>NC_135970.1:21311114-21660280 GCF_053455715.1 Rhinoraja longicauda
GTTTCTATTATGTATACAGGATGCCTTTCCAACCCAATGTTTAAGAAGCCTGTTGGAATCACTTGAATCTAGTAATAGTGAACAAACTAGATCAGATATGAGCTGCAACTGCAGGGGATCATCTAGGCTATTGTGACATATATATGAGGATGATAACAGAGAAGGACCTCAGAGAGATGGTAACAGAGAAAGATAGGAATGTGACAGCACAGTGGTGCAGCGGTAGAGTTGCTGCCTTGCAGCGCCAGAGACTCGGGTTCAATCCTGATTATGAGTAATGTGTGTTCGGAGTTTGTACGTTCTCCCTGTAACCCTCTGGGGTTTCTCTGGTTTCCTTCCACACTCCAAAGACATATAGGTTTGTAGGTTAATTGACTTCGGTAAAAAAATAATAAAGTATCCCTCGTGTGCGGGGTAGTGCTAGTGTACATGTTCGCTGTGTGATCGCTGGTTGGTGCGGACTCAGTGGACCGAAGGACTTGTCTCCGCACTGTATCTCAAAAATTATGTAAAGTAAAGACGTAAGAATGACAAAAACTCGTTGGAGAAGAGCTGACACTGAGGTGCTGAAAAGAAACTTGGGAGAATATCAAGGGCAAAAATAGTATTGTCAAATAATAATGTTGGGTGACAATACGTAATGATTAAAATGATATTGAACTGGGTGCAGGAAAAATATATTCACAAATATGAAAGAACAAGCTCATGAGACACATAGATGAATAGAGGTAGAAGGACATGATTGAGGAAAATGAAAGAAGCAAACATTAAAATAAACAACAGAAGTGTGCATAATAAATGAGAAGACACAGAGATTAGGAGATAGTAAAACAATTTGCAAAGCCAAAGGGAAAAAATGAATTTTGATCAATAAACCATTAAGGGATAGGCAGAACAAACCCACAGGTAACAATAGAGATATGGTAGAAATATTAAATCATTATTTTGTTTCAATATTCATTCGGGAGGTAGAACAGGGGGACATCACATGAGATGACGAGATGAATGCTTTTGAAATAGAAAATAATATATTAAATCAATGAACTCAGATATTTTAAAAAGGTCAATGAAAGAAATTGCAGAAACTTTCGAAACAATTAATAATGAATTTAAAATGGTGTAGAGCCCCCTGAGCACTGTCTGATAGTTAATGCGATGCACATTCAAAAGTCTAGAATAAGCCTTGGGAGTTATGGGTCAGTCAACTGGTAGTTTGTAGTGTGAAGGACAAATGGCAATTATCTATGTATATATATATATTACTAAAACAGATCTTGTATATATATATATATATGTGTGTATGTATATATATATGTGTGTGTGTATATATATATATATATATCGCTAAGATTTGGTGACTGAACTACAGCCAAAACGGTACATGATAGCGCCACAATTTTAGCACCACCTTAATCACCATTGTCCTGGGAACCCTTTAAAACAAGTTTCATTCAAATTGGACTTAAGTTTTTAAAGTTAGAGACATTTTAAAGTTTAAAATTACCTTTCAAACCGATTTCTTTCCATGTTACAATGGGACCCGCACGAGTGCCGGCCAATGAGAGGAGGGGGCAGGGTGTTGCGGCCAATGGGGGGGGGGGGTGCAATGGGCTTCACAGTTGGAGAGGGTTGCCGCGCCCTGATCGTTAGTTGGGGGAGGGTAGCCCCAGGAGAGGCCCGCAGGAGGGATTTAGATCCAATGGGTCCACTTGGTCTAGTTTATTACTAAAACTCTCATCTTGTTTGCCCCGTAAATTGTGCGTTAGTTTGTTCCCTTTGTTTATGTGTGTGGTTTTCACCCACAAACACATGATAGCTCGACAGTTTTAGGATCACCTTCCTCGCCATTGTCCTGGGGAGTGTTCAACACGTTTTGTTCAAATTGGTCTTATATTTTTCAAGTTGGAGAGATTTTAAAGTTTAAAAATTACCTTATTAAACTGATTGCTTGCCATGTTCAGCATGTGACGTCACACTGGGACCCGCCCGAGTGACGGCCAATGAGGGAGGGGGCGTACGTTTGACTTCACAATGGGAAGCCAACGGCTCCGTGCCTGTGTAGGTTGGATTCCATTCATCTAATGATGTCGCCAACGGCTCTGCGCCTGCACAGTTGGGTCCCGTTCATCTAATACGTGCCTGTCGCTCGAATGGGTGGAGTTCAATTTAAAGTACTTACTTATGATCTAATAATTACGTAAGAAGGCCACCGTGCCTGTGCGGTTGGAGTCCGTTGATGTTGAGGGGGATGGGGTGGGTGAGTGGGGGTGGTGGGGGGGGAGGGGAGTGGGGAGGAGTGAGGTGTGGGGGAGGCGGTGGGGTGAGTGGGGTTGGGGGGAGGAGGGGAGGGGAGGGGGGAGTGGGGGTGGGGGGAGGGGTGGAGTGGGTGGGGGTTAGGAGGGGGTGGGGGTCGAGGGAGTGGGGGAGGGTAGGGTGCCAGACCAATGCAGGAGAGGTTTTGGGAAGTTTTAAGGGGAGTTGAGGGGGGGATGGAGTGGGTGAGTGGGTGAGGGGTGGCAAGGAGGGGGGATAAGGAGGGTTGAGGGGGAATGGAGTGGGTGAGTGGGTGAGTGGGGGGAGAGTGGGGGTGGGGAGGGTGCTAGACCAATGCAGGAGAGGCTTTGTGTCCATTGCTCACTCTGGCTGCAGCGCTGGCGGCATGGGGCCGATGTGAATGGCACCCTCTCCCCTTCCCTGTCCACCCTCGCCTGCCCACAACCCCGGGGGACAATCCCCGCCCGGCAACGGATCGTCAGTTGGAGAGGATCGTCAGTTGGGGGAGGGTTGCCCCAGGAGAGGCCCACAGGAGGGATTTGGACCCAATGGGACCACCTCAGTCTAGTAAATCAATAAAACTAAGCTGAAAGTGTAACAGGACATCTGTAATGGGATGGGATTTAGCTATATTTGTTGATCTGTGTCTTTTGGAAGTGCATGACATATAATTGTTATAAGTCCATTTTGAAAAAGAAAAAATGCTTACGTCCCTGCAATAGTAGACAACACATCAAAGGGAGATTCTGTATGTGAGGAGCAGATGAATTTTTGTTCGGTGAGCAACCTACTGCATTGCTCCCAGCAATCACTGTATTTGATGCTCTTAAATCAAGTCTTCGTTGTCTTGCCTTATCTTTGTGGTGTGTTTGAAAGTTTTCTTTAACAGTAACGAGTGCAATCCTTAAAGGAGAGAACAGTAGATCAAAACTCCTGGACCTGGGAGTCAGCACCCCTCTCGGCAACTGGGTTCTTGACCTCCTACTCCCTAGATCACGTTCAATAAGGATAGGTGACAAAACATCCTTCAAGACAATAGTTCCTCGCAAGGCTGCTATCTCAGCCCTTTGCTATGCTCCTCATTGACTCATGATTGTGAGACTAAATTCTGCTCTCTAATTCCATTAATAAGTTGGGCAGATGATACCACAGTAATGATCCAGATCCCGAACAATGATGAGAAAGAGTACATGAAGGATGTGAGAGGTTAGTGACACGGTGTTGTGGAGTAACATGGTCTCTCCCTCAATATCAGCAAAGTGAAAGAGCTGGTTATTGACTTCAGGGTACAGGGTGCAGTACATTCCCCAGTCTATGTCAATGGTGCTGAAGTGGTGATGGTTGAGACCTGTACGTTCCTAGGTGTATATATCACTTACATTTTGTTTTGTCCCAGCCATATTGACATCACTGCCAAGAGAGCAAACCTAGGCTTTCGTTTAGTTTTAGTTTAGTTCAGAGATACAGCCGGAAACAAGCCATTCGGCCCACCGAGACCGCACCGACCAGCGATCCCTGCACACTAATGCTATCCGACACACACTAGGGACAATTTTTACATTTATACCAAACTAATTAACCTACAAACCTGTACATCTTTGGAGTGTGGGAGGAAACTGAAGATCCCGGAGAAAATCCACGCAGGTCACGGGACGAACGTACAAACTCCTTACAGACAAGCACCCATAGTCAGGATTGAACCTGGGTCCCTGGCACTATAAAGGCAGCAACTCTACCACTGCGCCACCGTATTGCTTTACTTCCTCAGAAAGTGAAGGAAATTCAGCAGGTATCCAATGACTCTTACCAATTTCTACACACACATTGTATAAAATCCTATCGGCATGCATCTCAGCTTGGTATGGCAACTGCTCTGCCCAAGACTGTAAGAAATAGCAGTGGATGCAGCCCATTCAATCACTCAAAGAAGCTTCTCCCTTTGTGGTTCCATCTACATTTTGCTCTACCTTGGGAAAGCAGCTAACATAATCAAGGACAACTTTCTTCTTCCTTCTCCCGTGGGTCAGAAGTTACACATATCACGAGATTCAAAAAGAGCACATTCCCTTCTGTTATCAGACTCATGAATGGATCTCAAAGATCAATTTTTAATCTTCCAATCTACTTGTCAGAGAAATCAATCGAGGACTCGGACTTATGGAAGGCGAGACTTTATAACGTGATATCACGGATCAACTGCCCTGGGAGACAGTTCTTCAAGTGTACAGACAGATGGGTTTGTATACTGCCAAACAAACAAGTGTAGGTGCAGACTAGCCCAGACCTGAATTCCTTAAACAGTTTAGCCGGGGAGTTGTGATTTGATCGAAACTGCCTAAATTACATTATTCAGACCCGTACATAGTTGCTGTTGGTTTTGCAGATAACGCACAAAGAAACAGATATCTGTCCACAATTTTCAATCATTCGGCCAAGGCTTTCCTAAGTTTCACAATACATGTTGGCAAGCAGAACAGTTAAAGTTTAGCAAATGTTTCTCACACAACTTCACTGTGACCTTTACACTTACTTTTTATCGGCACTTTCTGTGTAGTTATAAATATATCCTGCATTTTGCTTATTACCTTTTTCATACCAGCTGATGTATTTGACACAAATGTTTTCATTATGTCTTGGTTTAATTTACAATAATAAACCAATTCAATACCAATACCAAGGCAGTATTGATTTTAAACAGGGAAAATTGCGTGATCAAATTACTGAATACTCTTAGGAGGTATCAGAGCGCGAAGTCAATTGTAAAGCAGCAAAATTATTTAGATTTTCTAAAGATCTTTGGTAAACTACCCTGTAATGGACTGAAGCATTCAAATAATGGAAAGTCAGGCAACAAGTAGCTGGACTAAAGATGGAAAGCAGAGACAGGAAGGAAAGAATAGTTATTCACAATGGAAGAAGATGTTGAGTGATACTGGGTAAGTATTGGTGCTGTTCCATTGCTGTTCACAATGTGACATCATGCATGAGAATTGGTCATTGAAAGAAGTGTGGGAGACTCCAACTGTCTCAGTTCCACAATCACAAATCATAGGACATTTACCTCATGCGACCAGCTCTTCTTTCCTTTTACCCACTCTATTCCTTGCTCTCTCGACAGCTCTTTAAAACTAAAAATGTAGATAAAATGGAGGCACCCAACTTCCATCAAACATTGTTGCCATTCGCACTGACTGGCAACGTCGGAGATACTGCAGAAATCACCGAAAACCTGCAATCCTCGAATTCCTAATTGTGGTGTTAAAGCTAGAATTTATCTGGTCGCTTTGCAGTGAAACAATTGGGAAAAAAAATCATTTTATTTTTTAATGTTCCGAGCGATTCCTGTTCAATTCTTTTGAACCTTTCTGAGAAGCCAGGCATCAACTGGGCTTAACCGATGCCATCACTGGTTCACTGCCTGTGGCTGAGCTGTAATTAGACCTTTTAATTAACTGCTGGATGGCTCAAGAGCCAAGTTCAGCAGCAAGTATAAAAGCCTTGGAAAGAAATCCACTTGACGAGCGTACGTTTTGATGAGCAATTTGGCACTTTATTGATATTGGAAATTCAGGTGAATGCCATCAAGAATTTGATGCACTACATCCTGGGTAATAAATTAAGGAGATTCCCTGTGGGAAATAATCTAAAATGCTTTGCATCCACTTAGCACAACATCTTTGGTTACATTCCTGGGAGTAACAAGATTTATCTGCAGGAGAATTGATAACACCGGGAATGATTTAAATTTCAATAGCAATGTTATTCATGAAACAGCCTCGTTCATTTAAACAATGATCTGAGGGTTCAGTGGTGTATATCAAAGCAGTAATTACTAGGATTCTTCAGTGAATCAATCAAACACAGCAATTCTACTGGACAAGAATAAAGCTTTAATCTGCACATTAAAGTGAAATGTGAAAAAATAAACTCCTGATTCTGCAGATAGAAATATTCTTAAATCAAAACTATACCTAGTTTCAACCTGAAGTGAGTGCTATCATTATTTCTCAATATATGTAAGCAAAGACACATGCACAACACTTTTTAACATCCTTAGAGTATCTCAGGGGCGGCATAGTGGCGCAGTGGTAGAGTTGGTGCCGTCCAGTGCTAGACACACTGACTATGAGTCTGTACCATGTCTGTACAGAATTTGTACGTTCTCCATGTGGGCTTTCTTCGGGTGCTCCGGTTTCCTCCCACATTACAGAGTGGTCCAGGTTTGTAGATGAATTGGGTTCGGTAAGAATTTGTAAATTGTCTCTAGTGTGTAGGATAGTGGTAGTGATCGCTGGCGACATGGACTCGGTGGGCCGAAGGGCCTGTTTCCACGCTACATCTCGAAATTAAACTAACCTAAGCTAAACTAAACTCAGTATTTCTATGTTCCTTGGGTTACTTTAGGAGTACTTATGCTGATAAAATAGCTAAATGCAACCCTAATACAACCAAGATGTACAGAAAGCAGCTGATATTCATAGAGAATTAGAAGTTGATAAGAAGCAGCCAGACCGACTACCAAATTCATGCAGGAATTGACATTTCATACCAAGAAAGAGAATTTTCTTCTGAGCAGTATACCATGTCAATATATTAACTGACATGAGAAGTGTATGTTTCTGTCAGATAGATCTGTGATGTAAATCGTCAGAGTGTGTTTTGTATGCTAAAAGCATGTAAAACCGCACAAAATCATTTTTTTCCATCAAAAAAAGAAGTGAAAGCCAGTATAATGGAAGAGCAGTCAAAGCACAAGAATAAATGTTCCACATTCACCACGTTCAGGCAGGAGATGATGCAGAATGAGCAATTGATTTAAAAATGATGAAGATAATATTTCTTCATAAAGTTTGTGATTAATTAAATGAGCAAAGAGCTTGCTGTTATAAGCCGGTAAGTCTCCAACACAGTCATACAAATGACAAAATAGAGAACATTGAGATAAAGGCAGCTCCAGGTGGCCGTGGAAGCCAAGACATTGGGTATTTTTAAAGCAGAGATGGATAGGTTTTTGATTAGTAAGGGTGTTAAAGGTTGTGGGGAAAAGGCAGGTTGGGAGGGAGAAATAGATCACCCTTGATCGAATGGCAGAGCAGACTTGTTGGGCCGAATGGCCTAATTCTGCTCCTATGTCTTATAGTCTTATAGTTTTCAAGGAAATTTCTCTTTTTGCTACACTGGATACACTGCACCGCATTCTCGAGCAAGATTTAAGGGTACAGGGGTTTGCTTTCTAATTAACTCTGCACGGACCTGGCAGTCCTGTCAGCGCCCGCGCCCGCGCCCCATAACCACTATATATTACAGTGAAATGTGGTCCCTACAACAAGCCATGGGAATTCACTGCAGCTATCCAGACTGCAGTCTACATCCCATCCCACCCCACCCCATCCCACCCCACCCCATCCCATCCCACCCCATCCCATCCCACCCCACCCCATCCCATCCCATCCCATCCCACCCCATCCCACCCCATCCCACCCCATCCCATCCCATCCCATCCCATCCCATCCCACCCCATCCCACCCCATCCCATCCCACCCCACCCCACCCCATCCCACCCCATCCCACCCCATCCCATCCCATCCCATCCCACCCCATCCCACCCCATCCCATCCCACCCCACCCCACCCCATCCCATCCCATCCCATCCCACCCCACCCCATCCCACCCCATCCCATCCCACCCCATCCCACCCCATCCCACCCCATCCCATCCCACCCCACCCCACCCCATCCCACCCCATCCCACCCCATCCCATCCCATCCCATCCCACCCCATCCCACCCCATCCCATCCCACCCCACCCCACCCCACCCCATCCCATCCCATCCCATCCCATCCCATCCCATCCCACCCCACCCCATCCCATCCCACCCCACCCCACCCCATCCCACCCCACCCCAGGTTCTTAAGTTATGGGTATATGGTACCAAGAATGGAATTAATCGGTAAGACTCATTAAAAGTTGCTAAAATCATGCACTTCGTTTATGCCACTATTTTTAAATATACTATCTTTTTTACACAGAGGGTGGTGGATATATGGAATGAGCTGCCGGAAGGGGTAGTTGAGGCAGGTACTATCGCAATGTTTAAGAAACATTTGGACAGGTACATGGAAAGGACAGGTTTGGAGGGATATGGGCCAAACACGGGTAGATGGGACGAGTGTAGATGGGACGGTGTGGGCAAGTTGGGCCGAAGGGCCTGTTTGCATGCTGTATGACTCTATGGCTCCATGATTCAATGACTATCCAAGTGGACATATGCCACACATTACACAGGCCATTTTGCTCCTTTCACCATCAGAACACTGAATTGCCGCTGATCCACACATATGACCCACAGCTTGATTGTACATTCCTAACAGGGCTGGCAGAAGAAATTCATTCCAATTATTTTCTAATCAAAGATTCATTAAATTTTTTATGTCAGGCACTTAAAATGCAACATCAGATAACAGATTCTAATTTGCAAGTATGAATTTAGAACGTTCAGTTATGCTATCATGCTATGCACAGAGTCCAAAAGGGGAAGTGTAAAAAGCTGTATAAATACAAAAAGCTTTATTTAAGGAAAGATTGCCGTGTTGACCTCAGGAACCTGCCTGAAAATGGAGAAATATCATCTCTGCAGCAGATGGACAAAATACATTAAATCAATTTTAATCAAGAGTTCTACAACAAATCAGGTACAACAACATAAACAAAATAAAATAGGCCCTGTCCTCACCATTAATCCTTCAAAGCCATGGTTATTTGGTGAACAGTTCCTAACTTTAGATAGACACAAAATAAATAAGCTTGTTCCATAAACCTGCCACCCGTTGTGTAAAAAGGATAAAGAATTTAGAAGTAGTGGCATGAATAAAGTACACCATTTCAGGAACTTTTAATGAGTCTTATTGATTAATTATATTCCTCATACCATTTATCCGTAATTTAAGAACCTGAGATTGTTTTGGGAGATAGACTGCAGTCAGGATAGTTTAAAAAATAAAAATAAAATAGTAAACCAGCATCTGCAGTTCCTTCCTACACATTAGTTTTGCATTATCTTGGTTTCTTATATCCACCATTTCTGTTGCAACAATAACCTGCCGGAGGAACTCAGTGGGTCAAGCAGCATCTGTGGAGGGAAATGGATCGTTGATGTTTCAGGTCGGGATTCTTCATCCGGACTGTAAGAGCAGAGGGGTCAGCCAATATAAAGAGGCACAAGAGAGGGGCGGCACAAGAGCTGGAAAGTGATAGGTGGATTCAGGATCGGGTAGAGTCATCGAGTCATAGGATGATACAGTATGGAAACATGCCTTCGGCCCAACTTGCCCACACCGGCCAACACGTCCCAGCCTGCGTTTGGTCCATATGCCTCCAAACCTGTCCTATCCTTGTACCTGTCTAACTGTTTCTTAAACGTTGGTATAGATGGGCAGATGGGGTCAGGTGGGGGAGAGAAGGGTGGAAATTTCAGGTAGAGGCAACAAAGAGGCACAGATAATGGAATCTGATAGGAAGAGAATATCATATCATATCATATATATACAGCCGGAAACAGGCCTTTTCGGCCCTCCAAGTCCGTGCCGCCCAGCGATCCCCGTACATTAACACTATCCTACACCCACTAGGGACAATTTTTACATTTACCCAGCCAATTAACCTACATACCTGTACGTCTTTGGAGTGTGGGAGGAAACCGAAGATCTCGGAGAAAACCCACGCAGGTCACGGGGAGAACGTACAAACTCCTTACAGTGCAGCACCCGTAGTCAGGATCGAACCTGAGTCGACGGCGCTGCATTCGCTGTAAAGCAGCAACTCTACCGCTGCGCTACCGTGTAGCATTGCAGCATCGAACCAAATAAGGGAAGTGGGGGGGGGGGGGGGGGGGGGGGGAGGGGGGGAGGGGAGAGGGAAGGGCAGGTCAGATGAGAACATTCAGTGGGGGTGGGGAGGAACAATGAAATGGAACAAATGTGTGGGTAACAGACAGATGGAGCGGTAAAGGGAGGGGGTAAAACTGGATGATAGGGGACTGGGAGGGTGGTTTGAAAAGAAGTGTACATAAATGAGAAGATAGGCACAAAATGCTGGAGTAACTCAACGGGCCAGGCAGCATCTCTGGAGAGAAGCAATGGGTGACGTTTCGGGTCGAGACCCTTCTTTAGACGAGTCAGGGGAAAGGGAAATGATAGATATCGACAGGGATGTAGAGAGATACAGAACAAATGAATGAAAGACATGCAAAAAAATAACGATGATAAAGGCAACAGGCAATTTTTTAGCTGTTTGTTGGGTGAGAACGGGAACCTGGAGCGACTTGGGTGGGGGAGGGATGGAGGGAGAGGGAGCGCAGGGGTTACTTGAAGTTAGAAAAATCAATATTGTTGCCATTGGGTTGTAAGCTGCCCAAGCGAAATAGGAGATGCTGTTCTTCCAATATGAGAGGACTTGTGTAGATCAGAAGGAGAGAGAAAGGGACAGATGTGGACCTGATTACTTAATGTTTAATGTTTATATGCCGTTGGATTGTAGACTACCCAGGTGGAATCTGAGGCTCAGAGTTTCCATATGGTTAGCATTGATAAACAACATTTCCAGAAAGTTGAAATGAGATAAACGCCTTGTGAGAGTAACCTTTGATGAAGTGGTTACTAATTTAGCGTTACGTCTTTAGAATTTTTTTTGTTGCATTTTAGATTAAGCTCTGGCTTTTTCTGCAGTGTCACTCACAGGATTTACATTTTCTTTAAACTTTCTCAAATATTGCAGTTTCTTTGGTGAGTTTTAGTGGAACAATGCATGTAATTTGTGGCAATTTATTATAATGGGTGTTTTGAGTATTGTATGTGCACTGTGAATTAAAATGCGGGGCATTGTAACCCTGCTCAACTTTAGTGGATGATATTATTATGTATTCAAATAGCAGTGATCCCTGGTGATGGAGATTATAATGTCAGGGATTCAATGATAAATAAATTCTTGGATGTGAAAACTGACATTTATGTAGCGTTCTCCAAAGACCCTTGGGTTACTAATTGGGATAAATACAGCAAAACAGTACAGATGGAGGAACTAACTAACTAAAAAAACAGCAACGAAGGAAATTTATTTTTGTATTGGATATCAGTACTAGTAGTAATAAAGCTGAGGCCCAAACTATTTAAAATCTACCTTAATGGATTGGATGAAAAGCTGAGTACTCCACAGCCTAAATTGGTGATGATATCAAAGATATTTGTGGGCGGCATGGTGGTACAGCGGTAGAGTTGCTGCTTTATAGCGCTTATAGTGCCAGAGACCTGGGTTCGATCCTGGCTAGGGGTGCTTGTCTGCATGGAGTTTGTACATTCTCCCCGTGACCTGAGTAGGTTTTCTGCAAGATCTTCGGTTTACTCCCACACTCCAAAGGGTACAGTTTTGTGGGTTATTTGGCTGGCAAGTGGAGTATAATGTGGGAAATTGTGATGGGGGAGGGGGAGGGGGAGGGGGAGGGGGAGGGGAGGGGGAGGGGAGGGGGAGGTGGGGAGAGAGGGGAGGGGGAGGGGAGAAGGAGAAGGTGTTACACCAATGCAGGTTTGGGCCCAACGGGTCCACTTGGTCTAGTAATACATAAAAATTAAACATAAACAGCCACCACAGCGGCGTGTACGAATCCTTAGGCACATAGCAAGAGCAGAGACCCACAGCCATCAGTCCAATGTCCGGGCCACACATGCGCTCTTCACCGGGATGTGACCAGAGTTGCACTGATCACCTGCAGCCTCTGTCCGCCCAGTCTGAAGAAGGGTCTCTACCCGAAACATCACCCATTCCTTCTCTCCAGAGATGCTGCCTGTCCCGCTGAGTTACTCCAGCATTTTGTATCGACCTTCCATTTAAACCAGCATCTGCAATTCTTTCCTACAGACTGAAGGACCTGTTTCAATGCTGTATCTTTCAATCAATCAAAACACTTGATGCCTCTTTCAATCATTATTCTGCCTGCAAAGGGGAAATGACTGCTACCTCTTCCATAACTCATTCTCGTTGCCAGGATTGATTATCCGTCATGCAGTCATCAAGCAGAAATTTTGACTTTATTTTTCTTTCCTTGGACATAGTTCCTTTAAGTCAAATACATTGACTACAGTGCAGACTTTGTGAGGGAAGAATGTTAATTTACCAAGGGAAATGGCTTAGATTGTAGAACTGCAGTGTGAAGAAAAGCAGCGAGATAGTCCCATGTACTGCCCAGCAGATCTGCAAAGATGAAAAACCGTTGTTTGGTTCAGGTAGTGTTGCTCTATGAATCTTAAGAGCATCCGAAAATGGGTGTCCTGAATTGACATAGATATGAAGAGACAACGGCTGCCTTAATTAAAGGTAGACACAAAATGCTGGAGTAACTCAGCGGGTCAGCCAGCATCTCAGGAGCGAAGGATGCTTTGATTACTTTCTCTGCATCAAAAATCACATACGATCGAGACTCAAAAACTGTGTTGCAGCAGACAGGGCAATTCACACATGTACTACCAAGAGATTTACAGGAGTTGTTGCCTCAAAAAGGCAGCCTGCATCATGAGAGACCCAATCCACCCTGGCCACGCTCTCATTTCACTTCTACCATCGATAAGAATGTAGCGAAGCCTGAAAATTGTAACATCTAGGTTCAGGAGCAGCTTCCTCCCAACAACCATCAGGCTATTAAACACTACAACTCCAACTTATCTCCGAACTACATAGACTTGCCTATAATTTTATCTTTGCACTATTACTTTTTGTTTTTTAAAATATAGTGAACCTCTTCTATTGTTTATTGTGGTGTTTACAGAGTACTTTTTTTCATATCCATTGTACTGCTGCAAGTAAGAATTTCATTGTCCCACTTGAAGACATCAAGCACTCTTGACTCTCTTGACTTGAAAATTGTGCAGCTTTTTTCTCCAGTATCAAGACTGGGCTGCGGAGATTGGGACAGTGACTGGGCGGGGGTGGGGGGAAAGAGGATGGGAATACAACCAGCATTTTTCTCTCAGGGATCGAGATTACCTTCATTCTTTCTGTGGGGGTGAATGGGGAGGTGGGGGACATCAGTATTCCTGCATGAAGGAGCAAGTGGGAAGGCACTTACATCAAACATTTCCCCCAGCAAAGAATGAAGAACCACCCTGATCTATCAGATGGAATGCATTAAGACCCAGCTCAATACTTCCAGGTGTCTATTTGCAATTTGACCCCCAGACGAAGGTTTAGTCAGCATTGAGCATGCTTCTACCTTCTTTCAACCTGACCTTGCATTATTTTGACCTGCTATCTGTTGCACCAAGACTCAAGAGTCAAAAATCAAGAGTCAAGAGAGCTGTTATATGTACCGACCACAGAACAATTACATTCTTACTTGCAGCATTATAAGCCTGTAACACAATGCACAGATAATACATAACAAACAAAAATTCAATAAAGTAATAACCCAATACCAGTGCAAAAAAAAGCCTGAAGGCTTTAGTACAACACAAGACAGTCCATTGTTCATTGGTTAGTGTTGTGCAGTGTTCAAGAGCCTCATGGTTGTACGGAAGAAGTTATTCTTAAACCTGGTGGTCATGGTTTTCAGCTATTATTTTTTCCCAAAGGTAGGAGTGAAATGAGAGCATGTCCAAGGTGGTGTGGGTCTTTGTTGATGCTGCCTGCCTTGTTGAGCCAGCACTTCCTGTAGATCCCTTATCTAGTGGGGAGGTCAGTACCTGTGAAGGTACTGTGCAACCCCTTCTTGTAATCCCCTTCATTCCTGGATGTCCTAGTTGCTGAACTATGTGATGCATCCAGTCAATATGCTCTCCACCATCCACTTGCAGAAGTTCAAGAAAGTATTTGTTGACAGTCTGAATCTCCTCAATCTTTGATGAAAGTAGAGGCATTGATGGACTTTGACGTTGATGGTTTGCGCCGGGCTACCATTCCACAATCTGGGCTGAAGCATCTTCCCAGCATATATTCAGTCTGAAGAAGGGTCTTGACCTGAAACGTCACCCATCCCTTCTCTCCTGAGATGCTGCCTGACCCGCTGAGTTACTCCAGCATTTTGTGTCTACCTTTGATTTAAACCAGCATCTGCAGTTATTTTCCTACACATGAAATCTGACATTGAAAGGAGTTTCTTTTATAAACGGGTCTGCGTTTGGTTTAGAATATTGTAACCAAAGGAAAAATAATAATCCATCTTGTTTAGTTTAATTTAGAGATACAGCGTGGAAACAGGCCCTTCAGCCCACCGAGTCCGCACCGACCAGTGATTCCCGCACATCAACATAAGCCTAGATACGCTAGGGACAATTTACACTTATACCAAGTGTACAAACCCAAGCCAATTAACCTACAAACCTGTACGTCTTCGGAGTGTGAGAGGAAACCGAAGATCTTGGAGAAAACCTATGTGATCACAGGGAGAACATACAAAGTCTGTACAGACAGCACCCGTAATCAGGATGGAACCCAGGTCTCCGGTGCTGCAAGCGCTGCAAGGTGGCAACTCTACACCTGCGCCACCGTACCACACAAGGGATTTAGAAAGGAATGTTTACTGAAAAGCCATATGAATAAGTTTCAAACAAGGGACTTTGTCCTGATTAGCTTGAATTCTGTAAAAAGTATTGTAGCAGCCACAGAGAACCAACATTATAGTACAATTTTGAACACCATCAATTACTAAGAAAACACATTTCTTTGAGGCCCAACACTATTACAACAAAACTTCAAGCCTGCATGACTAACTGATTGACAGCTGCTATGTCACAGGGAAATGTTAGGCAGAAGAATTTCATTGCATTTGATCCATTAGCCTTTTTTTGAAGTTGTCATTTTTGACAACTTCAATATATAATTATTTTCCAATATAAAATCAACATTAATTCCCCCCCTCCCCCACTCCTCTGTCTGCCACACAAACAAATCCTATTGTGGCAAGTAACTTTTTACAATTTCTTCCCCATCCCGCATCAAGGCAATATTTGCCAGTCATTATTGGAATGAACAATGATAAAAAAAACCGTTTGAAGGAGATTATTAAATTGCAAAGAATCTAATGATGGTTTCCAGCAAATGCTTTGTATTTGCTTTTTGGTGTGTTTAGTTTAGTATAGTTTAGAGAAGCAGCGTGGAAACAGGCCCGTTGGGCCCACTGAGTTTGCGCCTACCAGCAATCCCTGCACACTAAAGGGCCTGTCCCAGTTACGCGATCTTTAAGGTGACTGCCGGCGATTGTCAAAGTCGTAGCAGATCGCCGAAAAACTTAATTTTTTTTTACCCTTCGACAATGTCTACGGCAATGACCATGACAAGCTATGACAACCTACCACCTAGGCGACAGCAAGCTGCCGACAACCGGCGACCCAGTCTTCGCGACCCAGGACGTCCACTACGACAGGGACCACAACAAGCCACGGCAACCGACGTCAACCTGCACTTAAACACTCCATGTAATTATGTGCAAAAGATGCTGTTAAATGTTTTGCCGTTTAGAATTCCGCACATTCGAAGTAAACATATGGCCGCGGACACATATTTTTTTTGTCTGCCCGTCTTACAAGTTCCTATAGCACCATTAATGCAAACTGTAGATAAAAAGTCACACTTCAGTTTTATATTGTTTACACATTCTTTGACAGCTAGGTCAATTTGTTTTTAAAATTCAATAACTCGGGTTTTCCCATTACAAAAATAGATTTATGGATTGAGTGTAAGACTCTGGGCAGTGCCGAATTTGCGGTGCAGGGGACAAGATGAAGGCACAACGAGTTTCTTGGATAGCGGCATCTGCCATGGCAAGCGGACGCCCCATCTAAGTGGTGAATGTCTCAACGAGTGAGGTTTAGCAGCATCAAGCCACATCGCTCCATGGGAATTCACCAATGACCGCTTGGGTTTTACATTTAAGAGGTGAAAATCACAGACTTTGTGGCAGTGAAAGACACAGCCGATACATTGCTTCTCCTACCCCCCCCCCCCCCCCCAGCTGCCCCCCCCCCCCCTCCATGCAGATTGATTGTTTGATTAAAAGATACATCATGGGAAGAGACACTTCGGCCCACCGGGTCCGCGCCGACCCTCGATCACCCATTCATATTGGTTATATGTTATCCCACTTTCCCCGTCCATTGCCAACACTCTAGGAGCAATTTTACAGACGCACATTGACCTACAAACCAGCAAGTATTTGGGATTAGCAGTCCCCTGATTCCAAATAACCTCTCGCTTTTCTTGGGATCCGTCTAATGCTCCGACTTTGGTTGGGTCCCCTGTTAATTTTACCGGTACTTGTCCCTTCTGCATTTGGGTTCTCCCCACCGATTAGTTTAAGTGATCTGGCCATTAAACATACATTTCGAGAAGTATTGGGCTGTCGGGAAGTTAAAAGAAGACTGGCAGAATTTTTAAAAAGGATATGAAAAATGGTTATGATAAAAATGATATGAAAATATCATATCGGCCTGTGGACATGCTCTAAATTGTGATAGTTTGGATTTTGCTGAGCAGTTATAACTAAACGCGCCTCGGCATTTGCTTCGGTTTTATGTACACGGGCCCACGGAGGCACAGTGAATATTGAGAGTGGGGTGATTTGGTGTAGTCAGATGGAAATAGGTGGACTAGATCGAGTCTGTCCCATTTAAGAACACGATGTCCACAACAGCATATCTCTTCACATTCTGCACACGCCCGCCCCTGTGCTACTTTAATGAAAAGCTTTGAGAACCTCTGCTCAATTTGTTCCAAAAAAAGATCAAGATACGGATCAAAGACACTGTCATTGCCAATCTACCTTCTGGGGGTTTGTTAGTAATTCCGAACTAGGCAGCGTACCTTGGCAGAATTATATTATCTGAAGATCAGCAGCAAACAGCCCACTGCACAAGCAGAGGACCACCACTCCAGGAAGAGAGCCCCCAAAAGACCACAACCCAAACCCCTTTTCAGTGCCCCCCCACACCCTCCCAAAGGAGTTTATTTTTCGATGTAGTGCATTGGTTGTGTTGGTTTTGTTACAATGATCGAAAAAAAATTAAAAGAGTTTGCCTTTAAATGCAGGGAATTGTTTGTCTTTGTGTTAGTTTTAAATGATAAGAGTTTGCCTTTCAACATAGTGAAATACTTGTGTATTTGTTTGTTTCATTGATAGAAGTAAATCATAAGAGTTTGCCTTTCAATGCATTGCAATGGTTGTGTTTGTTTTGTTTCCCTGATTGAAAGAAATGATAAGAGTTCGCCTTTCAATGCAGTGAATTGCTTGTCTTTGTGTTTGCTTCATTGATCTAAATAAATGAAAAGAGTTCTCATTTACATGCAGTGCAGTGCTTGTGCACTGTTTATTTCATTGGTCAAAGTGAATGAGACTAGAATCTTTGAATGAAATGCCATGATAAAGTACTTAGAAATGCAATAAATTCAGACTCCAATTTTTTTTTTAAATCACCAAAATCAACTTTATTCAAACAAACTATATTCCTATGAAAGATGGATAACTACATGCAAAAAACTTTAAAAAAAATAAACTTCAAACAATTACAAAATATACCTAAAAAGTGGTCTGGCCGGACCTTGCTGTTGGTATGGTCAGGTGTCCGCCCCCCTTTGACAGCTGAACTTCTGTGGCCGGGTTTTGACAGTTCCTGTCGCACCTTGTCTTCTCCTGATCCCGGTACCTGTCGCCGGTTGATGTTAGTAGTCACCAATGAAATTAATCCGTCCTCAATACCGGCGACAACCTACCACACCTGGCAACAACCTGCGACAGCGCCCACGACAAGCTACGATCATTGGCGACAAGCCAGCTGTTGCCGAAATATTTCAAACAGGAACATTTTTCCATGACGAGCCAAGATCTGCTATGACTCATTGGAGACTACTCACAATCGAGGCCAATAATACCGATTTGATGTTTCTGATTGTTCTGCAGATCTTAGAGCCATAGACTCTATGAGTCATAGAGTGATACAGTGTGGAAACAGGCCCTTCGGCCCAACTTGCCCACACCGGCCAACAATGTCCCAGCTACACTAGTCCCACTTGCCTGCGCTTGGTCCTTACCCCTCCAAACCTGTGTTGGCATTAATGAAGTAATCTCATGCACCAATGAAAGAGTAACTCAGTATAATTTTTCTTCTGACCGTTTGCGTGACACACCACAAACGAGGGCAGGGCAGCGGTCAAAGACTCAGGCACTTCAGCCAGCAAAGCGATAGCACTTACTCCAGTCAGGGAGGGATGATGTTACTGCTCTCTACTCCAGTAACATTTTGGGGGATGGGTCGGGTAGAACTGCAGATTCTGGTTTAAACCGAAGACAGACACAAAAGGCTGGAGTAACTCAGCGGATCAGGCAGCATCCCTGGAGAAAAGGAATTGGTGACGTATCAGGTCGAGACCCTTCTTCAGACTGAGAGTCAGGGGAAAGGGGAATGAGAGATGTGGACAGAGCTGAGGAGAAATGAATGGAAGATATGCAAAAAGCACACAATAGGCCACTGTTGGCTGTGGAATAGGTGATAACGAGTATACAGACTGTGGAACTCAACAGGACATCCAACAAAACCCCCCTTTTATGATTTTAGACAATAGACAATAGACAGTAGGTGCAGGAGTAGGCCATTCGGCCCTTCGAGCCAGCACCGCCAATCAATGTGATCATGGCTGACCATTCACAATCAGTACCCTGTTCCTGCCTTCTCCCCATACCCCCTGACTCCGCTATCTTTAAGAGCTCTATCTAGCTCTCTCTTGAAAGCATCCAGAGAATTGGCCTCCACTGCCTTCTGAGGCAGAGAATTCCACAGATTTACAACTCTCTGACTGAAAACGTTTTTCCTCATCTCCGTTCTAAATGGCCTACCCCTTATTCTTAAACTGTGGCCCCTGGTTCTGGACTCCCACAACATTGGGAACATGTTTCCTGCCTCTAACGTGTCCAATCCCTTAATAATCTTATATGTTTCAATAAGATCCCCTCTCATTTTGCCAGTTTAGTTTAGTTTAGTTTAATTTAGTTTAGAGATACAGTGTGGAAACAGGCCGTTTGGCCCACCGAGTTCATGCCGACCAGTGATCCCTGGACCCTGACACTTTCCTACACACATTAGGGACAATTTTGCAATTTTACCAAGCCAATTAACCTTTGTCTTTGGAGTGTGGGAGAAAACCGGAGCACCCGGTGAAAACTCATGCAGGTCATAGGGAGAATGTACAAACTCCATATAGACAGTACCTGTAGTCAGAATCGAACCGGTGTCTCTGGGCTGTAAGGCAGCAACTCTACCGCTGCGCCATCCTGCCACCCCTATTCCAAGAAAGAAATATTTATAAAACATATATGATTCAATGCAGTCTTAAAAGAAACTTTAAATAAAGAAAGATCATATGAAGAACTCACTTCAGGTTAAGAAATAATGCGATAGGCTCCATCCAATTTTCCGCTAACGTACAGGTATGTAGGTTAATTGGCTGGGTAAATGTAAAAATTGTCCCTAGTGGGTGTAGGATAGTGTTAATGTACGGGGATTGCTGGGCGGCACGGACTTGGAGGGCCGAAAAGGCCTGTTTCCGGCTGTATATATATGATATGATATGATATGATATTTGATATATAGAGAACAATAGCTCATTGATTAAAAACTGGACAGAGAAATGCAAAGATAAAAGATGAAATATACTTTTGATGTCAATTGTGTGTAAGCCATTTACGGACTATGGAGAGTGTAGGAAATGATGCATAATCTTAAATTCTGTCTTCAAGGAGACTGATGGGAAAATTGCATTCACTGAACTGCATGGCATCATCAACAATGAATTGGACTGCATTGGCCAAGGTAAGATTTCAGTGTACTCGTGTCTAAATATTATTACCAGCAACAAAAATGTACATAACTGTTATCCCTCTGTTGATTACTTCCGAATGGTGATATAATTGCTGTGTGCTGCACAATGCCTTCGGCGTGAAAGGGTTCATACCATGCATAGCAGATTGAAAGGTTCTGCTAAAGTTCAAGCTATCCAAAACAGGAAATCATCTTGTAGAAATACGACATTAATCTTTAAGAATGTAATATTTGTAGCTTATTAATTATGTCCATTTTGAATACCATCTGTCTGGTTAAGCTCAAAATATATGGCATTTAATAGTTTGTCCAAAATAATTTCATGTGGTGAGATTGGTAATAATCACATGTACTTTAGAAAATATAATTTGTAGTTATTACCCCACTTAATTTATCATTGGATGAAGATTTTAATTAAAAAATTAAATGAAAATAAATAGTGGCACAGTGGTAGAGTTACTGCCTCACAGCGCCAGAGACCTGGGTTCGATCCTGACAACGGGTGCTGTCTGTACGGAGTTTGTAAATTCTCCCTTGGGTTTTCTTGAGGTGCCTTGAGGTTTCCTCCCAAAGTTTAAGTGAAAAAGGCACTTACATTAAAATCCTCATCCAATGATAAACTAAGTGGGATATAACTACAAGATATCGTTGTTCTTCTTCCCAGCAAAGATTTGCACTTTCCGTATTCTTGCAAAAGCTATTACCTTGCATTTATCTGCATTGAAACTCATCTGTCAAATATCGCCCAATCTGGATGTTTGTAAATGTCCTTCTGTTATTCTCCTCAGTATTGCCTTGCTTGTTTCTCCAAATTTGCCATAATTCTTAAATCTACAAATTGTGTTCTTGGTTTCTAAGTCTAAATTGTCAATTTAAATTGTGAACAGCACTGGACACAGTAATGATCCGTGTGGAACAATATTATCTTTCTTCTTCTGCTACGGAAAATTGCCCTTTCACTCCTTGCTTCCTGTTTCCAGCTAGCTTCTGCTGTTTATCCCCTGAATCCAAATTCACTGGCTATTATCGAGAATCCTTATCAAAGGCCTATTGAAGATCTAGAGAAAAAATACATCGACTGCATTACCATTATATAGTCTCTCTGCTTCCTCTTCAAACATTCAGTTGGGTAGTTCAAGTAAGATCTTCACTTTTGAAATCCATGCAATCTATTCATTATTTTACTTTTTGTTCCTAGGCATTCTTTGATCCTATTCATTAGTAGAGATTCCAGAATATTTCCTGCTGCAAACATCAAACCTGCTCTTCTTATATTCCCCAGACTTGTTCTATGCTCACACATAAACATAAATATTAGTTTAACCTTCCATCAGTCTTCTGGCACTACACCCTCTTCTAATGAATCTTTAAATCGGTATATTAATACAACTGCCACCTCTTTGAATGCTTTCAAAATGACTGGATGTATTATACATGTATTGTGAGTGTTATTCTCTTTGAGTTTGACTAGTTTATTTATTATAATATTCTGGCCATTTTTCATATTTTTCATATTTCAGATACAGCGCGGAAACAAGCCTTTTCGGCCCACCAAGTCCGCACCGCCCAGTGATCCCCGCACACTAACACTATCCTACACACACTAGGGACAATTTTTACATTTACCCAGTCAATTAACCTACATACCTGTACGTCTTTGGAGTAATCTTAAATGTAGTAATTTGGAGTAATTTGGAGTAATTTTAAATGTAGTAATCTCATTACTCATCTCAATCTGCAATTTCTACATTTCTGATCACAGCAGTATAGTGGTTCACCTCGTGGAACTACTGTCTCTCAGTGCCAGATACCCGAGTTCAATTCTGATCTCGGGTGTTGTCTGTGTGGAGTTTGCACGTTCTCCCTGTGAACAAGTGGGTTTCCTTTGGCTGCTCATGAGGGGAAGAGATAGCGTGAATGTGTGTGTAGTCTTCCTCTCAAGACAGGGAATCAAGAACCTGAGGGCATAGGTTTAAGATGGGAGGGCATAGATTTAATAAGAACCTTTGGGGAAACCTTTTCATCTACAGGGTGGTGGGTATATGGGATGAGCTGCTAGAGCAAGTAGTTGAGGTAGATAGACACTAATAATAGTTAAAAGACATTTGGGCATGTCTATGGTTAGGAAAGGTTCAGAGTGATATGGACCAAATGTGAGTAAATCGGACTATCTTGGATGGGGCATCTCGGTTGGCATGACTCCATGCATTCACGCTATCTATTCTCTTCATGATTTTTACACATCTATTAGATTACTCCACAGCCTCCTGCACTCCAAGGAATAAAGTTCTAGTCTGCCCTACCTCTATCTGTAGCTCACGCCTTTGAGTCCTGGCAACATCCTCATTGATCTTCTCTACACTTTCCAGCTTAATGGCATCTTTCCTATTAGCAGGGTGACCTAAACTGAATACAATACTCACCCACTTCATGTGCAATTGTAACACAGCATCCCAACATGTACATTAAATTCCTTGACTGATGAAGCCAAACACCTTCTTCACCACCCTATCTAACTGCCATGCAGTATGCTGTGCCTCTCGATATCAAAATTAAATTATTAAAAGGGTGCCGACAAAGTTACAAAATGTTCAATGTAGTCCCAATGGTTCCTCTTCATTCTCAGCGACCTCCCCCCCCCCCCCAACACTGCCCCCCCCTTTGTTATCTCAGTGCCCCCACACACAGGGTCCCTCTTCGTTCTCAGCGGCCTCCCACGCAGGCTCCCCTTTTGTTCTCTCGGCAGCGCATCCTCTTCTGACCTCTGGTACCCACTGCGGGCCCATCCAACCTCCAACAAAAATCTAATGACAAGACCTTATTCTGGTCTTTATGTACAGGCACCGTTTACTCCTCAGGACCAGAGTGGGAGCAAATAATTTTTGCTCGCCAGGGATTGCTTACAAGAAGTGCTCCATATATGATCTCTTGGAGAATAAGGCAAACCTTCATGGCCTGTAAGTATACTTAATTGAGTTGACTAATCTTGATCCTGTAATATATAACTAACATATTTCGTTTGGGCGGTATTTTCTCTAATTTCAAGTAGCCCTTGTTTTCCCTCTCTCTCCGTCCCCTCCCCCTTCCCAGTTCTCCGATCAGTCTTCCTGTCTCCGGCTACATTTTATCTCTGTACCGCCCACTCCCCTGACATCTCCAGAGATGCTGCCTGTCCCGCTGAGTTATTCCAGCATTTTGTGTCTATCTTCGATTTAAACCAGCATCTGGAGTTCTTTCCTATACATAATTTGATGTCTAATCAAGGTCTCCGCATTAAAAAAATACTTTGATCAGAATGATACCAAATTACAGCAATGCCTCTCGTCTGTTTAGGAGTCTAACAGAAAGGGATAGAAGTCAGAAGCAATCTAGTGTGAATTCTGAGGCTGAAATTTCAAATCCTCCTTTATGTGTAATAACAGGGCGCCATTTGTTAAAAGATAAAAGGTCATTGAATTTTTAGAATTAACACAAATGTGAAACGGAGCACAATTTAATTAGCATTTACAGAGACATTTAGAGAATAGCCAAAATGTAATAACAAAAATGCTATACATACTTTTATTGCAAGAAGGTTGCTTGAAACAATCAACTCTTTCTTTCGATTTCCTCCAATTCCAGTCTTTATATGCAGTTCCGATTTTCAAAGGCATAAGGAAAATAATCTTTGCAGAGGCACAAAGGATTTAATTGTGCCTTTATTTCTGATTACATATCTTTATGTGAACTGCATAAAATGACAAAATCTAATGAGTTGTAATACTTATGCTGCTTAGAGACATAATGGGGTAAATTATATTCCATTCAGCCCATTATCCAGATCCTCCCCATGTTCAGACTAGTTTAGTTTAGAGTAATTTAAAGATACAGTACGGAAACAGGCCCTTCCGGTACACTAACAATATCCTACACAGATTAGGGACAATTTACATTTATACCAAGCCAATTAACCTACATCTTGTACATCTTGTACAAATTGTACATCTTTGGAGTGTGGGAGGAAAGCGAAGATCTTGGAAAAAACCCATGCAGGTCACGGGGAGAACGTACAAACTCCTTACTGAGAGCACTAGTAGCCGGGATCGAACCTGGGTCTCCGGTGCTGCAAGCACTGTAAGGCTGCAAATCTGCCGCTGCATGCCCCACGAATCTTATATGGACACGTGGATCCAATCACGCCAGGGGAATTCAGTTCTAGAGCCCACAAAGGTCCTGTCCCAAGACTTTAACACAACATACTGTAGAGCCGGCAGCAGAAGTTTCTCTCGTGTGAAAGTCTGAGAGCCCTTGTAAAAGTTTTTAAACATCTTTGAGACTCAGAAATATTTTAAAATACTTGAAATTGATTCAACCAATTCAAAATCTTAAAATCCTGGTAGAGCATGAATAGGTTGGGCCAAAGGTTCTTTCTCTATGTCATGCGATACTGTGACCCTATTTTTATAAATAATTAAAACCGCAAAATAAAGTCAAATAAGTAGAAGATAATTACCTCCATTTAGCTTTCAGTTCCTTATTTGCTGGTCAGAAATTCCCACTCCCATGCCAGGATTGCAACCAAGCCACACCACTGAAGCGCTTTCATTCAGTTAATTTTTAACGTAAGGTTGGGCCACGCAAATGTGTGATGCAATTCACCAAAATCAACTGAACATTTGTACATCCTTTCAGAACTTGCAGTCACAGCCAACGTGATTCCATCCAATTCTGCAAACAAGGGATGAATGTTTCCCTCTGACTAAACTGAAATGAACCTTCATTGAACTGAAGGTTGCATTCAGATAACTCTAACAGCAGATTCATGTTCATATATGTTCAGGTATGTAGGTTAATTTGATGGGTAAATGTAAAAAAATTGTCCCTAGTGTGTGTAGGATAGTGTTAATGTGCGGGGATCGCTGGGCGGCGCGGACTTGGTGGGCCGAAAAGGCCTGTTTCCGCGCTGTATCTGAAATATGAAATAATAAGTTCGTAACTTATAGGATCAGAATTAGGCCATTCGGCCCAAAAAAGGGACCCGACCTAAAACATCATCTTTTCATATCCTTTTGTATTCTTGCCCTCTCAACCCCATTCTCCTGCCTTCACCCCATAACCTCTGACACCCTTACTAATCAAGAATTTCTGTTTTAAAAATATTCTCTTCGACATTGGGTTAACACTAATAGCTTAAAAACTCACTGATTTTATAGGATTTTTTTTTGAGGTGTCCAAACAAAAATAATGTACCTGTATATTGATAATGCTTTCCAAATTATAGGTCACAACACCACCTTAGGTTGCATGCATCCTGGCAAGTTGTCTCGGGCATTTGATTCCCCTGTTCACCCGCCCGCATACTGTTGGACCAATCTCAGGTGAACTATATACCAATGTTAAAAAGAGTACTGAATGTGCAGAGGAATACTAGCAATAGAGTGACAAGCAGACAAACACACAGTAATGACAGATAGAGATAGAGACACATGGCTCGAGTCAATAAAGTGGTTGTTTATTAGATGACAGATTCCTTATATCAAGTGCAGGAATATGCAGGAGGAGGTTTTAGACAGGTGTCTTGGATGTACATTAAGTTTTTAAGCTTCAGTGGGCAGGAGATTTTAAAGTTCACAGAAATTCACGAATGGTCGAGCGGAAATCTGTGTCAATATGAAAAGAAAGCATTCAGAAGAAAGTTTCGTTTTGGAGAACTGAAAGTTTTGCCTGAGTTCAGAAGAGGTGATGAAACCTAAAGTAGTGATGTGAAGATGGACTGAGAAGAAAATGACCGAATTACAAGTATAAAACTGTAGATTAGGAATAGGAGTAAAACCGACCGGTCTGTCCCTTGAATAGCTGAGCAGAAGAAAGGTTAAATACACTTTAGGGAGATTTTTAGCTCTGTAGATTAGAACGTGTCAAAGCTGAGAAGAATTGAACTTCATATATTTTTCCACTCCTCCAGCAGGTATTTTAAGTTCAAGGAGTCAAGGCCTTGTTGGCGAGGTCATCTTTTACTGTCCAACCCTGATGTTTTCACCCAGAGAGTTGTGAATCTGTGCCACAGAAGACAGTGGAGGCCAATGCCACAGAAGGCAGTGGCATTCTGCCACAGAAGGCAGTGGAGGCCAATTCACTGGATGTTTTTAAGAGAGAGTTAGGTATAGCTCCTAGGGCTATCGAAATCAAGGGATATGGGGAGAAAGCAGGATTTTGGATGATCAGCCATGATCATATTGAATGGCGGTGCTGGCTCGAAGGGCTGAATGGCCTATTCCTGCACCTATTTTCTATGTTTCTATGATGTAGTTCCTATCAATTTACCAACAGTACTGCAGGTGGCATGGTGGTGCAGTGATAGAGTTGCTGCCTTACAGTGCCAGAGATCGGGATTCAACCATGACCACGGGTTCTGTCTGTATGGAGTTTGCACGTTCTCCCCGTGACCTGCATGGGGTTTCTCCAAGATCTGCAGTTTCCTCCCACATCTCAAAGACATACAGGTTTGTAGGTTCATTGGCTTGGGGTCTAATTGTATATTGTCCCTAATGTGCGTAGGATAGTGTTAGGATGCAGATATCGCTGGACGGCCAGATTCCATGGGCCGAAGGGCCTGTTTTCACGCCGTATCTTTAAGCTGAAAATCTAAAGTAGTACTGATGTGTAAGCGTTGCCATGTGACCCAAGTCTGAAAAAGGTCCCTGACCTAAAAATCACCTTTTCACATCCTGACCCGTTGAGTTACTCCAGCCTGACCCATTGAGTTACTCCAGCACTTTTGTTCTATGTGGATCCAAGATGGTTATTTATGAATTTCAACATTATTTAGGATGGAATATGGGTGATGCCTTTCATCAAATAGAGTGAAAAGTCTTAAGAAGAGAGGGGAAAAAAGAACAAGCAGAAAAGGGGAAAGAGAGTACGAAAGAAAACAAATTGCCTTTTAATTGTTTATTTTATGTCCCTAGAGACATTCTTTTTAAGAACTTAGAACCAACATTCAAAGGGATATTGACCATGTTAGAGAATCATAAAATTTACTGTGACAGATTTAGAGAGATGACAGATGGAGACAGAAACAAGAGTCAATAAGAGTGTTGTTTCTTGGATGATAACATCTTTGGGTCAAATGCAGGAATGTGATTGAGGTTTTAGACAACCGTCCCTGGAGACAGACAAGTATACAAGCTTGAATGGGCAGGAGGCTTTAAAGGTTATAGAATGTCAAGGTAACACAGTGGCGCAGCGGTAGAATTGCTACCTTACAGCACAGAGACTAGGGTTCGATCCTGACTATGGATGCTGTCTGTATGGAGGTTGTACGTTCTCCCCATGACTGCGTGGGCTTTCTCTGGGTGCTCCGGTTTCCTCCCACACTCCAAAGACATACAGTTTTGTAGGTTAACTGTAGGATAGTGATAATGAGTGGGGATTGCTGGTCAGAGCGGACTCAGTGGACCGGAGGGCCTGTTTCCGCACTGTATCTCTAAAAAAATAAAGAAATTAACACTATCCTACAAACATTAGGGACAATTTACATTTATACAAAGCCAATTAACCTACAAACCTGCACCTCTTTGGAGTGTGGATAGGATAGGTTTAGAGGGTTATGGGCCAAATACAGGCAGGTGGGACTAATGTAGATCGGGCATGTTGGTCAGCATGACAAAATTGTGATAACGGACACATATTAAAATTAATTCTGAAGATTTAGTTTAGTTTAGTTTAGAGATACAGTGCGGAAACAGGCCCTTCGGCCCACCGAGTCCGCCCTGACCAGCAATCCCTGCACATTAACAATATCCTACACACACACGAAGGACAATTTTACATTTATACCAAGCCAATTAACCTACAAACCTGTACGTCTTTGGAGTGTAGGAGGAAACCGAAGATCTTGGAGAAAACCCACGCGGTCATGGGAGAATGTACAAACTCCGTACAGACGGCACCCGTAGTCGGGATCGAACCCGGGTCTCTGGTGTTGTAAGCACTGTAAGGCAGCAACTCTACCATTGTGTCACCATGCAGTATTATTGGAAAATATGAGACATACCAAAATAGTATAGAATAATATAGATGATACTTAAAAGCATGCCATAGAATTTTCAGGGATATTTGATTGATCATACATCAGTTTTACAGAAAAATGTGAATGCTAAATCCAACATAAGCACCATATATATTGTATTGCAACACCATAACATTGCACTTCATCTACTTGCAGAACCTTTGCTCAGTAATCATAAAATTATTGCTATGAGTCCACTTCAGAACCTGATTCCTATCTACTTTAACATTTCAGCCCAGACCTTGGGATGCTGCACTGAGTGACGAGTGACTGGAGTCATATGGCAAAAAGCAGGCAGGTGGGACTAGTGTAGATGGGGCCTGTTGTTCGGCGTGGACATGTTGGGCCGAAGGGCCTGTTTTCACGCAGTACGACTCTATGAGGCGGCAGAAACAGAGAACGTTATTAAGAAAGCGTGGAGGATCTTTCTACCCTGAATTTCTAGCACAAAGGGAAAAGGCTCCATCCACGAGCTGAGTGGTTGACCAGAGGATGGTCAACTGCGTATTTCCAGGGCTAATTTGAGGGCTGCTGGGTATTTTTTTCTGATTTGCATAAATGTCTTAGATCTGTGCGGCTCCAAACTCGAGAGGATCATAAACTGTGGGGAAACGAAGGAAAGACGACAAGAGGAGAAATGCAAGCTGACAAAGCAGACTGTCAGGAGGCAGATAAAGTTTAATACAGAGAACTGTGCAATGACACACTGTGGCAGAAAAAAACAAGTAGAGACAACAGCAGTAATGGCGCAGTTGTAAAGGAAGTGTGGGAATAGAGAGATCTGGTTCCAAATGGATGTAAAGCTTTCAAAGTGACAATACAAGTGTAGGGAGTGATTAATAAAACATAGCAGACCTCAAACTCACAAGTAGAGGCATTAGCTGGAAAATTATTTCTTTTTAAACATTGTCAAAATGGCACAGTGTCTTTTCCTATAACATCACATTGCGTGAGCTCCAGTGCACACATTCCTTCATAAGGTCATAAGTTTGCAGGAGCAGAACTAGGCCATTCAACCCATCATGTGTTCGCCACCATTCCATCATGGCTGATCTACCTTTCCCTCTCAACCCCATTCTGCTGCCTTCGCCCCATAACCCCTGACACCCGTACGAATTTGTCAATCTCCACCTTAAAAATATGTATTGAATTCCAGATACTTTTAGCAGCAGCCCACAGAGGGCTGCTCAGTCCATGTGCTGGAAGTACAGCTGCTTCTAGCATGGCTGCCGTAATAAAGCAAGACACAAGAGCGTGCAGATGCTGCAATCTGGTGCAAGAAATGAGCTGCCTGAATCTGGAGCAAATAGATGAATTGCTAAGGAACTCAGCGAGTCAGGCAGCATCTGTGGAGGGAAATGAACGGGTGACATTTTGAGTCAGGACCCTTCATCTGGAATAATGGATGACGTGGAGAAGCTCAGAGAGAACAGTACCTGCTGCAGTATGTCTAGTGATGGTATTTCCTCATCCATACTCTCTTGCTATTCATCCATCGCTTGGCAATATTGGGCATGTTGGTTAGAGGTGAGGCCTGCGAATCAGATATAATGGTGCAAAGAGAAAGTGTGTTGGGAGGAGTCATGTTCCTTTTGAACACACGGTCATTTTCAATGGCCTCAGCACCACCACTAGACACTTGCCAGACCATCTCCTAGTTTCCCCATTTCATGGACTGATTTGGAGGAAAGAGCCCTCACTTTTGTTCTTCCATCTCTTCCATAAAGGAATAAAGTATTTTTCAATGTCCTCCACAAATTGGAACCAGCGCCCTTAGTTTTTAAAAAGAGATTTCTGCAGCTCTAAATGAATGCTGGGTGGATGGAATTGGCGATACCCTCTCCTGAAATGGGAATTGAAATGGCTGATCAAGTTAATAGTTAACATGGATTATACCGGCTGTTCACTGAAAACAATTCTATCCCAGCCAGTACAAATTCCTCTTGCTACCTATAAGAACATAAGACCATAAGACATAGGGGCAAAGTTAGGCCATTCAGCCCATTTCTTTCCCCTCTCAGCCCAATCTCGTGCCTTCACTCCATAGCCTTTGATGCCCCTTCTAATCCAGAACCTCAATCTCTGCCTTAAAAATACCCAATTTCCTGGCCTCCACATCTTGCTCTAGGTTGAATGGATGGGGCTTCACCAGATGCCATGATTCTTATACCTATTCCCAGTGCTCTCCAGATTAGTCCCTGAGTGTTTTCAAGGCATGGTTTGACAGAAAATAACTAGGACCCCAGGTAAAACAGGCCACCCCTCTTTGAATAATTCTATAGATAATTTGACAAAGATATAAAGGGTTGCGATTGATGCCCTAAATTGAGAGCGCTGCACTTCCTTGGCACTGTGCTGTTCGTCAACTTAGATTTTTGTACTGAAGTTTCTGAAGTGAGCCTTGAACTCATAACCTTCAGACTTTGTGCAAAGGTACGACTAATTGAGATCTACTCCACAGCAACTTAAAAGGAAGAGAATCGCAGATTGAAGGGAGAGCAAATTATTAGAAACAGGAAAGGTCATGTGCAAATGTTCTGGTCCTGTTGTTGTTTTAAGATTGCTTTTCTTCTCCAATTTGTCCTCACTCCTTTCTACAATGTCGTTGACCTTTAAAGTACGCTGTCCTGTGGTGAACTGCTGCTGCCCGTTTAATGCAGCAGTCCGTCATAAATGAACCTTGGCATAAGCATGACTATAATGGTCTTTCCACAAGCAACGGTGAATTCTAATTCTGCGGCACTACCCTTCTGAGAAATTTATGGCGCTGAAGGAGGCCAATTGGCCCATTCCATCCCTGTCAGCGCAAAAGAGCTATCCAACTTAATTTTATGTCCCAGATCTTAATTCATTGTCTAGTAGGTTAATGAGCTTCATGTATACTTTTATGGAAATCTTTAAACATGATGAGAATTGCTGGCTCTGCTTTCCATTTAGGTAGTCAGTCGCAAAAACCTTTCGCCCGTGGGTGGAAAATATTTGTAAGATAGAACTAGTGTACAGGGTGATCGCTGGTCGGCGTGGACTCGGTGGGCAAAAGGGCCTCTTTCCGTTCTGTATCTCCAAAGTCTAAAGTCTACAATTGGGAGCTGGATAGAGCTGAACAGAGCAGGGAGCACGAAACAGACTCATTCGCTCCCTCATTGAGTCTGGCTGGCGGCTACTGTGGGCGTTGGGCCGAAGGACCTATTTCCATGCTGTAAACTCTACGATGCTATGAGTAAATGCCTGGGGTTCCTGTGAAAACGCTGTTTACTTTCCAGCAAGTTCATTACATTTGGAGAAGCTGGTGGAGTAGAAGAGAGCTCTTGATTATGTAATATCTGTCAACCCAGTCTGCTGAAAAAAAATATTTTGAGGAAATGGAATGCACAACAGAATCCTCATGAAAAAAGTTGACACGCTGAGAGCAAAAGCAAAGCAGATCACAAGAAAGAGAAAGAATATGTTTAAGTACCCTTGTGCACTCAGGGAGCCTGGACGATAGTATAATGCCAAGGCTTGCAAAGATAAAAAGGATGCAAAGCACAGAGATAAATGCTAGAATACCAAAGAGGGAGTAAGAAATAGAACAATATTAAACAGAGAGTAAGAAAATAACAACAGAAAATACCTGAATGAGATTTTATATTATTCTGAGTTCCTGTGAATGTGGAATCATTTTTCAGTGACACTTAAAATTGTAATTTTATTCAGAAATTCAGCACACGGAAAGGAAATCATGATAAACGTCCATGAGATCATTTTGTAGAGAGTGTGCTTTAGGCCTGAGTCGCATGGTTTTGTTAGAAGAAAATATGCATGTGTGATGACAACTGGTGCCAACCCAAGAGCAGAACGAACCATCGGCGCTAGAGGGCGGCGTCTCGGTGTGGGAGGCGCTAGCCACGGGGTCGGTACCTGAGTTGATATTTAAGGCCGGGCAACGCCCGTGACTAGGGGTTGGAGTAGGGAGTTGTATTGGAGAGAATAAACACGTCTAGTGCACGCAACTCGTGTCCGATTAGTTTTTGGCTGGACTCCTTCTCATCCCACTATACATGTTAGAATAAACCTAATCTTTAAGAAAACCAGAGTTTGAGATCTGAATCGCTAGTCGGCACGGACTAAATGGGCTGAAGGGCCTGTTTCCGCGCTGTATCTCTAAACTAAACTAAACTAAATCTCATCGGATGTATCTGCAACAGTGTTATGAGATAGTTCCTCAAAACATCTCCTTGAAAAGCTTACCTTTTGGTATCATCCTTGCCTCTGTGTTCTTGTCCTCGACATTGTGAACACTGGGCTGCACTTGCCACCGTGACAGCTGGTCAGACCAACGAGCCAGCCTGCAACTATCTGCTTGAGTTGCTGTATTTGCCACTGTGGGTTTGCATGGCGCTTGTTATAGTCATGTAAACCCAAAAGAAAATGAATATTCACAATGAGCTATGAGAAACTATGAAGAAGGGGACTTTGAAATCTCACAGAATATTTATGACTTCAGAAGATTTTAATGAATATTCTTTTTTAGTTTAGTTTAGAGATGCAGCATGGAAACAGGCCCTTTGGCTCGCCAAGTCCATGCCAACCAGTGATCCCTCTAAACTAGCACTATCCTACACACTAGGGGCAATTTTTTTACCGAAGCCAATTAACCTACAAACTTATACGTCTTTGGAATGTGGTAGGAAACCGGAGCACCTGGAGAAAACTCACACTGTCAAGGGACGAATGTACAAACTCTGTACAGGCAGCCGTATTATAGTCAGGATTGAACCCGGGTCTTTGGTGCTGTAAAGCAGCAACTCTATCGCTGCGCCACCCTGCCACCCTGCCACCCATGACTATCACTTCTTGACTGTAGTCTAAATTCATGGGAGGGCACGTTTTTTCTTAACCTGTTAAACTGAGGCTGCAGCTGAATATAAAAGTACCTCACACAACCACTTGAAGGGTTAGGGAATTCTGTCCGTCTCTGGCCAGCAAATTATTCCTGAAACAATACCACCAAAACATGAAGACCCAGGTTATTAATCTCATTCCAAAGCATCAACCACAAAATAAATGTCACACTTTCCGCGCAGTATCTCCAAACTAAACTAAACTAGGCACAATTATAGTAAAATATTTTAATGGATTACTGTGATCATTGCTCAACATTTATCTATATTTTTCAGGGTACTACACATTGCATTCTAACTGCATGCCTGCAATTCCGTGTAATGTTGAGTACTTTCCCTCATTGCGGGGGATTTACCTATGTCTCTTGCTACGCTTCAGCTGTTGACGACTGCATAGGGATTTGCCTGTTGATGCTTTGTGAAAAGGATTGAATATCAATCTCCTCATATGTCTAATCGGAGCTGAAGCATGAGATTGAGAACGCCACCTCCGAGCTTATTAAAATTGACCACGTTCACCCGGATGACAAATTGAAGTTGTCCTTCAGGACTCGAGGGGCGATAGTTTCTATTAATTACACACCTTAATTAAACTCAATAAACTGGACAAAAGCATATTTCCCTTTCATGTCAGTTTCATAATTTCGGCAATACTTTGGCAAAAAAGTAAACAATTAGATTCAATCCATGCAGATTGTCAAATGTTAGACTGATTTTTATCGTAGGTATTCCAGTTTGTCATCAAAGCAGTAGAGTATAAAAGATGGAACAATCAGTCTACTCCAATTATTGTTTAATAACCGCAACACCCAGTGAGCACAGTGCGACTTAGCCACCAAACACTGATCCACATTTAACTGCAAAAACGTGAGCCTTTTGGACATACTTTGTTAACATCCTGTCATCGTACCTCTTCGGAAAATTTGCACTTACCTCAAAATTCTTCCTGTGTTGCTGGCATTTCAGATGAAATCCAATCAGCGAAAATGACAGCAATACTCTCGATTTTGCACCTGTAATTAATGCCTTGTAAAATTTCAGCTAGATCAGATTTTCTCCAGATATCATCTATTTGGAAGCTTTGACAGTACTAGGATATGGAAACAACTTAATAAAAATATCCTTGCACAGAATGAACAAAAGAGTGATTTTTTAAAAATACAATCGAACTTTCAATTGCTTAGAGATTTGTACAGACACTTTATTTTTGTACTTGAAATCAGTGTTGCAGTGCTAATTTTTTAGGTGCCGGAGTGGCCGCTGTTAAATTCCCCGCTGTTTATTTTGGCTTTTTTTTACAGCACTGCACACCCCAGCTTGAAATGGAAAAAGAGCTGGAAGATGAAAAGAACACATCTGAAAGAGATAGGTAGGTTGTCATTATAGAAATCAAAACAAAAGAAGCAACCATGGAAAGGTTTTCCTCCCTCTACATTGTAAAGGGCAATTGGAAGATAGCAGGAAGGGGAAGACTATTTTTGTTATTGACAATGCCTGCTTTCCATGCATTAACTTAACGCAGCAGAAAATCAGGCAAGTTCTTTCACGAGCATACAGTTTCTCTCTTGTGGTTTTCCTTTATCTGTTGGCCCTATCCATCAACATACAATAAAATTAGTATATCCCCTGGTTCTTCATTGACAGATTTATTATACACATTCATCCTGTAAGTAAGATCTTGAGCAACTACTATTAAAAAACTCCACTTTGATTTACTACACGAGCCTTTGACCTAAGTGTGGAATCAAAGCTTAATGAGGGTCCTTCAAATGAAATGATTCCGAAAAGACTGTGAATCATAATGACTCACACAATATTATATTAAACTCTGATACTGTGGAGTGATATGATAAGAAACGTATAAAGTTATAAAAGGACTGGACAAGCTAGATGCAGGAAAAAAGTTCCCAATGTTGGGGGAGCCCAGAACCAGGGGCCACAGTCTAAGAATAAAGGGGAGGCCATTTCAAACTGAGATGAAAAAAAACTTTTTCACCCAGAGAGTTGTGAATTTGTGGAATTCTCTGCCACAGAAGGCGTAGAGGCCAATTCACTGGATGAATTTAAAAGAGAGTTAGATGTAGCTCTAGGGGCTAGCGGAATCAAGGGATATGGGGAGAAGGCAGGCACGGGTTACTGATTGTGGATGATCAGCCATGATCACGATGAATGGTGGTCATGAAAGGGCCAAATGGCCTCCTCCTGCACCTATTTACTATCAGAGTCACATTGATACTGTACAAAGTCAATACGGTATTGATACTGTACAATACAATAATATTGTATTAGAGTGACAATACCTGATAAAATATATCACGTCGAGACAAATACCAGGCAGCCTCACTATGTAATGTTGTTGGCTTACGTCAAGATATTGATCAAGTCAAGTCAAGTCAATTTTATTTGTATAGCACATTTAAAAACAACCCACGTTGACCAAAGTGCTGTACATCAGTTCAGGTACTAAGAACGAACATACAATGGCACACAAACATAACAGCACATGCATAAACAGTTCACAGCGCCCCCTCAGAGGGCCTCAAACGCTAGGGAGTAGAAATAGGTTTTGAGCCTGGACTTAAAGGAGTCGATGGAGGGGCAGTTCTGATGGGGAGAGGGATGCTATTCCACAGTCTAGGAGCTGCAACCGCAAAATCGCGGTCACCCCTGAGCTTAAGCCTAGACCGCGGGATAGTCAGTAGCCTCAAGTCGGCCGACCTGAGGGACCTGGAGATAGAGTGGTGGGTTAGAAGATTTTTGATATGGGGGGGGGGGGTAACACTTCATCCGCTTCAAAACAACCTTGCGACAAGAATTAATTACAGGACTAATTGTGAGTTCATTCATGGCCATTTTGTGAAAACAAGATCAAACCAGGGACTGTGGGCTGCATATCTTGGAATTGGATTGCAGGACCTTTGAATCAGCAATTTCTTCTGCTGTTGTCACCAGAAAGTTAAATAGGTTGCTATTGTCTTCATGCATCACACAGTCCTCTGCATCAGTGATCTCCACGCGGCCAATGCGTCTGCCTTTTCCATCATTCAGTTACCTCTGAAATAAAATAAAATTCTGGTTCTATCCCAGAGTTAGAAACTCAAAGACATATTAGTTGTCTGTTGATTGCAGCTCCCTGGTGGCTGCACAGGAACAGTCACGTTATAAGTGACTTTTACAGTGATTTTTAAGTAACATAAGTGACATCTCGAGTATTACTAGACCAAGTGGACCTGTTGGGCCCAAACCTCTCCTTCATTGGTGCAGCACCCTCTCCTCCCCTCTCCCCTCTCCAGCCCCCTCCCCTCCCCCCCATCCCCCCTCCCCCTCCCCCTCCCCCTCCCCTCCCCCTCACCCCCATTCCATTCCCCTCAACCACCCTTATCCTCCCCCCTCCCTCCCCTCCCCCCGGAGATACATATAAACTTTATAATGTGAATAACTTAAAAAATATAACACTGATTTCACAAGAACACAAGAACACAAGAAAATAGGAGCAGGAGTAGGCCAACCGGCCCCTCGAGCCCGCTCCGCCATTCAATACGATCATGGCTGATCCTACCCCAACCCCCTTCCCACTATCGCCCTTCTCCCCACCCAAAAGAACCGTGTGATCTCCTGGGAGAGGCGAAAAACCGGATAAAAACCCAGGCCAATTTGGGAAAAAAAATCCGGGAAATTACTCTCCGACCCCAAGCTAGGCGATCGAAACTTGTCCAGGAGATTACTCAGGTTTACTATACTAACAATAGCTCATGTCCACTTCCCTGCCCGCTCCCCGTAACCCCTAATTCCCTTGTCTATTAAAAAACAATCTATTTCCGTTTTAAATTTATTTAACGTTCCTGCTTCCACAGCTCCCTGAGGCAGCGAATTCCACAGACTAACCACCCTCTGAGTGAAGAAGTTTCTCCTCATCTCAGTTTTAAAAGAGCCCCCTCTTATTCTGAGACTATGCCCCCTAGTTCTGGTCTCCCCGATCATCGGAAACATCTTTAGCGCATCCACCCAATCAAGGCCCCTCACGATCTTATACGTTTCAATAAGATCACCTCTCATTCTTCTGAACTCCAATGAGAAAAGTCCCAACCTACTTAACCTTTCCTCATATGTCAACCCCCCTCATCCCTGGAATTAACCGTGTAAACCTTGTCTGCACTGCCTCCAGAGCAAGTACATCCTTTCTTAAATATGGACACCAAAACTGCACACAGTATTCCAAATGCGGTCTTACCAATACTGTATACAGCTGCAGCAAAACCTCCCTACTTTTATACTTTATCCCCCTGGCAATAAAGGCTAAGACTCCATTGGCCTTCCTAATCACTTGCTGCACCTGCATACTAACTTTTTGTGATTCCTGCACTAGTACCCGCAGGTCCCTTTGCGTTGTATTACCACGCAGCTCCTCCCCATTTAGAAAATAACTTGCTTTATGATTTTTTTTCCCAAAATGCATAACTTCACATTTATCAGTATTAAATTTCATCTGCCAAGTCGCTGCCCACTCTCCTAGCTTATCTATATCCTTTTGCAGGCTTTTTCTATCCTCCTCACTCCCTGCTTTTCCTCCCATTTTTGTGTCATCTGCGAACTTGGATATATTACACTTGGTCCCCTCCTCTAAGTCATTTATATAAATTGTAAACAACTGGGGTCACAGCACCGACCCCTGTGGAACCCCACTAGTCACCGATTGCCATCCTGAGTATGATCCATTTATCCCAACTCTCTGCTTCCTGTTTGAAAGCCAATCTTCTACCCATGCTAATATATTACCCCTAATCCCATGATTTTTTTATCTTGTAATAGTCTTTTATGTGGCACCTTATCAAAATGAAACTTCTTCCATTGGCACCAAAGGTGAGTAATGTGGGCCTAAAATTGTTGCGCTATCGTGTACCGCTTTGGCTGTAGTTCAGGAACAAACAAACAAACAAACGAGAGTTTTAGTATATAGATGTTCAGTTCTGGGCACCCTGTCATAGGAAAGATGTTGTCAAGCTGGAGAGGGTTCAGAGAAGATTTACGAGGATGTTGCCAGGACAAGAGGGTGTGAGCAATAGACAGAGGTTGAGTAGGCTGGGACTCTATTCCTTGGAGTGCAGGAGGCCAAGGGGTGTACAAAATCATGAGAGGAATAGATCAGGTAGATGCACAGAATTTGTTGCCCAGAGTAGGTGAATCGAGGACCAGAGGGCATAGGTTTAAGGTGAAGGGGAAAAGATTTAATAGGAATCTGAGGGGTAACCTTTTCACACAAAGGCTGGTGGGTGTATGGAACAAGCTGCCAGAGGGGGTAGTTGAGGCAGGGACTATCCCAACGTTTAAGAAACAGTTAGATAGGTACATGGATAGGACAGGTTTGGAGGGATATGGACCAAACACGGGCAGGTGGGACTAGTGTCGTGGGGACATGTTGGCTGATATGGGCAAGTTGGGCTGAAGGGCTTGTTTCCACACTGTATAACTCTATGACTCTATAAGTGGAAACTTCGAGTGAAAATTGCAAGATTAAAAGATCTTACTGGCCCCACAGATGAAGTTTGCAAAGTAATTTCAAGGGTAGCAGCTTTATCATTCTGAAAACAGCATGGATATCCATGGGGAAAGAAAATATTTTTAGAAGTATAAACACTAGATACCCTAATAACAGTCCCTGGTGCACTGCATATCTGTAGTTGAACGCTCACAGAATAATTTATGAAATGCATGGATTTCCATTAAAATGTTTTTTAGCACGTGGGTGGAACTTTTAGGCAAAGATGTCATGAAACACTTGCAAAAACAAATGGTCGATTCATGGTGCTCAAAGAACCTTCCTCTTTTGTTGGGAAGATTGTCTTTATACCACTTGAACAGCCCAGTCTGCCTTCTTAGATGGATGCAAAATTACCACGGCTCTATTCAAAAGGAGGAAGTGTAGAATTGTCCTGGTTTCCTGGACTATTAATCATCCATTAAGCAATATCTTCACCAAAATAGATTATCTCGTAATATACCCTATGGAGTCTTTCTCAATGAATTGTATGTCACCTTCCCCTACATTATGGGGGCACTACATATTAGAAGTATTTAAATCATTGCAAAGTAGTTTGGAATGACATTTGATCATGGCTGATCTATTTTCCCCTCTCTTATTCCAAACTTACAAAATCCCTTTCTTATGTAGCCAATATCCTCAACAATACTTCATTAGTCAGGGATTGAGTATGAAAGTCAGAAAGTTATGTTGCATCTATATTATGGTTTGGTTAGACTGCATTTGGAGTATCGTGTGCAGTTTTAGGATGGCACGGTAGCGCAGCGGTAGCATAGCTGCCTTTAAGTGCAAGGGACCTGGGTTCGATCCTGACGATGGGTGCTATCTGTACAGAGAAAAATGTTCCCCCGGTGACTGCATGGGTTTTCTCCGGGTGCTCCGGTTTCCTCCCACACAACAAATATAGGTTTATAGGTTAATTGACTTCTGTCAATTGTAAATTGTCCCTAGTGTGCGGGATGGTGCTAGTGTGTTGGATGATCGGTGTTGTCTACGGTGGGCCGAAGTGCTCATTTCCACGCTATATCTCTAAAGTCTAAAGTAAAGTTTAAAGTAATAGGGCCTGTCCCACTTAGGCGATTTTAAGGCGACTGCCGGCGACGAGGCTGTCGCTGACAGTTCGCCGGGGTGTCGCGAGCATGATCGTGAGGAGTCTTCCACGAATCGTAGTGAATCTCAGCACGTCACTGAGAAATCAACTGGAGTGAAATTTCTCGGCGACAGCTGGCTTGTCGCCTGGTATCGTTGCTTATTGCGGGCGCTGTCGCATGCTGTCCCCAGGTTTGCTAGGTTCTCTTAGATGCATTTAGAAGCACATAATATTAAAATAAGTAAAGTCATTTCAAAATACCATAAAATACTTGTGTTTAACCAATTTATTTACCGTCAGGACATTTGACAGGTAGATTGGAGGCGACAGTTTGACGGTCAGGTAAGCGTGGGGATTTTCGCGATGTTTATGGGCATCAGCAATTACATTTTAAGTAGGCTCCCAACCCAGATATGCAACCCAGAAACCAGATATGCATCTCCTGTACATTTTCAAAGAATGCCCACACACATTTCACACTTGCTATTAGTAAACTGGAAGTCAATCCAGTTTATGCCTTGTTACCGTGAAGCTTGGTTTTCAAGTAACCCGGGCAAGATGTTGTATTTCAAAACTCTCAAGTACTTACCGACTTGTCAGTAATTTCAGCGAAAATTAGGACGCCGGAGAAGCATTGACAGTGTGGGAATTTTGCGATGTTTCCGAAGACGGTGTAATCTCGACCTGACTCGGCATTGTCGTGGTCATTGTTGTCTGGTAAAAGAAAATTTTGGCGATCTGCTACGACTTTGGCAATCGCCTAAAAAAATCGCCTAAGTGGGACAGGCCCTTAAAGTTCTAGCCGTTACATTACTGAAGGTACGTAGAGACTTTGGAGGGGTCACAGGAGAGATTTCCCAGGATACTGCCTGGATTAGGGGTTATTAGCAATAAGAAGAGGCTGGACAAAAGATGAGAAGGGGAAAGGGTGAAAGGGCAAGGCAGGTGGCTGCTAGAGGATGTGGTAACATAATATGTTGTATGAATGTTACTACACTCTACAGATGAGAGTTTAATGCCTTCGTAAGGGAATGATTTTTAGTGGTGGTCTGTTATTTCCAGAAGTAAGAATAACCTACGGACTCCACTTAACCAATGTCACTCTTTAATTATAGAGCTGTAAATGAAAAAGATAACCCCATGAACGGCTGTTCCAATGTGGCTTCTTGAACCCTACATTACCTGACTATTCTCATTACCAAAATTACAGGCATGTAAAGCCTGAAGGGACATAAAAACAATTTTTGAAGGCTCTTTTCACATAACTGGTCCAAACTGCATTAAAATGATAATCCTAACAGGGGAAATCATAAAAATAGATCAAAATGGACGATTAAAAAAATCGGAATTTGCTCATATCTCTATGTAAATTGTCAAATTTATGAATTCATGATTAGTATGTTTTTAATCCTAGCAGTCCATCTAATGCTAATCAAAGCTGTAAGAACTTAAACGAATTTTCCTCACTAAATTTATGCTCTTATTTCTTCAGAACAGTAATTTCCCCCGAAGAGCTTCTGTACAGCGTTAATTTTTGAAGCTTTCCACTTGTGAAAGTTAATTGGTTTCTTCTCTATTCTGATCAGGGGTTTCCTCCAGAGATGTGGAAATAATGAGATTTTTCAGTTCTGGCTAAAGTGCCTTCGCTGCTAATTGCATTATTTTCCATGCACAAGTGATTTCGGAAATAGTTTTTTCCCCATTTTTAGAGATGCTAAAAGAAAGAATAAAGGCGTGCAATTAATAAACACACTTTTTACAACTTCAGGTTTCCCTCACATGATTTACAACCGATGAAACACTTCTGAAGCATGGACAAGATAAATTACACCATGCATGGATTATGGATGGTGGAAAAGATACATCCAACATAATGGATAAAAATGGCATTGATCAGAACGTTATTCCCACTGCTGAGACCATTTTCCATCTTTTAGATGCTGCTTCTTTGGGCATGTGTAAAAGCTATTAAGTTGTATTTTGGGAAGGCAAACCAGGGTAGGTCTTTCACAGTGAACGATAGAACAGAGGGACCTCACTGTACAATACATAGTTCTTGTAAGTGTTGTCACAGGGTGGTGAAGAACATATTTTACATGCTGTCCTTCATTAGTAATGGGCACTGAGTGCAGAAATAGGGATATTAGGAAGCAGTTGTACAAGACTTTGGAGAGGATGCACTTCACAGTATTGTGTTCAGTTTAGACACCCTGCTAAAGGAAAGATGCCATTAAACTGGACAGGGTGCAGAAAAGATTTACGAGGATTTTGCCCAGAAATGAGACTGCATTACAGGGAGCGGTTTGCCAGTCTAGAACTTTATTCCTTGGTGCGTAGAAAACTGAGGGACTAATCTTATAGAGCTGTATAAAACCATGAAAGGAATAGAGAGGGGGAATTCACACAGTATATTTCACACCTAGTATTAGCAGCATACCTTCATGGTGGCAGAAAGATTTAATAGGAATCTGAGGGGCAACTTTTTCACAGAGGGTGTTATGTATATGGAAGGAGGTTTAGGGGAAGTGGTTGAAGCAAGTACTATAACAACATTTATGAAATATTGGACAGGTAAAGATGGAGGGAAAGTTTTAGATGGATATGGGTCAATCGCAGGTAAAAAGGACTAGCATAGATGGGGCATCTTTGTTGGAATGGATATGTTAGGCTGAGCGACCTGTTTCCAAGTTGATTGGCTCTATGACTATTGTTCTAATGTCCACAAATGAAAAGTGAAGCTCAATTTATGCATTTCTTCTGTGCCCTCTATGCTTGGAACCAAGGTTCATATTTCCTCCCCACCTTGAGCAGTCACAGTCTGAGGTATCTCAAGAATCAAGCTGGTTTTGAAACATTGAATATTTTGTCTGTTGCCTGGTATTCTTTTCCTCTGAGAGAACTTAGAATAATTTATCCATTTCAGAAATTCAATGTTGGGCATGCAGACAACTTAACCTGCCCAGCAGAGATGATTGAGAGGGACTAAGGCCTGAATGCTGGAGATGTTGGCCTGGGACAGGGCACTGGCATTTCCTACCAGTAAGTTTGGACAACCTTGTGGAGACAAAGTGATGATGTACTTAGGGTGCCTTGAGGTGACTGCTCCAGATAGTTTAGGTCTTAGAATCATATAGGATCGGGGATTCACTGCTGCTTGGTAGACATAACCTTCGATTAGTGAGGGTGTCGGGGGTTATGGGGAGAAGGCAAGAGAATAGGATTGAGAGGGAAAGATAGATTACCAACTGTAATGAACTTTAGATTAAGTAATCTTTAAAAACAGCATCAATTTACATCTATATAGCTCTTTAACAGATCAAAATGTCTCACAGCACTACACAACTTGATTAGTAAGGCTGTCAGGGGTTATGGGGAGAAGGCAGGAGAATGGTGTTGAGAGGGAAAGATAGATCAGCCATGACTGAATGGCGGAGAAGACTTGATAATCCAAATTGCCTAATTCTGCTCCTAGAATTTATGAACTTATGAACCTAGAATGTTGCCAGGTTTGGGATCTTGACCTTCAATCGCCCTTTCACTCATCTGACCTAAAGCTGCCCTGGCCATTTGAGGGCATGGGCAAATTTCATCAACAATGTCTGCAATGCAGCACAAGTATTTGTTTAACTGCCAAGGTCAGATTAATAAGTACACTTACGACTTTGTGTCTATTTGTAGAAAATCAATGTAGGTTTAAATGAAAGTAATCATTCGACACACGCCTCATTTTTACTAATAAAGCAACACATTCTTTCTGGAATAAAGTAGATCTGCATGAATTTTACGTCATAGGCCGAAATTTACAATGGTTGCAATCCGAGCAAGGGATATGAGGTGGATAAAAGATAAATAAAATTTGTCACAATGGCTAAAGATGAATTAATTAAAAAATATCCACAGAAAAGCTAATCTAAAGCAATCCCTTTTGCTTGGATATCTACATGGCTTTTTGCCAAGTCCACACTGACCAGCAGATCACCATTCCTACTAGTTCTATGTTATCCCACTTTTGCATCCGCTCCCTACACACTAGTGACATTTCTTTTTTGACTGAGTCTATTTACCTACAAATTGCATGTCTTGGGGACGTAGGAGGAAACCAGAGCATCTGGAGGAAACCCACACAGTCACAGGGAGAACATCCAAACTCTACAAATACAGCACCCGAGGCAATGATTTTACCCAGGTCTCTGTTACTGTGGGACAAGGTGTGCCACCCAATTCTAGTTCTATTAAGTTCCATTAAGACTTTAAATAAAAGCCTGGGTACAACTTCAAGGTCAGTCTTTGAATCTTCTCCAGGCAAGGGTACATTTACCATCATGACCGTCTATACCAATGCATTTTGTACATCGTCCTAAGGATAGTATATCTCTCATTGCATGTAAGATCAGGTTAAACGTTTGAACAGATATTCCAATAATGATATGTAACAGATACTCATTTGGGATCTGAAATGTAAAATTGTAACCATGAGAACCCCAAATGCAGAAATAAATGTCAGTCAGCATAACGTACTTCCATTTCATATTGCATTGCACAAGTGTATAATTCACAAACAATTTCACATTTATATCATTTTCATGCAAATTTAAATTCTGTTATGAAAAGAATAAATAAAACGACCATGGAATTTTTGCAAATATAGAGTTAGAGAAATATTTTAATCAAATGCGAACCTGAAATTCTGCATTCAGATTTTGAAAATACACTCAAACTACCCATTTCTTGTCCAGGCATGATGCACATGTGATAAATGGTATAATAATAGGTAACCACTTAAAAGCACAAGGGAAGAAATGTAACTTTTAAATGCTAGTGCACAACATATGCAGCTATATCGGGTGGTGGATTTAGTTGGCTCAGCTCACTTTTAGTTTAGTTTAGAGATACAGCGTGGAAACAGGCCCTTCGGCTCCCGAACTCCACGTTGACCAGCCATCACAGTACACTAGCACTAACCTACACACTAGGGACAATTTACAATCTTTACTGAAGCCAATTAACCTACCATGCCTTTAGAGTGTGGGAGGAAACGGGAGCACCCGGGGCAAACCCACGTGGAGAATGTACAATCTCCGTACAGACAGCACCCGTAGTCAGGATCGAACCTGGGTCTCTGGCGCTGTAAGGCAGCAACTCTACCGCTGCGCCACCGTGCTGCCTGGTTCTGTTGAAGTTAATGGAAATGAACATGCTGACGGTAAGCACAGGTTACTCTTGCTCCTAGTCTCGTTCAACACTCATGACCAAAGACAAACTTCTCTTTATTGTGTTTTAGAGTCATAGAGTCATAGAGTCCTACAGCACAGAAAGAGGCCCTTCGGCCCATCGTGTCCGCGCCGCCCGTTACCAAACACAGTCTAATTTTAATCCCATTTTCCCGCATTTGGACCGTAGCCCTGAATGTTGTAGCATTTCAAGTGCCCATCCAAATGCCTCTTAAACGTTGTGAGTGTTCCCGCCTCCACCACCACCCCAGGCAGTGAGTTCCAGACTCCAACCACCCTCTGGGTGAAAAAGTTCTTTCTCACATCCCCCCGAAACCTCCCTCCCCTTACCCTGTATCTATGTCTCCTCGTTGTTGGTTGTTGAACCTTCCACCAGTGGAAGAAGTTCCCCGCCATCTACCAGATCATGCCCCTCATGATCTTGTACACCTCGATCATGTCCCCTCTCAGCCTTCTCTGCTCCAGGGAAAACAACCCCAGTCTGCTCAGTCTCTCCTCATAGCCGAGGCCCTTCATCCCTGGCAGCATCCTGGCAAATTGCAAATTTTCTTTGCACAATTACGAGCGTTTGTGCTTGGAGGTTGGTTCAAAATGTGATTGTATGCATTTGGATTTGCATTATCTCTTTCCTCCATCAGCATACAATAAACATATTAGACATGTATAGGAAGGAACGGCAGATGCTGGTTTACACCAAAGGCAGACCCAAAATTCTGGAGTAACTTAGCGAGTCAGGTAGCATCCCTGGAGAAAAGGAGTAGGTGACATTTCGGGTTGAGACCCTTCTTGGTCTCATGTTAGATAAATGCAATAAAGTGTGGCAGGCACAAAACTCTATTCACATGAATAGCTTCAGTTCACGAACAAAAAAAATTAAATTGCTCTAATTTGCTCTAATTAAATTACATTTTGAATTAAACACCATTTGGTTCCATCCAGTCTTTTTTTTCTAGCCAGACTATCAAAAATGGAGAAAAAATAACCTGCAATATTTATTCTGGTAGAAAGATTGCTGTGAAATTTGACCGTGTTATGATCCAAGTAAAGATGAATTTCTTAAAGGGGCTCTTTCCTGATTCAAATAATTTGAACTTTACTTGATTTTACATTTTCTTGGCTGGGAATCTAAAACCAACAGCTAATTATTTCTTGCTCACTGACAGGCCCTTAATAAGGTAATAAGGTAAGAATTAAAAACAGTGATCCTGTTCTCTGCACTGCAGTCAATGACAGTCCCAATCCTCCTCACAATAGCTTAAATGGCAGGGATACATTATCACACCTAAAACAGATCAAATGAAGAAAACTAGTCAAGTGAAACTCTTTCAATTACCTTCCCTTTTCTGCCGTCACTTACAATACTGAAAGGCGACATTTCCATTCATCGTCCACTTGGGCTGAAAGGGAAAGAATTAAAAAGTAAATAGCTTCACATGCCTGCAGTAGATGTGCAGCCACCTGTTAATTCTCTGCTGAATTAGACCGAAAACGAAAGATTTAAATTAAGAAAAAGGCCGGCGCCACAATAAAATAGAACACAAAAATACAATGGGGAAGGTCAGAACCACTTGTATTTTGAAAATAGTCCAGTCTTCCCTGAAACTGTCAATAAGATAAACATCAGAGTCACTATTACGTACCCTTCTTACTTAGTATAAAATTTGTTGTGCAGTTCTTTAAATAAGAAATACAAATATAAACCATATAACCATATAACCATATAACAATTACAGCACGGAAACAGGCCCGTTCGGCCCTACCAGTCCACGCCGACCACTTTCTCTGACCTAATCTCATCTACCTGTTCTCAGACCATAACCCTCCAATCCCCTCCCATCCATATATCTATCCAATTTACTCTTAAATAATAAAATCGAGCCTGCCTCCACCACTTCCACCGGAAGCTCATTCCATACAGCCACCACCCTCTGAGTAAAGAAGTTACCCCTCATTTTACCCCTAAACTTTTGTCCCTTAATTCTGAAGTTATGTCCCCCTTGTTGGAATCTTCCCCACTCTCAAAGGGAAAAGCCTACCCAGGTCAACTCTGTCCGTCCCTCTTAAAATTTTAAAAACCAGTTGTGGAATTGGGGAAAATATTTGATTTATTTGTGCTCAGATTTTCCATTTAGTTCATGTCAAAATCTGCACGTGTCACAAATAAACATTTGTGAAAGTTACAAAAATCATTTGTATTACTGTTCCCCGACTAGTTGATCTACTGCATTATAAAACATAGTGGGGGTAGATAATATGGACAAGCTCCAAGGTGCTGCTCTATAGGCCTGCAGGATGTCCCCTTTCCTTGCTCAGAGTAGAGAGGTTAACAGTAATTCAGTTGCCACCTAATAACGAAGCACCCATTGGAGACAATCCAAGTGTTTTTAGCAAAGTTAATAATTGCATAAAATAACTGGGGAAACGACACAAGTTACAGATCCAACGGAGAGCAGCCATTTTGGAAGTTGCATGTTTCAGAGCTGCATAATTTCCCATTGGAGACAATCCATGTGTTTATAGTAATATTAATTATTACACAAAATAACTGGAGAAAATACACAAGTAGGCACAAAACAGCCATATTGGAAGTTGCATGCACAATTACCCTAGTCTTTGAAATCATTAGGAATGAGAATTTATCAATGATTTCTAATTTGGGGTACCAATAATTAATATCGGTTAATTATTTATTAACCAATATAATAAATAATTATTAATTATGTGTATGTATCCTTTTTGGTTCTCTAAGAGATAACATGCTTATATTATGAAGGGATTATACAGGGTTTATATGAAACATAGAGTTTAATTTTTAACTGTCACCAATCTGAATGAATTGATTTTGGTTAATATTTAATAATTATTTATTATATTGGTTAATAATTAATCAATTAATTCAGATAGGTGACAGTTAAAAATGAAACCCTATATATAGAAACATAGAAAACATAGAAAAATAGGTGCAGGGTAGGCCATTTGGCACTTCGAGCCAGCACCGCCATTCAATATGATCATGGCTGATCATCTAAATTCAGTACCCCGTTCCTGCTTTTTCCCCATATCCCTTGATTCCTTTGGCTCTAAGAGCTAAATCTAACTCTCTCTTGAAAACATCCAGTGAATTGGCCTCCACTGATTTCTGTGGCAGAGAATTCCGCAGATTCACAACTCTCTTGGTGAAAAAGTTTTTCCTCATCTCAGTCCTAAATGGCATACCCCTTATTTGGAGCACATGGTATTGGGGGTAGGGTGTTGACATGGATAGAAAATTGGTTGGCAGACAGGAAGCAAAGAGTAGGAGTAAACAGGTCCTTTTCAGAATGGCAGGCAGTGGCGAGTGGAGTGCCGCAAGGCTCGGTGTTGGGGCCGCAACTGTTTACAATATATATTAATAATTTAGAAGAGGGAATTAGAAGCAACACTAGCAAGTTTGCAGATGACACAAAGCTGGGTGGCAGTGTAAACTGTGAAGAGGATGTTAGGAGGTTGCAGGGTGACCTGGACAGGTTGAGCGAGTGGGCAGATGCGTGGCAAATGAAGTATAATATAGATAAATGTGAGGTTATCCACTTTGGCGGCAAAAACAAGGAGGCAGATTATTATCTTAATGGTGTTAGGTTAGGTAAGGGGGAGGTGCAGCGAGGCCTAGGTGTCCTTGTACACCAGTCACTGAAAGTTGGCGTGCAGGTACAGCAGGCAGTGAAGAAAGCTAATGGAATGCTAGCCTTCATAACAAGAGGATTTCAGTATACGAGTAAAGAGGTTCTGTATAGGGCCCTGGTAAGACCACATCTGGAGTATTGTGTACAGTTTTGGTCTCCTAATTTGAGAAAGGACATCCTTGTAATTGAGGCAGTGCAGCTTAGGTTCACGAGATTGATCCCTGGGATGGCGGGACTGTCTTATGAGGAATGATTGAAATGACTAGGCTTATATTCACTGGAGTTTAGAAGGATGAGAGGGGATCTTATAGAAACATATAAAATTATAAAAGGACTGGAAAAGCTAGATGCAGGAAAAATGTTCCGAATGTTGGGTGAGTCCAGAACCAGGGGCCACAATCTTAGAATAAAGGGGAGGCCATTTAAAACTGAGGTGAGAAAAAACGTTTTCACCCAGAGAGTTGTGAATTTGTGGAATTCTCGCCATAAGGCAGTGGAAGCCAAATCACTGGATGGATTTAAGAGAGAGTTGGATAGAGCTCTAGGGGGTAGTGGAATCAAGGGATATGGGGAGAAGGCAGGCACGGGTTATTGATTGGGGACGATCAGCCATGATCACAATGAATGGCGGTGCTGGCTCGAAGGGCCGAATGGTCCCTCCTGCACCTATTTTCAATGTTTCTATGTTATTCTTAAACTGTGACCCCCGGTTCTGGACTCCTCCAACATCGGGAACATTTTTCCTGCATCTAGCCTGTCCAATCCTTTAAGAATTTTATATGTTTCTTCAATATAAACCCTGTAAAATCACTTACATAATATAAACCCTGTATAATCCCTTCATAATATAAGCACAGAAAGCATGTTATCTCTTATAGAACCAAAAAGGATACATACACTATATATTGATACTGGGGAAGTCTTAAATAAAATTGAAGCTGCCTGAGGAAGTGAAGTTGCAAGATACAAACCCAGCCACAATCTGGCTAGATCAAGATTCCTGCAGTCTTTGATAAGATGTGGGAGTTCCAATGGATGGAGATGATTTTTTATTGCAAACATTATTGTTGAAATGGACGATCAAGTTAAAGGTGGGCTTGGTCATATGAGAAAGCAAGAAAACAATCTTATTCATAAGGCTGGGCTCAGATAACTTTGTAAACTTCCCCATAACACACTGTTTGATTTGATGCTTGATAGATTGAGAATCACTTTAATTCAGCATCCTTGAAGATTGTACAAGGGATCACTGGATAAAGGTTAGATGAGATCAGCAGTGGTTATATTGTGGCCATTGCAAGCTGCATTGTAATTTTGGCTTTTTCTTGTCCAGGACAGTTCTTCAGAGATATGCACGCCCAGGAACTTGAAGTTGAGGGCAAGGTTATTGTTCTGGCACTATTCAATCAGGCGGTCGACCTGCCTGCTGACTCATCATTACCTGTAACTTGTCCAACAACGGTAGTGTCGTCAGCGAATTTAAAGATGGAGTTGGAATTGTGTCTGGCTACGCAGTCATGACTGTCGAGTGAGTAGAGCGGGGGGCTGAGCGCACAGCCTTGAGGTGCTCCTGTGCTGATGATTATTGATGAGGAACACATTTCTTGCATCTAGCTTGTCCAATTCCTTAATAATTTTATATGTTTCTATAAGATCCCCTCTCATCCTTCTATATTCCAGTGAATCCAAGCCCAGTCATTCTGTTCTTTAATCATATGACAGTCTCGCCATCTCAGGAATTAACCTTGTGAACCTACATTGCACTCCCTCAATAGCAAGAATGTCCTTCCTTAAATTAGGAGACCGGAAATGCACCCAATACTCCAGGTTATGGTCTCACCAGGGCAAATGCAGAAGGACCTCTTTGCTCCAATACTCAACTCCTCTCGTTATGAAGGCCAACATGCCATTAGTTTTCTTCACTGCCTACTGTAAATGCATGCTTACTTTCAGTGACTGATGTACAAAGACACCTAGGTCTTGTTGCACTTCCCCTTTTCCTAATCTGACACCAGTCAGATGATAATCTGCCTTCTTGTTCATGCCACCAAAGTGGATAACCTCACATTTATCCACATTATACTGCATCTGTCGTGCATCTGCCCATTCACCCAACCTATCCAAGTCACCCTGCATCCTCATAGCATCTTCTTCACAGTTCACCCTGCATCCAGCATTGTGTCATCTGTAAATTTGCTAATGTTGCTTTTAATTCCTTCATCTAAATCATTAATATATATTGTAAAAAGCTGCGGTCCCAGCACCGAGCCTTGCGGCACCCCACTAGTTGCTGCCTGCCATTCTGAAAGGGACCCGTTAATTCCTACTTTTTGTTTCCTGTCTGCCAACCAAATTTCTATCCATGTCAATACCCTACCCCCATATGCTCTAATTTTGCCCTCTAATCTCCTGTGTGGGACCTTATCAAAGGCTTTCTGAAAGTCCAGATACACTACATCCAGTGGCTCTCCCTTATCCATTTTACTTGTTACATCCTCAAATAATTCCAGAAGATTAGTCAAGCAAGATTTCCCTTTCATAAATCCATACTGACTTGGACCGATCCTGTTACTGCTATCCAAATGTGCCGCTATTACATCTTTAATAATTGACTCCAGCATCTTCCCCATCACCGATATCAGGCTAACTGGTCTATAATTCCCTGTTTTCTCTCTTCCTCCTTTTTTTAAAAGTGGGATAACATTAGCTACCCACCAATCCACAGGAACTGATCCAGAATCTATGGAACATTGGAAAATGATTGCCAATGCATCCACAATTTCTAGAGCCACCTCCTTGAATACCCTGGGATGCAGAGCATCAGGCCCTGGGGATTTATCAGTCTTCAGTCCCATCAGTCTACCCAACACCATTTCCTGATTAATGTGAATTTCTTTCAGTTCCTCCATCACCCTAGATCCTCTGTCCCCTAGTACTTCTGGGAGATTGTTTGTGTCTTCCTCAGTGAAGACAGAACCAAATTACCTGTGCAACTCATCTGCCATTTCCTTGTTCCCCACAATAAATTCACCTGTTTCTATCTTCAAGGGACCCACATTTGTCTTAACTATTTTTTCCCTCTTCACATACCTAAATAAGCTTTTACTATCCTCCTTTATATTCTTGGCTAGCTTACCTTCATACTTCATCTTTTCTCCCCATATTGCCTTTTAAGTTACCTTCTGTTGTTCTTTAAAAGTTTCCCAATCCTCTGGTTTGGGTTACTCCCCTTAGAATCTTTCTTCCTCTTTGGAATGAAATGATCCTGCATCTTCTGGATTATTGCCAGAAATTCCTGCCATTGATGTTCAACCGTCATCTCTGCTGGTGTCCTTTTGGGGGTCAACTTTGGCCAGCTCCTCCCTCATGCCTCCATAGTCTCCTTTGTTCAACTGCAATACTGACACTTCTGATTTTACCTTCTCCCTCTCAAATTGCAGATTAAAACTTATCATATCATGGTCACTACCTTCTAATGGTTCCTTTACCTTGAATTCCCTTATCAAATTCTGTTCATTAGACTCCATCTACACTTCACGCCACCTTGTCAAGGCCACAAGCATAATCAATGAACTATCCTTAATTGGACTTTATCGGACTTTATCTAGCACTAAATGTTAAACCCTTTATCCTGCATCCGTACACTGTGGATCTCTTAATTGTAATCATGTAGTCTTGTTGACTGGATAGCTTGCAACAAAAAAAGCTTTTCACTTTAGCTCGGTGACAACAATAAACAAAACTAAACCTCACATTGCTACATTTTGCCAAACCATTTAGAGATCTACTGACTTCAGTGGAATGATCTTCGCAACAGAGTGCAACATGCTGATGCTACAACATTAAGTGTTTAACATTACTGACCAGGGAAACATTTGGAAGAAAGTGAGACATTTGTGTCATTGCTGTTTGTAAATTGGCTGCTGAGATTGTAAGTGCAATCATCATCTTTAATTCTAATTAGTCGGCTATAAAAGTACTGTATAAATGCAAATTCCTTCTGGTTGAGTTTCCCAAGGGCATGGGCAATAGACCATATTATACAGCAAAGATATCAATGGCCTTGAAATCTACTTGTGAGGTTACGATTAAATTTATTTTCATATGATTAATGGCATTCCTTTTCTTTTTACTTGTTCATGCAGTGAAAGAATATAGAAGATGATATCTACATCGATTTTCAAAAAGGCGTTGACACAAGCTGAGTGGCAAAACTAAGGCTTATTGGAGAATGCAGTCAGTGTCAGCCTGGGAAAGGAATTGGTTCAAGGCAGAATGCACAGAGTCACTCACAATAAACAGCTGTTTATCAGACTGAAAATGTGGAGATCGTTGTGTTTCCAAAGGATTTATTCTAAGGCCGCTGTTCTTGATGTTAATCAATGATCAAGTGCGGAATAAAATAAAAAAATATTGTAGATAACATGAAACTCGCACATGAGATAAACAGTGAGGTGGACACACAGAGGAGGATGGGCAATATCTGGCTGAATGGGCATACAGGTTTAATTGATCAAATCCTGAGCTCTATGGAGTTTGCACATCTCCCTTTGACCACATGGGTTTCCTCCAGGTGCTCTGGTTTATTTGGTCGATTTTTTTGATCTTATAAATTGCCCCTGGTGTGTGGGTTAGAGGTAGAATCTGGGAAGAGATGACGGGAATGTGGAGGCAAATTCAAATTCAAATTGTAAATTAAAGGCAGATTTGTGTAAAGATTGTTGATGTGGACTCGGTGGGCCAAATGGCCTGTTTTTGTACTATAGGATGCTATGGTTACGTTCCGGATGTGGAGAAGAAGCAGAGGAAAGTGGATGGGTGCAAGGGAACATAATTAGTGGGGCAGTGGGAACAAGCAGGAAAATGGGACAGGGTAGAGCAGAGTAGACATAGCAGAGAAGGGGCGGCACTGTGGTGCAGCGGTACAGTTGCTGCCTCACCGTGCCTGAGACCTGGGTTCAATCCTGACTATGGGTGCTGTCTGTATGGAGTTCTCCTTGTGACCATATGGGATATCTCTGCTTTGCCTTGCCTTGCCTTGCCTTCAATGCCTTGCCTTGCTCCGGTTTCCTCCCACACTACAAAGACATACAGGTTTGTAGGTTAATTGGCTTCAGTAGAATTGTAAATTGTCCCTAGTGTGTAGGATAGTGTTAGTGAACGGGGCGAATGCTGATCAGTGCGGACTCGGTGGGCTGAAGGGATAATTCCGCACTGTATCTCTAAAGTCTAAAGATTGCCCTAATTGGAGATGTTGTACATTGGGTGGTGTGAATGGCTTTCTTCAGTACAATAACAATTTTGTGATTCTATGAAGTGTGGATATAAAATGATTAAAGCCAGGGTATTAATAAATTCATCTTATGACATGAGGGTATAATTTACTTTTGCTGAAATAGAAGGACGTGATTGTTGATTTCTTCTCGTCACAATATTGCAGTGAAGTAACCAAGGCAGACAGAACAGAAGGCCACAATGTCAGACATGATTAACTGCATTGCTGATCGAAACCAGCTGAAAAGATGTAAGCTTTACTCTAAAGGGCCTGTCCTACTTAGGCAATTTTTTAGGCGATTGCCGGCGACTGCAATAGTCTTAGCAGTTCGCCGAAAAACCGGCAACTGGACCCCCCATACGACAATGTCTATGACAAGCTACAACACCCTACCACCTAGTCGACGTCAAGCCACGGCAAGCTACCGACAACCGGCGACCCAATCATCGCGACTTAGGACGTCTGCCTACGACCGCGCCTACGACAACCTACGACCACTGAAGTCAACCTACGTCTATCCGTGACAAGCTACGACCCTGCCGGCGAAAACTGAAGACAATTCACGTCATTTTGGCCTCCGGTTTTGACGCCGGTACCTGTGGCCGGTTGATGTAGGTTGACGTGGGTAGTCGCCAATGGAATTCACTGAAGTCAGCACCGGCAACAACCTACGTCACCTGGCGACAACCTACGACAGCACCTTATTCAGGAGACTTCAAGCTACGATCATTGGTGTCAAACCAACAGTCGCCGAAATTTGTTAAACATTTCAAAATGCAGCGGCGACCAGAAAAACGCTACGGCTCTTTGGAGACGACTCACGACCGTACAGGTGACTCCCCGGCGACCGTGTGACGACAGCCTAGTCGCCTAAAAAAATCACCTAAGTGGGACAGGGGCTGAAGGCTCCAATTTCTGGAATTTTATTCACAAAACAAAAGTCAAACAGTAATCATCAAGGACAATACAGAGTACTCACGCCATGTCATTGATTAGTACATCTGTCAGAGGTTATGGGGAGAAGGCAGGAGAATGGGGCTAGGAGGGATATATCAGCCATGATTGAATGGCGGAGTAGACTTGATGGGCCGAATAGCCTAATTCTGCTCCTATGACTTATGATCCTATGATCTTATGAAAAAGGTTTTCAGTTCTTCTTCACACTTTACAGAATCAGAATAACTGCAGTTTGCAGACTGTTTAGAAATGTCAAAAGTTCGATCAAACACAATTTCAAAGAATGTGATAACACCCCGTAGTTGAACGCCAGATTTGAATCCTCTCACATTTGTCTCCAGAAGATGTTTGGAAATTAGACCGTACATGCGAGTGGTTGTTAATATGTTACCAGATGTGATGGTAAAATGCTTGAACAGCTGGATGGTTTTAGGGCAGAATTGAAACTGAAGTGCGTGCATAGAATGCATCAATCATATCTTTCCTTGCTCTCTGCAAGTAACAGCAAAGTTCTTCGGATGAAGAGGAAGAAATCTGTTGGAAATCAAAAAGGAAGTAGACTAATAAACTACAGAAAAATACACAAAATGCTCGATTAACTCAACTGATCAGAGAGCATTTCTGGTGACGTTTCAAGCTGGGACCTTTCTTCAGATTGATTGTGGTGAGGTGGAGGGGGAGAGAGCTGGATGAGAAGAGGGGCAGAACAAAGCCTGATGAGTGCCTATAATAGGCCATTGTAGGGACACAGGGATTGGTCCAGACCATCGAACCCTCTGATTGGTAGAAGGGGTGAGGTGGTGCGCAGGTAAAGGAACGGTTCAGTCTCGTTTAGTCCTCCGAAGGAGACAGTAAGATTTATGGTTGTCTGTCGTTTGATGCGTTGATTGTCACGGTTGTTAATGTTACAATAAACGTCTACCTCAACGTACTTCGCCTACGACTCGCCATACCATTACATATTCTTTCTATGAACTGCTCCGATAGAGTTCCAGCTTAACAAGACTTGCTACTGGGCTCCAGGTTGTGTTTTAAACCATTTGTCTGAAGAAGGGGCTCAACCTGAAACGTCACCTGTTCCTTTCCTCCAGAGATGCTGCCTGACCCTCTGAGTTAATCCAGCATTTTGTGTCTATCTTACTATACCAATGCCCCTCCACTGCTGCAGGCTCTGTCTACAAGTGTATGTAATGAATACATACATTTATACCCACTGATACTGCTCACTGCTGAACTTTCACTCACCCATCAGATTTAATAGACTCACAATCAGTGAGGACAAGCTGCCCTAGCAGCTGCGGCTTACCTGCAGTCCATTTGTCTTTGTGTTTTTGTTGTTTTTGTTGTCTTAATTGTAGTTGTGATGTGGTGTTTTTGTGTTTTTGTACTGTGTGTGTATGTGGGGGGGAGGGGGGGAACTGTAACATTGTAAATATGTGTCCCTTCCGAACGGAGACCCGACCTTTGTGTTCTGGGCCGTGTCTCCGTTCCTGCTGCGGCCTACCATCGGCCCAACTCCTGGAGCTGGCGGCCTCCAGGGCTCTGGTTCGCAGAGCCCGCGGACCAGACTCACCATCAGCGGAGCCGGCCGTTCTCGGAGGCTGCGGGAGCGGCTGCGACTCGCCTTAGGCTCGGGCCGCGTGGATGCCGACATCGGGAGCTCCGACAGCGGCAGCGTGTTCGCCCGCCCCGGATCGCGGGGCTTGGGTCGGCCCGCCGCGGATATTTCACCGTCCGGCGCGGCCTGAAATAGGCCACGGAATTTTCTCTGCTCGGCGGGGGCTTCAATGTCGGGAGCCCCGACCGCCCCGACTTGCAGCGGGGCTTGGGTCGGCCCGTTGCGGACATTTCACCGTCCGGCGCAGCCTGGAACATGGCAACGACAACAGCCTGACCGCAGGAGAAGACGGCAGGGGAAGAGAAAAAGACATTCTGGCCTTCCATCACAGTGAGGAGGGGACTGGAGGAGACTCACTGTGATGGATGTTTCTTTTTGGGGGGTTTTGTGTTGGTTGGGGTTGTGTAATTTGCTTATTTTATTGCTCTTATTGTTGGACTGTGGGTGACGAAATTTCGTCCAAAAAACTTGTTTTTTGGATGACAAATAAAGATATCTTGAATCTTGAATCTTGAATCTTGAATCCATATTAACTTTGTATAAGCATTCTGCAGCAGGCATGCCATTGCTGGCTTAATACATTTTAGACAGATTCCAATCTGGCAATGTGAAAGGCATCACATTACAGGATCAGCCTTGGCACTCTGTTTGTGTCGATTGTTAATTGATTTTGCAAAAATCTGTCACCAGGGTGAGACCCAGTCAGCGTAAATGACATTTATTGTCTCAATAACATTTGGAAAAATATTATATCGATTGGAAATGCCCGGCAACCTGTAGTAGCAGAGCTTAGTTTAGAGATACAGTGCGAAACAAGCCCTTCAGCCCACCGAGTCCACGCCGACCAGCAATCCCCATACATTAACACTATCCTACACACGAGGGCCAGTTTACAATTTTTATCGGTCAATTAACCTACAAAACCTATAGGTCTTTGGAGTGTGGGAGGAAACCGGAACACCCTGAGAAAACCCATGCAGTCACGGGGAGATTGTGCAAACTCCCTACAGACAGCACCCATAGTCAGGATCGAACCCGGCTCTCTGGCGCTGTAAAGTAGCAACTCTACCGCTGCGCCACCATACCACCCAAATTATCTCTGCAATTAGTTATGTAATTAGTTTGTTAGAGATGAACAAAATTGACCAGGGCGTTTTGTTCTTTAGATAGACACAAAAAACTGGAATAACTCAATGGGATAGGCAGCATCTCTGGAGGGAAGGAATGGGTGACGTTTCGAGTCTCAAATCGAAACGTCACCCATTCCTTCTCTCCAGAGATGCTGCCTGTCTCGCTGAGTTACTCCAGCTTTTTATGTCTATCTTTGGTTTAAAACCAGAATCTGCAGTTTCTTCTTACACGTTTTGTTCTTTAGATGGGTTTATCCTGATGGAATGGCTCACGAACCTGATCATCGCTCCAACAACATAAATGTCAAAGCAGCAGTTATGCAGCATAATACAGCCATAATCACTGCTGCCAACCTCTCATTATTGCCAAGGAGGATTTCACATGATTCATGAAGATATGTCCTGCTCATAATTAAAGGCGTGACTTATTTTCAAACTTTGATGGTTTGAAAATACCAGACGCATTACAGAGTGACGAGGTTATTACAGAAATGTAAGGAATGTGACCAAAATTAATTCTCTGAAATATCAATCTCATATTATCCATCCATGAAATAATAAAAGCAGCAAAAGTCTCAAATGAAACCGATGTTAAATACCCTTTGTGCAGAATGAATATCTTTCTGCCACCTGCCTTTTGCAAAAGGCTGGGATTCATATACTGTCAATTGTGAGAGATTGACTAAAGAATTTAATGACAGATTAGAATTTCTTATTCTATTCTGATGTACTTTATCTGGAATTAAAAGATTACAAGAATCTTAGCATAATGCCTAATACTAGGATAACCTTTCTCTAACTTATGAGCTTGTATTTATGGTTGGTTCTGTGGTGTGGGCTATCAATTAGTTAACAATTTGATTGATTGAAAGATACAGCATGGAAACAGGCCCTTCGGCCCACCAAGTCCATGCCGACCATTGATCACCTATTCATACCAGTTCTATGTTATCCCACTTTCCACACTCGGGACAATTTACCGAGGTCAATTAACTGACAAACCCACACGTCTTTGGGATGTGGGAGGAAACCTGAACCCCCAGAACACAACGACTGGACACAAAAAGCTGGAGTAACTCAGCGGGACAGGCAGCATCTCTGGAGAGAAGGAGTGGGTGACATAATGTTCTCGACCTGAAACATCACCCATTCCTTTTCTCCAGAGATGCCGCATGTCCCGTTGAGTTACTCCAGCTTTTTGTGTCTATCTTCGGTTTAAACCAGCATCTGCAGTTCCTTCCCACAAAACGTCTGGAGACTGACCTGATCCCACTTGCCAAAGTGTGTTTCTGATACCAGTGATCATGTCATCAATGTCCGTTGGTGACTGACTAGGTCACCTCTCCCTGACGGCAGTGTAGCTGAGAGGCTGCCCCATTAAGGCAGACTCTGTTGGCTGTCATCATATGTCTCCCATCTTCATCTTTAATATTGAACTAACATCCTTACTAACCCCTCCCAACTTACGACTTTGAGTATGCAGGGCTGGCATCATCATATTTTTGTTTTTATATATATGTTGCATCAGTCTTACATTTTCCTTGATACAATTTCAATAGACGACAAGTCTACCATTTGTTTCTGTAAGTGACAGAGCTACATTGAGTGATTCTATAGGTCTGAAGTATGCAACCAGTTTTGCTACCTTTGCTCACCTTCCTCATTGATTGAACCATCTTCATTGTTTTTGTTTTTATCTACATCTTTGAAGAGCTGACCATTACCATTGATCTGTGCATGAACATTTTCAAAGTCTTTAAGGTTAAAAGTCTTATCAGCACGGTGGTGCAGCAGTAGAGTTGCTGCCTTACAGCGCCAGAGACCCGGGTTTGAACCTGACCACGGGTGCTGTCTGTAGGGAGTCTGCACGTTCTCCCCATGACCTGCGTAGGTTTTCTCCGGGAGCTCCAGTTTCCTCCCACACTCAAAGACGTACAGTTTTGTAGGCTGATTGGCTTGGTAAAATTGTAAATTGTCCCTACTGTGTGTAGGATAGTGTTAGTCTTTGGGGTGAGTATTATTTGACTTGGATTCAGTGCAGAAACAGCCCCTTCGGCCTATTGAGTCCGCGTCGACCAGCGATCCCTGCACTAACACAATAATCACTACACACAGGAATGACTATATTACAACTTACCAAACCCAATTAACCTACAAATCTGTACATCTTTGGAGTGTGGGAGGAATCCACACAGGGAGAATGTACAAACTCCGTGCAGACTTGGTCAGGATCGAACCTGGTTCTCTGGCGCTGTAAGGAAACAAATCTACCACTGCCCCATTTTGCCGCCCCAGTTAACTGTGTACTCACTGTAAGCATGGCTAAAGTTGCTTGAAAAACTCCACGAGTGAAGATAAACCTAGAACTAGTATATCATGACTTATTTCGCAATTCAGGGTTATGGGAACATTCAAATTTGATTCACTGAATGCAATTCGATCGGAGGAGAAAGGAAACAAGCTGTGATACTGTTCGGAATTAATTGAAATAAGGATACGCAATTAATTTAATTAAAAGTAGACAGATACTCCAATAATCAGCATGTGTAAAAGATAACTTTGTTAAGGATAATCAGTTTGATTTAACACAACTAAATACCTTATCCAATATCATTACCATGAAAATTTATTGAACTTTCTATCATCTGGCCAGGAGATTCTCCAAAAACATAATTATTTTCATGAGTGAAAATTTCCCTTGGTTAAATCCTAAAGAACAAATTGCATAGGTTCAGTGGTTCAATGATACTTTATTATCACATGTACCTAAGCACAGTGAAATTCTTTTTTTTGCATACATTTGAGTGATAATCCCACTGTACATAAGGCACAATCACACTAAGTATAAGTGTAAGATATATTAGACCACACTGAGTTAGTACATAAGAGTCGCCATGTTTTAGGTGCCACCTTGTAAACTTCAAGTCTGAAATTAATGAAAATGTTGGGGTCTTAACTAGGCCCCAGAGGTCCATTCTCCTGGTAGCAGCATAGGGTTAGTTTTGCAATGGTTGTCCTGGCAATATGTCAATGTCCTCTACCGTTGCTCCGCCGTTCTGTGCCATGTCCGTTCCATGCACTCGGCCACTAGAAGCCATGTCCGATCTAATGGAGGAGCTCCTGTCTGCTTCAGTGACTCCAGCAGCCGACTCGACCACTCAGATGCCTCCTCAGCATCGGCTCCTGAATTCTCCGAAGGCCATCGCTCAGCCTCCGTGGCCCAGGGCACCTCTCATAGCTGACCCAGCTGCCTCCGAGCACCTCGGAGGGTACAGGAGGTAAGCCCCCAGGCCCTTCACCAAAATTGATCTTTCCTTCCGCCCGCCTCCGCCGCCATCTTGGTTTGTAGGAGAAAGGGAGGAATTTTAACTCATTGTGCTAATTCCATTACTTTCAAGTTCTATTTAATTAGTCTGAGGTATTTCCTCTTTGGAATGTAGTTTGCTTCCCCTTTGAACGTTACTCTTAAATCCTTTTCTGCTCTCCTTGCAGGATAGTGTTTAAAACAATTTGCAACTTTAAAACAATAGTCTTTAAAACAATTTGCAACTTTAACTGTTTTAATATGGCTTATTTTTGCTAATTAAAAAAGGTGATTCCTCTTCCCATCAAAGCAATTTCTCCTTATTTTCTCTACTAAAATACTTATGACCATGACATCCCCTTAGATCTCTCTGCGCATTGGCATTTAATCTTTGATGTCTTATGTTGCTATTTCTAAAAAGGGTATTAAGTCAAATGATTAAAACTGAATGGCCAGCCAAGACCAGACCACAGCATGTTCATGAAGAACTGCTCAGATTGAACTGCTTGGTTTGAACAGAATAAATCATTGCTTTAGTACAGCATGTTCTACTGAGGTAAAGATCAAGACTAGTTAACTGAGTAGAAGTTCCTCATGCAGGTTTATTTTTTGAACAAAATGAAAATGTTGTTAATAAGAAATACATTTATGAATAGTATTCCTTTTAAATTTCTTCTCAGTTTCATGCCTGTCTTGTTGAATGGAAGTAGATGCAGCATATTTCATTGTTGTAGGTAGTAACTCAATCATCAAATAAATGTCCTGTAACTTAGCAACATGAGCAGACTACCATCCTCCTTGGTGCTTTCTGCTGTGGAACTCCAATAGCCTCCGTAGCCACGATACATGAGGTATCCATGTAAAATATAAATACTTATTCTTGCTGGAATATTTCATCATTCATTTTTCAGAGCAATCGTTCTGATATTTTTGTTGCTTTTATTATTTGAAGGAATGGTAAGGAACATTATGGATATTAATGACATTAAAATAATTCAAGGGAAATATTTCAGAACATTTCACTCTTGTTGCCTGTAAATGAATTGCTCTGTAGGCTTCAGTTGGGGTGTTCATGTCCATTCCAAACCTGATATAAAATTAATTGCTTAATAATAAGACTTGTTTGTTCAAGCCTGTTATCTTTCATTTTTGTGGCACTTGAAGAACCCTCACTCATGTACAAAAGCCAGATCTCCAGGATACAGCTGTAAGCAATTTAACAGGCAATAAATTAAAGTGTAATTTAAAAAAAAGTTGCTCAAAGATCAGATATGAAAGGATATAGATTACTTTGGAATGTGTAAATGACATCCGACTTGAGGTTGCAATGTCCTGCACTTAAGGCACAAATTTGTACTTTCCTTTGGCAGTATCAACATTATTACAATTAACTTATTGTTACAAGTCTATTAACTACAGGAGAGCAAATTCTCGAGAAACAGACATCAGCACCTTCTGGCAAAAGATTTGCTTTTCTCTACAAGCTGACATTCAAAAAGATATGCACTTGCTCCCTTGAATTAAAATTATCTTCACTTAATTAGTGCCATTTTCCAATGGATCCTGAGAGTGGCATTGGGACTTTCTTATAGTTACAGAATGCCTATTAAAATGCTTCATTTGCTGACTGGTAAATAATTGGCTATAAAGTGGTTGGGCGTTCAACATATTAATGGTTAATTGGCTTTAATAAGTACTGCTGTGACCCTGAAATTCTGTCAATTAATCCAGAAGCAATTTCTTTATCACTGCGGCCTCTATTCTCTATCCCCCCTCAGGATGAATTTCTCCTCTTAGAGAGCCGTGAACATTTGCAATTCTCCACCTCAGAGAGTAGTAGAGGTGGAGATGCTGAATATATTCAAGGTGGAGAATGGCAGACATTCAAACTCTTGGTGAGTTAATAAGCATGGGAAGACAATGGGAAAGTAATCTGTGGCCAAGATTGGACCAACCATGAGCCCATTGAATGGCCTAGTCGGCTTAATGATAGTGTAGGAAAGAACTGCAGAGTCTAGGTTTACACCGAAACTAGACGCAAAATGCTGGAGTAACTCAGTTTGAGTTACGCACAAAATGCTGGAGTAATTCAGCAGGGCAGGCAGCATCTCTGGAGAGAATGAATGAGTGATGTTTCGGGTCGGTACCCCTCTTCAGAATTAAGCCATTGGGCCCATTGAGTCTACTCTGCCATTCAATCACGTCTGATCTATTTTTCCCTTTCTCCATTCTCCTGCTCGCACATTGTTTCGGGTTGGGACCCTTCTTCTCAGCCTGTCCCGCTGAGTTACTCCAGCATTTTGTGTCTATCTTCAGTTTAAACCAGCATCTGGAGTTTCTTCCTACACATACTCAGTTTGAGTTACTTCAGTGTGAAGAAGGGTCTCAATCTGAAATGTCACCCATTTCTTTCGTCAGAGATGCTGCCTGACCCGTTGAGTTACTCCAGCATTTTGTGTCTAATTTAGGCTTAATGATTGATTGGTCTTCTCCTACTTCAGTTTATAATGTTCCACAGACACACACTATTGCATAGAGATACATTTTATTTTCCACAACGCCACAATTGATATGAGCAGCAGCAAAAAATCTGAACAACTATAATGAATGCACTCTAGCTGACCATGAGACATAGGAGCATAATTAGGCCATTGGGTCCATCGAGTCTACTCTGCCATTCAATCACAGCCTCATTCGACTACATTCTATCTTTGTCCCGCCCCCGCCGATGACATCACTCTGAAGAAGGGTCTCGACCCGAAACGTCACCCATTCCTTCTCTCCAGAGATGCTTCCTGACCCGCTGAGTTAATCCAGCACTTTGTGTCTACCTTCGATTTAAACCGGCATATGCAGTTCTGTCCAACACGTTTTGTCACTCCACTGTGAAAACTCCTCAAGGTATGTCAACTTTGAAGAAGTTCTCCTCCTCTCTCTGACGAGAGTTCAGCAACATCCCCTCTCACTGCTCCCCCTCTGTGATTCCTCCTTCCCTCTCTCTATGGCCACGTCTGAACCCAGACCCGTTCCCACTAGTCTCACTGTCGCCGACTACATTCTATCATTGTCCCGCCCCCTCCCCTGACATCAGTCTGAAGAAGGGTCTCGACCTGAAACGTCACCCATTCCTTCTCTCCAGCGATGCCTCCTGACCCGCTGAGTTACTGCAGCATTTTGTGTCTACATTCAATCACAGCTGACCTATTTTTCCCTCTAACCATTATCCTGCTAACACATTCATCTAAAATGTTTCTTGGCTACATGGCCTTTATTTGTTAGCATTCGCATGAGTCAAGCTTAGCCTCAGCTTTGTAGTTACACTCTTGTCTCCGAGTCTGAAGCTTGTAGATTCTAATGAAAGGTAATTGACCTGGAATGTCAGCTTTGTTTCTGGCACCACAGATGCTGCCTGATCTGTTGGGTAATTCCTTCATTTGCTCTGTTCCTTAATCTCAGGATATCTCTTAAAATTGTTTTTCCTTATTTAATCTATTAAAATCGATCCTGATTTTGATCACCCACATCAAATCCATCCCCAAATATCTTTGCTTTAAGGAGAATACTCCCAGGACTCCATGTAATTGAAGTCCTACACTGGAGCCTTAACTAATTCAAGTTAATTCACATGAATGGACATCAAACTTTTTCCATTCACTGTTCAAATTTGATGCAAAATTTAATTGAGAGTGGAATATAATCATAGACACAAAAACGAACAACATTTGCAACAATCTCACAGTGGCGCAGCGGTAGAGTTGCAGCACCGGAGACCCGGGTTCAATCCCGACTACGGGTGCTGCCTGTGTGGAGTTTGTACGTTTTCCCCGTGACCGCATCTCCGAGATCTTCGCTTTCCTCCCACACTCCAATGATGTACAGGTTTGTAGGTTGATTGGCTTGGTATACGTGTAAATTGTCCCTAGTGTGTGTAAGATAGCGCTAATGTGCAGGGATCGCTGGTCAGTGCAGATTCGGTGGGCTGAAGGGCCTGTTTCTGCGCTGTATCTCTAAACTAAACTAAACTAAACTAAATCTTCATCCAAAATGCTTGACAGCTAATCCTCCTCCCCACTATCATAAAGATCAATTGAGAGCCAACTCATTTCACTTCTCAATACATCATAAACATATGAGTGGATCAGATACAACCATGGTGATGGGTTCCAATAACGTCCTAGCTCTCATGCTGGATGCTTGTGTTGCAGCACAATGCTCAGGGGTTCTAATTTTGCTATAAGACTGACATCTACCTGACAATGTGAAAAATAATCGAGGTATGCCTTGACAGCCCATAAGTGCAGCTTCCAGTATTGAACACAAGCCTCTGTATGAGCCCAAATAAATATTTTATAGAAATAATAGAATAATTTCCTTACTTTTTTTTGCACTCTGTATCTCTATTAATAAAGCAAATAATCCTAAATATTCTTTTACAACAACTTCTTAACTGCACCCATGATGTCTTGTGTATGTATACCTCACATCTCTCCATTCCTGATCAGTGTATCATTTGGTTTATGTGGCCCCTATGCATGCTACCTTTCAAAATTCACCATATCACTTAAACTTTTAAAAGTTCAAATAAATAACATGAACTTTACCATTGTTAAACTGATCCTGTGATTTAATCAAAGAACTCACTCAAGTTAATCAAAGCAATTTGTCTTTATCAAGGGTGGCACGGTGGCACAGCAGTAGACTTGCTGCCTTACAGTGCCAGAGACCTGAGTTTGATCCTGACACCGGGTGTGTCTGTATGGAGTTTATAGTTCTCCCTGTGACTGTGTCGATTTTCTCCGGGAGCTCTGGTTTCCTCCCACACACCAAAGATGTACAGGTTTGTAGGTTAATTGCCTTGCCCCTGGTGTGAGTAGGATAGTGTTAGTGTGTGGGGATCGCTGGTTGGCGCGGACTCGGTGGGCCGAAGGGCCTGCTTCTGCGCTGCATCTCTAAACTAAACTAAACTTGAAACCAGCTCTATTCACTCTCCAAAAATACTTCCGGACCTGATCTGTACTTTAATTATTTTGTTCTAGTTTTATGCATTTCTGTACCAACCAGGGTTTTTGTACAGGTGCTTTTGTACGGTGATAGTCTTGCTGATCTGAATGCAAAAAAAGTATGTTCACTGTACCTTGGTGTACGTGATAATAAAGAAACTATTGAATGAGAAGGGAATGAAGCGTAATGTCATTAGAGAAATAAAGCATCTGTTGTAGGCTCTAGTTGGGCATAAATACTGGCTTGTGAGACCGAAAAGTCGACTTTGTATTTTGTATGCAATTTCAAAATAGTTACTGCTTTGACACAATTATAACATTATGATATGTTATCATTCCTCAACAATATTGACAGCAATATCTTAACCTTCGGAATCATATCCTTTCACTTGTGTAATTAAGATTCATAAATTTTAATTATTTTGCTGTTGATGATAGTTTTTAAAAAAACCAGCAGGCAGCATTCATTTTTTTGTCATTTCACTGATGTTTCCTGTTGAGATAATAGAGAAACACTGTAAAGGTTGATGCAGAAAGTTAAATCTCTGCCAGTTAATCCATGGACCTTGGGAAGGGAAAGCAACCCAGTATAATGGTTTCAAATTCTCTATAATCTACTCACTACAAAGAGAGTGAGTGAATTTAGTTTAAGCTGTTGTCGGCAAGGTTTCACAAATCCACATTTTGTTGCATTTGGGATCCATAGGAGCTGTCTTTAATTTCATTGGGACTGACCCAACTTCTGTCGTTGAAAGAACTGACTCATTGGAGAACCCAGTTTTCTGGAAAGATTGATTCCAGCAAAAGTAATGCTTTGCCATCTTGCATTCCGCAACAGACTATAAATATTGTTAATACTAATTTCACCTTTAATCACCTTACTAGGTTAATTCCCGGAATGGCGGGACTGTCATATGTTGAAAGACTGGAGCGACTAGGCATGTATACACTGAAAGGGGTAGGCCATTTAGAACTGAGATGAGGAAAAACCTTTTCAGTCAGAGAGTTGTGAATCTGTGGAATTCTCTGCCACAGAAGGCAGTGGAGGCCAATTATCTGAATGCATTTAAGAGAGAGCTAGATAGAGCTCTTAAGGATAGCAGAGTCAGGGGGTATGGGGAGAAGGCAGGAATGGGGTACTGATTGAGAATGATCAGCCATGATCACATTGAATGGCGGTGCTCGAAGGGCCGAACGACCTCCTCCTGCACCTATTGTCTATTGTCTATTGTCACTGCTGTGTATCTGGTTATTATAAACATGAAAGCAATATTAAAGTGGTTAACACAGAGTAAAATAACTATTTGCTGCAAAGGTGAATGAATGGATTGAAGTTTTACAACCTCTATAGTGGAGTCTGTGCAACTGGAGCAGTTTCCCTACTTGATCATATTTAAATTTTAATTGTTTTTTGACAAACTGTTACATCTTTATTCATGGCTAAATGAATCACCACTATCTGCATTTCATGCCAATATTTCCCCAAACATTAGTTGAAGGACTTTGAGACTCAGTTTCAGCGCATCAAGATAGTTTTGCTTTGGCTCATTTTAACTCTTGGATTTTATTCAATATGAAATTTGAATTTAATAAAATTAAATATACCAGATCCAGCATTGGTTCAAACTAACAAGGGGTGATTGGGCGAGTGGGGTAATAACATGTAGGATTCCAAAGGTTACATTGGATATATAGAATAAAATAGGCTCTTTGGCCCAATCATGTCATACCAGCATCGATATTCCACTCAATTCTGCTCTCATCGATGTAACTCTCATTTCCTTCTCCCTAATATATTTCTTCTGCCACCCCTTGTTTGCTTTAATCATTCCTACTGTGCATGGCAGTGACTTCCACATTCATGCAAGCAGTGGGCCAATAGCAACCAGGTGAATGAAGGAGGATGACACGTTCATAAGTGATAGGAGCAGAATTAGGCCATTCAGCCCATCAAGTCTATTCCGTCATTCAATCATGGCAGATCTATCTTCCCCTCTCAACCCCATTCTCCTGCCTTCTACCCATAACCCCTGACACCCTCACTAATCAATAATCTGTCAATCTCGCCCTTAAAAATATCCATTGACTTGGCCTCCAGAGTCGTCTGTGGCAATGAATTCCACAGATTCACCACCCTCTGATTAAAGAAATTCCACCTCATCTCTTTCTAAAGGTACGTCCTTTTATTCTGAGTATGGCCTCTGGTCCTGGTCTCTTCCACTAGTGGAAACATCCTTTTCACATTCACTATATCCAGGCCTTTCACTATTTGTCACAAATGTTCATGGTCAGGGATTGTAAGCCGAGAAAGCCTGAAACGATATATGTATTTAAATTTTTATCTGTCTTCTGGACATATTTCTCACGCATCTTTTTGGATACTGAGTGCCACAAAAGAAATTGCAGATCAAATGATGTCACCAGTATCATTGGCACAGTGCTGTCGCTGGTAGAGCTGCTGCCTCACAGCACCAGATATCCCGGTTCAATCCTGATCTCGGATGCAGTCTGTATTAAGTTAGCACATTCTCCCTGTGACTGCTAGGTTTCCTGTGGATGCTCTGATTTCCTCCCACACTCCAAAGACGTGTGAGTCAATTGGCCACTATAAGTTGCCCTAGTGTTTAGGGAGTGGATGACAAAGTGGGAAGACAGAGAACTAGTGTGAACAGGTCAGCATGTACTCAGTGGGCCGAAGGGCCTTTTTCCACGCTGTATCTCTCAATCAAACGATCAATCATCAATCAATCAGATCCTCTCTTACCTGCTAAAGTAGTTGAGAGTGCAGTTGCATAGGAGAAAATACTGCAAATTCCACACCCTAGCATGCTGTGTCTTCATTGGGCACTTTGGTTATAATTAGGCATACATCCTGCATTATGACAGATAAAACAAAGGATAGTTTTCACTACAAAGCAAAAGAATAAGCCAAGGTTTTTGTTAATCAATTTAAATTTTATTGTTTCCTGCAATAAATATATTTAATGTTTGGAAAAGATAGATTATATGGACATGAACTAATCAAATCTATTGAAAACATTAAAGCCAGGAAACTCCAGAAACATGCATGATCAAAGTCTGTTCTGCTAGTTGCACAATGCCTTTAAAAAAATCATTTTACAGTATATGTTGTGATTATGGTTTGTTTTTTACTGACTCCACATTCATCCACAAAATTGTCAGATCTTCTGAAGGACAGAATAAAGTTCACTTGGAACTTTGGGTTTGATTGTCAGGTTTTCTGTCAGCAATTGTAAATAATTAGATATGTGAAAAGGGCAGGAATCGTTGGTTTCGGCTCCTTGTGTTCTTTACTTTCTTCTCTTTCTTCTCCTTGTGCACAACATCAGCAATTTCCCTGCCAGACAGCAGTCTAGATGTCACAATGTCTTTACTGACAAATCAACTCAAGTTCATTGTTCATGTCTATCGCTGCTGAGAATTCAGGTTCTCCAAAGGGTTTGCTGCATCAGAGTTGGCTTTCAGAGGTTGTGTCGGATCCTCAGAAGTACCAGATGCAATTGTTTACATGCTGTTATTTTAAAAAAAAATGTAGTTGAGAGATGTAGTTGAGAGATCAGGCCCTTCGGCCCACTGAGTCTGTGCCGACCAGCACATTAACACTATCCTATGCACACTTGGGACAATTTACATTTACACCAATTAACCGACAAATCTGCCGTCTTTGGAGTGTGGTAAGAAACTGATCCCGGAGAAATCCTACTCAGGACAAGTGGAAAACGTACAAACTCCATACAGACAGCAGCCATAGTCAGGATTGAACCCAGGTCTCTGGCTCTGTAAGGCAGCAAAGCTACCATGCCGCCCATTGAAGTCGAGGCACTGCAAGCAGCGGGCTATCGATTCTGCTTTGGACATCTGCACTTCATCTATGCTGTACAATGGATTGATTGATAATTTCTTGTCACATGCATTTGGTGCAGTAAAATTCTTTGTTTTGCATACAATACACAACTATGCAAAGTGTAGCCTCGTTTAGGGCGCTGACAAAGTTACAAAAAGTATTCAAGTGATGGTCCCTCTTCCTTCTCGCCCCCTCGTTTCCACCCTCCCCCCCCCCTGCCGAGCCCCTCTTTGTTCTCGGCGGACCCCCCCATGCCGGGACCCACCTTGTCAACTATCAAGGTGATTTATTTTACCTTGAAGGGCAATCCTTTTGCATGCTTGTTTTTTTTGTTTGAGCACTTATCCTGGTGTTATAACACTTATCCTGGTGTTAACTAATTTCCCATGATGGATTAACTCCAGGAATCAGCATCACAGCCCAGGTTCAGGCTGTTAATAACTTGAACATTTTCAACTTAATTAATAATGACAAGTAGGTGACATTATTGCTAAATAATTACAGTGGGCTGTCTGAATGGGATGACATGGAATGACAGAACCTGTTTGGATCATGGCTCTGAAATATTTTAACTCTTGCAGCCAAGTGATGTGACCTGCACCTGCAAAGGAAATTGCACTGAGGAATTTATGTTAGGCCATTTATGCCGATGCAATGATATTAAAATGGTACTGAAAGCAATGGGGCCCAGCAATTCATTTGTTAAATAGGAATGCTAAACGTGTTCTAAGCTTGCAAGTGCTTTCATGCTGCTGCAGTCGGGGATTTATAGTCAAAAGTGATTTCTGTGAAAATGTCTAATGTGGTGTTTTGCACATGTAATACTGTTTCCCTCGCCAGTGTGTGATTCAAGACTGTACACTCATTGCTGCATTAAATCATGTCAGGCTTCAAACTTTTAAAGGGCATCTGCCCATCAAATCGCTGCACCTCTGGGATTACATGTCGTGCATTGTGTTGGCACAGGTGTGCCGAATCTCAGGAGAAGCAACAGCCACATAATCCCTGTGCTGAAACAGCACTCCAGCAATAAAGAGAAAGAGAAGGATCAGAATATATCATTGGCCCTGGCGCCACTGAGCACCAGTTCCCACTTTGAGACTTCAACAGGTTAGATTCAAGATGTGCGTTCATGTGGAAATACACTTAGTACTCACTGGTTAGCGTGCCAGCTCACCAGAGGGACAGCTTACACATCAGTTCTGTACCAGAGCTTCTCGGATGAGGACCAGGCCAGGAAGACTTGCTGTAGACACATGTGAAAATGCTTGTTGTATTTCCTGGTTTGTTTGAGACCAATGAAAATTGCAAGGATGTATATGGGTTAATCTCGCTTTTCTTGCCAAGAGCAAATACTACTCAAATAGCTTATGCCAACCAGTTTGGGCACATTATAATCACACTGACATCAAAGTTGCTTTTTTGGGGGATGAGAATTATCTACAATATTTTTAATTTTAATATGGTGTATATTTTTGCTGGTGGCATTTATTTGTTCTCCATGATTCACTGCGTCTTTCCCTTGCTTGCGATCACCCCATCTCCCCAGCCCGTTTAAGTTGTAGCAAAACAGGCTTCTCCTTGAGAATTTCTCAACTTCTTTTTTGTTACTGAAATGAAGTAGAGGAAACATAAAATAAATGCCACCCTGTCAAGACAGCAGTGCAGACACTGAACAACTCATCAGAGAGTATCGAGCCAATGGCTCTCCTGAAACTCGGTCTCTTGAGTCTGAAGAAGGGTCCCGACCCGAAATGTCATCCATCCTTTTTCTCCAGAGATGCTGCCTGATCCCTTGTGTTGCTCCAGATTCTTGTGTCTATCTGTGGTATAAATCAGCATCTGCAGTTCTTTGTTTCTACATTAGGTCTATTAATGTGAGGAGCACGTGGTACTGCACATTGGCCTGGATGATACGGTCACTGGCATAATGTAAGCATTCCTCTGTAGGCTCTTCCACTGCGCTAAAAGCGTGAATCTGACGAGAAAACGCTGGTTTGGGGAACGAAACTTCACCCATTCCTTTTCTCCAGAGATGCGGCCTGACCCGCTGAGTTACTCCAGCATTTTGTGTCTATCTAAGCTATAGGCTAAATTCGTGAACTTACAACTTACATTCGTGAACTTACCTTGCATGATTATGTTCCAGAAAAAACAGTTACAGCTGAAGCTTACACCTTCCCCTGATGCAGTAATTATTCAATTAGCTAAGATATGCGTTCATCTGCTCGTAGTTTATTTTGAGTGGTGTCGTTGACTTTGTGGGCGTTTTCTTATAATTTTTAACCACCTAGCAAGAGGTCAAAATGTTATCATCATACGAATCATTAAACATTCTTCTCGGATCAGTTGAACTGAGTCGTACAAGTGACATTGGTTGCTGACACGATTAGGACATTTGTAAAGTAATCCATTACCTAATCTAGGCACTTTTGTTGAGAGATTAGCCAGGTTGATTGACCGATGGAAGTTTAAAATAGCCCAGTCACTGGATTGGTATTCTTATAACCCAGCTATTTAGTCAATCCATGGCCTACTGAGCTGGAAGATCCCCATGTGGATAATGTGGTCTTTAGTGGTCTGTTCTGCAATGCTACCTTGTGAATACACATAGCCTGGGTTAAGTTTATACTAGCATAGATCCATGGATTATTGTAATCAGAGTATGATGAATGGGAAAATCCAAGCACTTAATGACACTTGGAGTGTTCCTTTATGTGGGTGACCCCTAGCTACCCAAAAGTTAACACTTAAAATTCTACAACACCTTCAACAATGTTTTTTAGTTATAACTATCTTGATTACCAATATAACATCTTCATCCCATCTCACTATAAATTATTGAAAACATAACTCTGCATATTATTCAGGTCTAAATATGAGATTACAAAATGTTATCATCTATATTATTGATTACATGAGCAATATTTTGATTTATCATCCACGGTCCCGTAGATGAATTTATATCTCAGCTTTTTATCAACACTGAAGGAGGCCATTTGGCCCATCGGGTCCACGACAGCCCTCAGGAGTGATGCCATTAGTCCCATTCCTGCTCTCGTCATTGCTCTTTGCCTCCGCAGACTATTTTCTTTCCCACGTACATCGACTCCTCTTTGATTCTTTTCAACATTAACCTGACTTAGTGGATAATGGAGAGTATTCAGTAATTCAGTTACTGGAGGAAGAACAGTACGTCGCTGGGGTGAAACCTGTGCACTCAAGGGAAACCCAAGCAGTCCAAGGGAAAACATACAAACTCGAGCTAGACAGCATTGAGGTTAGGATTACAATGTTGGGTGATCCTAGAATTATGTGGTGTCTTGTGCATGGATAAAAACTTTCCTGTCTTTGGCAATTTGACTTGTTTCTTGTCCCGTCAGTTACTGAACTGCAATTTGATAATGATACTGCAACCAGGCAGGACATAACTTATTAGGACGCAGGTGCCCCATCCAGTCCATGTTGTCTACCAGCAGGTAAAACCCAATATTAAATATTCTCAGCACTGTTGACTTTCTACTGTAAATACTTTTCAAGTTCTTTTAGTTGTGGTCTAATTTTCCGAAACGTAATTTTTTTTCCCGGCGGAGACTCAAGGAGATTGGTGGCCCTATTAATTATCAGTATCAGGTACAGCACTGCACTATTAATGTAATTCCATTCCAATTATACACCTCTCGACCACTTTACCCACAAGGATCAGTTCTAAGTGTACGCTGTCAGCATCAATCATGCTTGCTATTATTTACTCACTATGATATTTCAACATTGTTAAATATTTTTCATGTCTTGTAACTTCAGAACCAAACCATTGTACTTTTTATTAAATGCCTCGATGGCTGCTGTTGATCTATTTAATTCCCTCTGATTGCATACTTTCGTCTGATCCTTTCAAAAGATAGCTATTCTTAAATGTTATATCTTACCTCCGATGCTTTAGCTTTAATTTAACTTTCTTCCATGACCAGAGGAGGACAAATTGAACCATAAAGCTCTGGGGAACTTTGGAACAGATTGGGTAAATGCACATACAACCCAGAGTAGGGAAATGCAGAGAACATAGGTTTGAAGTGAGAGGGGAAAAATTTAATATGAACCTGACGGGCAACTTTTTCACACCGAGGGTAGTTGGGTATGAAGAACTCATCTTGTTCAAGGGCGTTGGGCTGAAGGGCCTGTTTTTGAGTTGTATGACTGTACGACTCAATGACATGCCCTATATTTAGTTTGTTGGGGCCTTTGCACTAGCACTTGCTGAGGGAAACTATTTCAAAGTTTTTTGAAATAGAACTTGCACGGGACCATGTCCTCTCAAGAACGGGAACCCTTTTTCACTTGTAGTGCCCAGACTACTGCAACTCCCTATACACTGGGATCAGCCAATCATCCCTGTCCCGCCTGCAATTGGTCCAAAACGCCGCAGCGAGACTCCTGACGGGTACTAGTAAAAGGGACCACATCACCCCGATTCTGGCCTCTCTCCACTGGCTCCCTGTACAGTACAGAATCAACTTCAAGCTCCTCCTATTCACATACAAAGCCCTAAACGGGCTTGCCCTCCACTATATCAAAAATCTTCTAACCCACCACTCTATCTCCAGGTCCCTCAGGTCAGCCGACTTGGGACTACTGACTATCCCGCGGTCTAGGCTTAAGCTCAGGGGTGACCGCGTTTTTGCGGTTACAGCTCCTAGACTGTGGAACAGCATCCCTCTCCCCATCAGAACTGCCCCCTCCATTGACTCCTTTAAGTCCAGGCTCAAAACCTATTTCTACTCCCTAGCGTTTGAGGCCCTCTTAGGGGGCGCTGTGAACTGTTTATGTATGTGCTGTTACGTTTGTGTGCCATTGTATGTTCGTTCTTAGTACCTGAACTGATGAACAGCACTTTGGTCAACGTGGGTTGTTGTTAAATGTGCTATACAAATAAAATTGACTTGACTTGACTTGACTTGATATTCATTACTTGGTGATCCTGCTTCTATGCCTATCCCTGTAGTACCTGTCTCCGTGCTTGTGAGAACTAGATGGAGTGTTAGGATGCCTCCTTCATCGTGGGCCTCTTGATATACAGTCACTGCCTAGTCTTGTGAGAGACATGCAGGATGAAAGGGACACGGATGCGGCCATGACACAGAGCAATTAGGAGGCATTTGTTTCTATTCTTGTGAAAGTCAATGAAATCAATGGAACAGGCCTTTACTCTGTGTACAGGTGCTCCTCAACTTACGATGGGGTTACGTTCATAAACTGAAAATATCATAAGTCAATATGCATTTAATACACCTGATCACATGGCCCAAGGCGAGCACGTGATCCGGCCATGTGATCAGGTGTATTAAATGCATTCTGACCTATGATATTTTCAGTTTACGATGGGTTTCTCAGAACGTAACCCCATCGTAAGTTGAGGAGCACCTGTACACAGAGTAAATGCCTGTTCCATTGATTTCACTGGTCGCTGCCATTTGTAAGTCGTAAGTCAGGGAGCATCTGTACATTGTGCAGCTGCTGCAATGAATGCAGGTTTCATGTGGGTGACTAATTTCCATTCCATTGACATTTGTTTTTGCTTTTACTGTGCTCTATGGAATTGAGCACAATTCGCTCGATTCCATAAAGCACCTCACTCTGACAAGAAAAAGGGTTTCAGGGAAAAGCTTTATTTTTTGTAGATACTCTAAAGCCTTCTGTAAAGCCTTCAATTTTCACAGCGATGGTATCTTTAATGCAGATAAACTGCCATGTGCTTCACAGCAACAATTCCTTGGCAATTAGGAGGATGAGGGTTGATCTTATAGAGGTGTTCAAAATCATGAGAGGAATAGATCAGGTAGACGCACAGAGCCTCTTGCCCGGAGTAGGGGAATCGAGAACCAGAGTACATAGGTTTAAGGTGAGGGGGGATAAATTTAATAGGAAACTGAGGGGCATCTTTTCACACAGAGGGTAGTGGGTGTATGGAACAAGGTGCCAGAGGAGGTAGTTGAGCCAGGTAGTATCACAACATTTAAGAAATATCTAGACAGGTACATGGATAGGACAGGTTAGAGAGATAGGGGACAAACACTGGCAGGTGGGACTAGCGTCGATGTGACATGTTGGTCAGCATGGGCAGGTTGAGCTGAAGGGCCTATTTCCACTCTGTATGACTCTCTGACCTTATTATAAAAGACAATATGACATTGAGCCAGAAAGTTAGATGACAAAATAACTGGTCGAAGAGGAGGATTTTAAAGGAGCTTCTTCGAAAGGAGAGTGGTAGGTGGAGAAAATCATTTAAGAAGAGGTTGCAGAGGTTAAGGCCCAGGCAGCTGATGGCAGCGGAGATCAGAGGTGTGCAGAGAAGGCCAGAATTTGAGGAACACCAACATTTTGGAGGTTGTAGACCTGGAAGAGATGATAGGGATAGGGGAACTGAGGCCCTGGCTGAAATGTGAATGATACAATATAAAGATTGCCATCTGAGTGCTACTGTGATCAATGACCACAAGATAGGTGGGTGAACAGGATGCTGCCAAGTTCTGGGTGATCTCCTGTTTAGGTTAGCTGGAGGGTACAAGGAACATGAAATTACTAGGTGAACAAATTCATGTATGAAAGTTATAACAGTAGGTCAGGAACTGAGATAGGTACACTCCATTTTTCTACTAAATTACATTGCTTGAAGTTGTCTCTTGTTGAAGTTGTCTATTGTCATCTCTCTAGTGTTTGGACAACACAGTAATTTTTAACTGGCTACTTTTTTTTAGAAAGAAGCCTCCCCATCGGTTATGGAGGCAATAGACAATAGACAATAGGTGCAGGAGTAGGCCATTCGGCCCTTCGAGCCAGCACCACCATTCAATGTGATCATGGCTGATCATTCTCAATCAGTACCCCGTTCCTGCCTTCTCCCCTTACCCCCCATGACTCCGCTATCCTTAAGAGCTCTATCTAGCTCTCTCTTGAATTCATTCAGAGAATTGGACTCCACTGCCTTCTGAGGCAGAGAATTCCACAGATTCACAACTCTCTGACTGAAAAAGTTTTTCCTCATCTCCGTTCTAAATGGCCTACCCCTTATTCTTAAACTGTGGCCCCTTGTTCTGGACTCCCCCATCATTGGGAACATGTTTCCTGCCTCTAACGTGTCCAACCCCTTAATAATCTTATACGTTTCGATAAGATCCCCTCTCATTCTTCTAAAGTCTAGTGTGTACAAGCCTAGTCGCTCCAGTCTTGCAACATACGACAGTCCCGCCATTCTGGGAATTAACCGAGTAAACCTACGCTGCATGCCCTCAATAGCGAGATATCCTTCCTCAAATTTGGAGACCAAAACTGCACAGTGTTCCAGGTGCGGTCTCACTAGGGCCCTGTGCATCACTGATTCAAATTCATCACTGATTCAAATCTGAGTGCTGAATATAACCTAAATGTTTTCACTACAGCGTCTTTTATCTTGAACCCCAGGGGAAGACATTTTAAGCAATATTTCTATTTCAAATACATCCATGCTGAATGGAATAAACTCCTCATGCCTTCATCGGTTAACATTCTCATTGCTTTCTATTTGAAAATTTGACAACACGCATTTAAATTCCCAAATAACAATCTTGGAATCCTTCATTATCCGAGCTAATACAAAACCTGTTCCCATACTCCTCTTCCTCGGTTTTAAATAAGATGGGTAGTAGGAGAGTTGCTAAGGCAATAACTATTGAAGTGTAACTATTGGAAAATTACCACTGTCATGTCAGCAGTCACTTTCATTAAAACAATTGACCGTAATTATCCCTTAGAAAAGTACTCATTTGGAGAAGGGGAGTGCCGAGGGTGCATGTGACATAATTGAAATTATGAATTACCTACATTATGTTTTTTGATTCAGTTTAGTTTTTAACGGATGCATAGATACTGAAATTGTTTTTAATAGCTATTAAGGAGAAAATTTCAGACAAATATTTGCACTTTCATCCATATTGAATGAACCATAATGCGATAAGCTAAAGAAAACAGATTTATGATCAAATTAACCAACTCTGTGGAGCTGGATCAGTCACCTTGCAAAGATCATCGGTAATACATTTCACAATTAAACTCTAATGGTTGGATGGACCACTCCCTTTCAACCAGGACTTCCACTTAACCCATCTCAGTATCTGAAATTCTAGAGATTGTGCTATTAATAAAGTCATAGAATCTTGCAGTGGGGAAACAGGCCCTTCAGCCCAATGTGCCCACATCGGCCAACTTGTCCCATCTACACTAGTCTCTCCTGACTGCATTTGGCCCTAAACCTGTCCTATCCATGTACCTGTCTAAATGTTTCTTAAACGTTGCGATAGTACCTGCCTCAACTACCTCACTCGGCAGCTTGTTCCATACACCCACCACCCTTTGTGTGAAAAAGTTATCCCTCAGGTTCCTACGAAACTTCCCCCCTCACCTTAAACCAGCGTGAGTCCTTCTCCCTCGGATCGAATGTGTCAATAAACGTCAATGGTTCAAAGGTTCTTTTATTGTCCCGTGTACCAAGATACAGTGAAATACAATGTTTTGCATATGGATTTAGTGAGATTATTGCCATACGTAATGACAATCCCCGATTAGGTACCCCATGCATAGAAACATCCCACTGAGTCCAATGCAATAGTCGCCAGATTTTGCCACCATTTTACACAGTCCAAGCTGCAGCTGTCCATAAAGGCCCTTGCGGCACTGGCAGAACTATGGAACTGTCTGTGAATTCCTAGAAAATCAAGCCTTTATTATATATCCTTCAGATCTCTTTATTTCCTGTAGCTGACAATTTATCAGTTTCCCAGTGCTACCAATTTTTTCCATCCAGCATTGGTTATTTTGGTGAACTATTCTTTGCTTTTTCTGGCATGTAATCACGAGTGTAGATTAGTTTAGCTTAGTTTTGTTTATTGTCACGTGTACCGTGGTACAGTGAAAAGCTTTTTTGTTGCGTGCTATCCAGTCAGCGGAAACACTATACATGATTACAACCAAGCCGTCCGTAGTGTACAGATACAGGAGAAAGTGAAAAATGTTTAGTGCAAGATCAAGTCCAGAAAAGTCCAAATCTAGTCTGAGGGTCTCCCATGAGGTAGATAGTAGCTCAGGACCCCTCTGTAGTTGGTGATCGAATGATTCAGCTGCCTAATAATAGCTGGGATGAAACTGTCTCTGAATCTGGAGGTGTGCGTTTTCACACTTCTGTACTCCTTGCCTGATGGGAGAGGGGAGAAGAGGGTGTGACCAGGGTGAGACTGGTCCTTGATTATGCTGGTGGCCTTGCCAAGGCAGCATGAAGTGTGGATGGAAGGAAATCAATGAAAGGGAGGTTGGTTTGCGTGATGGTCTTGGCTGCGTCCACAATTCTCTGCAATTTCATGAGGTCTTGGATGGAGCTGTTCCCAAACCACGCTGTGATGCAATCCCAATAAAATGCTTACCGCAGCACATCTGGGATAACCGTAAACTAAATCAATGTGAGGAACTTCCTTGCTTTTCATTCACACTTCAGGATTTTGGGTAGAGCTGGGGGGTCCACACCTACCCAACTTTCAGTGAGGTTGACAAGGAGCCCCTTCCAGACACTCTGCTTGTGTTGAGGGAACTGTGATAATGTAATTGTGCGGCAGGGTTAGCTTAATATTGGCACAGGGCACCCACACGGGTAATGAAAACATCTTCTGAGAAAGATGTGTGTGACCGTGATGCTACTACGGGTGGACAGTTGTTAAATGTCTCCTTGCACTGGGGTGGAAGCTTTTGTAAGCCTCGGCCATCTGAATGTAGACCTTCAGGACAGCCATAGATTTAATGTTGGGTTACAATGTTTGTCCCGGCTGGCTCATGAGTTTGGCAATTTGACAATTGGACCACAGTTTAAGAATAAGGGGTAGGCCATTTAGAACGGAGACGAGGAAAAACTTTTTCAGTCAGAGAGTTGTGAATCTGTGGAATTCTCTGCCTCAGAAGGCAGTGGAGGCCAATTCTCTGAATGCATTCAAGAGAGAGCTGGATAGAGCTCTTAAGGATAGCGGAGTCAGGGGGTATGCTATAAATTAGCTCCCAATTATAATTTATTGAATTGAAGATTTCCAGTTAAACCAAGACCACCCGTGGGTTCCACCTCAGGCTGGCACCAGCGATTAGGAGCAAAACATGAAGTGTTGGGGGAAATTCAGAGGTCAGGCAGCATCTGTGGAGGAAATGCAAATGAAAACCTTTCTGGTCGGATCCGTCCATCAGTCTGAAGAAGGGTACCGATCTGAAACGTCGTCTGTTCACTCTCTCTCTCTCTCCCCCCAGATGCTCTCTGACCCGCTGGCTTTCTCCACCACTTTGTGTTTACAAGATTTCAGCATCTGTGGTCTCCTGTATCCATGAAGGAGAAGGACCCGGCCTGCCGTTTCCTTAAGTACCAATGAAATTCGCTCCGTACCACCAGCAAACCCGACCCCGTCTCCCCAGATTGTTCTTGCCGGAGTAATATTGCCTGTTGGTGTGTCGTTCCTTCGTTCCCAATCGACACTCCGCCTTGTACGTCATTTCTAAAAGGCTTCACGGTGAAAAGATATCCTCGGCAAAATGGGAGGCTTCTGGCGTGGCAGGTCAACCTCTCCACATTTTCAAAAAGTTTATTACAAACTAGACCAAGTGGACCCGTTGGGCCAAACCTCTCCTGCATTGGTGCAGCACCCTCTCCCCCCCCACACTCCCCCCTTCCCCTTCCCTCTCCCCCCCACTTCCTCCTCCCCGCCTCCCCTCTTCCCCACCTCCCCTCTTCCCCACTCCCCTCCCCTCCCCTTCCCTCCTTTCCCCTCCCCCCTCCCTCCCCCCCTCCCCCCCCACTCCATCTCCCTCAACCCCCCCTTATTCTCCCTCCTCCTCCCCCCTCCCTCCCTTGGAGATAGATTTCAACTTTAAAATGTGAATAACTTAAAAAATATAACACTGATATCAATGAAACCTCTTCCAATAGCACCAAAGGGACGAAGGTGTGAGGTGGGCCTAAAATTGTTGCGCTATCGTGGAACGTTTTGGCTGCAGTTCAAGAACAAACAAACAAACAAACGAGAGTTTTAGTATATAGATGGCAAATTCTAGCGGCATCGCATCAAATCCCCTCTCCCCCCATCTCCCACCCAACTTCAACCTCAGCGGCGAGCGGCGATTCCAAACATAATCATAACACTCATAGTTATCCCTTTACTCCACTGCGTCAATTTTAACTTCAATGTAATACATTAATAACCAGCAATTTTGTGGTGTAGTTTTCTCATTCACCCACAGACTGCAAGCATTGTGAGTGCCTAGTAATTGTAGAATTGCTTTTGAAATGGCCGGTTGCATCTGATCAATAGTCAATAGTCAATAGTCGTTTATTTGTCACATACACATAAATGTGTAGTGAAATGAAACATTACCCGCAGTTAAACAATAAGACCAATAAGAATAATCAATAAAATTGCAATAACACATACAATCACAACTAACACCAAACAAAAAGAAACATCCATCACAGTGAGTCTCCTCCAGTCCTTTCTCACTGTGATGGAAGGCCAAAAATGTCTTTTTCTCTTCCCTGCCGTCTGATATCAACAGCCTTGCATCTTTTGCACACAATTACATGGAGTGTTTAAGTGCAGGTTGTCGTTGGTTGTCGTAGCTTGTCGTGGTCCCTGTCATAGTGGACGTCCTGGGTCGCGAAGACTGGGTTGGCGGTTGTCGGCAGCTTGCCATCGCCTAGGTGGTAGGTTGTCGTAGCTTGCCGCTGGCATTGTCGTGGTCATTGTCGTAGACATTGTCGTAGGGTAAAAAAAAATTAAGTTTTTCGGCGATCTGCTACGACTTTGACAGTGGCCGGCAGTCGCCTTAAAAACCGCGTAACTGGGACAGGCCCTTAAGGCAGCGACTCTATCGCTGCACCACCATGCTTCCCTTAATGTTGAGACCTGCTTTCTTTTGTGTACTCCTCAAAGATTGTTAAATTACCTCAAAGCGATTCCGTTTTGTCAGGAATCTCCACGAGGATTGATGTCACCCCCAGTTGCTCTGCATAAGCTGTTTGTAGGCTTATCACGCATGTGAAAGCATGAGGTCAACATTACCATTAAATTATACAAGCGCCGGTTAGCAGCCATCTGTTGCAGCAACGGAGCCGTGCAATTGAATTTCCGGACCACGCAGTTTAGTTTGGAGAGGCAGATTTTCCTCCTCTCCCCCCCCACCCCCCGTCTTCAAATTGCCTCTGTTGACAATTAAACAAGACCAAATAGCTGTCAGCATAATCGCTGCAATCTTTCTGGCTGTTGGCAGGGCTGCACATATCAGACGAAGCCACCAAAGTGGTTTAATACTTACTTGTATGTACACTTTATTTTCCCAGGGCTGAAGGGAAAGAAGAAAGAAGCAGTCAGCAAGGATGTTACAAATTTCAATTGGAACTTAGCTCGAGTGTGTGTTGTTTATTTGATGTTATTCCCGCCACAGTAACAACCACAATACATTTGAAGTAGGTAATTATTACAGCACTTGAGACTTGAGTTGAAACTGCAGAACAGTATCTAAAGCAAATCCGCAATGTAATCTCTGCGTTAGTAGGTTGGGCCGAAATTATTTGAAAATATCCAATACAAACACCATGAAAAACAACTTATTAGCTGAAAGAAATACAGATAATGGTGGGAACATTAAAGCAGGCTAGGCAGCAGGAGTGGAGAGAGAAATAACGATTCAGGGCAATGCCCTTTTATCAGAGATGGAAAAACACAGGAAAACAAACATTTTCAATGTTGCAGAGACTGGGGGAGGGGACAGGTGATGGAGAGAAGAAAGAGGCTTCTGCAGAGAACAAGATCCTGATGCAGGGGATGGTGGTACCAACTAAGGAATGGTGAAGATGTGACAGAAGGAGATTAATGGGAACTAGAGGAGTGAAAACAAACTTTGGGACAAAGAAACCTCGAGTTCTTCCTAACCCACATAAACACCCACACACGTGCACACACGCACACACAAACGCACACACGTACACACACATACATACATACATTTGAAGACCAACGTTAATAAGTGAAACTTTACTCAAGATAGAGATTTCTATTTGACTGCAACATGAACAATGGAAAATCTCCAAGTTGGGATAACAGCTCCACACACAGGCAACTGATTCTTAAATTCTGCAAAAGAGAACATAAAGCTGTGCTCTACCAAGTGCACAAAGCATCCACAGTTTGTGGATCACAAATGAATCATAATATATGCATTTATTGACAAATTCACTCTGATATATTCAAGCATTATTAAATTAGAAAGATAAACAGGAGAGTCAACAAAGATGAGAACTATATTTCTTGTACAGAAATGCTCAGATTGTGATTTGGATATAATATTTCAGCAGGTCAACATATTAACATCCACAAAATGCTGGAGTAACCTGATTCAGTTTTGTCCAGCTGATCTCCTGGTTGCCAAACACTTTAATTCCCCTTCCCATTCCTGCACTGACCTTTCTGTCCTAGGCCTCCTCCATTGTCAGAGTGAGGCTAAACACTAATTGGAGGAACAGCATCTCATATTTCGCTTTGGCAGCTTACAACCCAGTGGTATGATTGTTGATTTCTTTAACTTTGTAACCCTTACATTCCCCCTCCCTCCCATCCCTCCCCCACCCAATTGCACAGCTTCTCGTTCTCACCTAGCAAACAGCTAACAATGGCTTGTTTCCTTTATCGTTACTTTTTTGCATGTCTTTCATTCACTTGTTCTATATCTCTCTACATCACCGTCTATATCTCTCGTTTCCCTTTCCCCCCGACTCTAGTCTGAAGAAGGGTCTCGACCCGAAATGTCACCCATTCCTTCTCTCCAGAGAAGCTACCTGTCCCGCTGAGTTACTCCAGCATTTTGTGTCTATCTTCCATATTGATATAGCAATATTGGTGTAATGCTCTCCAGCTTCTTAATCCCCTGTCTTCTCTGAGCTGACGTTGGCAACAGGGTAGAACACGTACATTAACTAGCAGCGAGACTCGCTGGCAGCCAGAATAAATTGGAATTTTTAGGGTTTTTTTTTGCTGACACAAAGAAAAGTGCCTCATTTATCATCCAATTTGTACAGTTCCAGCCTTGTTTGCTGCCCTCGTCTTCTCGAATACCTCAGTTTGTTTTTACATAGGTTATCCCTGAGGAAGTCCAGTCAAAATGTTCCAGGCAGCATTCTAATTTCTAATCAAGCTTGCTATCAGAAAACCCAATCCTTTTTAATTAGGTTTCAAAGTGGCCTCTTCAATTGCAAAGTTCTGAACTTCCTTCGAAGCATTAGTGCTTCTTTTCAACAGTTCCATTTTTCATCCCATCACAGTTTTATTATGGATTTATGGATGAAGTTCCATTCGAACAGCTGGAATATTGTTTTACTTAATAGCAAAATGCTACTGGCTATTATAAATCAAAGCACTATATGTCAGGTTGAAACAATGTGCTAATTTCCAGAATAAATTATCATAAATTAACATCTTGCATTTAATCAGTATTTAAAACTCAAAGCATCAGAAGTTGTGCTAATGCTTATTGTATAATAGGTGTAATTCATTTTAATGGGAGACATGGTAGGAGATTGCCGAGGTTTGGACAAGATCTTCGTATCCTCTTTAACCACAGGTAAGGTCTCAGAAGATTGGATAAAAGCCAATTTTGCTCCTTTGTTTAAGAAGGGCAATTGGAATAATCCAGCAAATTATGGGGTGGTAAACCTGATTTCAATGGCAGAAAAATTATTTGAGAAAATTCTTACTGATACCTTTAGTTTAGTTTAGTTTAGATTAGAGATACAGCACAGAAACAGGCTCTTCGGTCCATTGAGTCCGTGCCGACCAGTGATCCCTGCACACAAAACACTATTCCACACACACAAGGGACAATTTGCAATTTTACCAAGCCAATTAACCTACAAACTTCTATGTCTTTTGAGTATGGGAGGAAACCAGAGATCCTGGTGAAAACCCACGCGGTCACGGGGAGAATGTACAAACTCTGTACAGGCAGTACCTGTAGTCAAGATCAAACCCGGGTCTCTGGTGCTGTAAGGCACAACCTTACTGTGCTGTAAGGCACAATGCTGTGCCACCTTGAATTATTTTGTACCTGAAGGGATGGAAAAACTGCAATGTGAATAGTTTGCTATCAGAGCCTAACTCAACAAAACTCCAGTTATGGGAGGTGCCCACTGATAACCCCAATGATAGATTTGCATCTACATGCCTAATGTTTGTTGCCCCATAGTTTAATTGTGTAAAGACATTTTAGATTCTCGTGCGGCATTGGGATTGGGTTTTTTGGTTAAATATTTAGCTTGTGTGTTTGTAGATTGCTTATTTCTGAACAGGGAGTTAATTATTGTCTTCTAGAATAAGCGATTATAGATGGTTTAGATACTAAAGATAAACACACAAAGCTGAAATAACTCAGCGGGTCAGGCAGCATCTTTGGAGAAAAGGAAGAGGTGATGTTTCGGGTCGAGACCGTTCTGCAGACTGAGAGTCAAGGGAGAGGGAACCAAGAGATATGAAAAGGTGCACAGAACAAATTAATGAAAGATATGCAAAAAGACATCAAAGTCAACGATGATCGAGGAAAGTTGGAGCCCACAATCGTCCCTTGTTGGCAATGTGGAAGGTGATAATGAGTTGTACAAACAGCAGGACAATAATGAAACTCGTACCGTGACCAGGGTGGGGAAAGGACGGAGAGAGAGGGGAAGCAAGAGTTACTTGAAGTTAGAGAAATCAATAGACCGCTGGGTTGAAAGCTGCCCAAGTGAAATATGAGGTGTTGCTCCTCCAATTTGCTTTTGGCCTCACTCTGACAGTGGAGGAGGCCCAGGGCAGAAAGGTCAGTATGGAAATAAGATGGGGAGTTAAAGTGTTTGGCAACTGAGTTAGATATTAATTTGGCATTGGGTTTGGTTTTCTTGATTGAGCGCTTCTCCTAGTGTTAGAGCACAAGCACTTAGTGATTTAGTAGTAATTCAGAGCTCATCAGCAAGAATACGAGAAGCCCAGGGACAGGAGAAGCCAAATCTTTCCTTGTGAAGCTCTCCCTGATTTTACAAATACTTTTTAAAAACTTATAATTTAGAGCTGCCATTTCTAACCCTAACAGCAGCAGAATAGCGCACCCTTGATATTTGCTTGGAATGTCTTTCAATTGAATACCTTAAGAATATCCTATGAGAGAGATTCCTACTTATAACAGGCAGTATCTCCATTTAAATCTATTGTTAGATGGAAATGGAACAACAAAATGCTTGGGTTAACATATGCGGAGCGTTTGACAGCACTGGGCCTGTACTCGCTAGAGTTTGGAAGGATGAGCGGGGAACCTCATTGAAACTTACCAAAGAGTGAAAGGCCTGGATAGAGTGAATGTGAAGGGGATGTATCCAATAGTGGGAGAGTCTAGGATCAGAGGTCATAGCCTCAGAATAAAAGGATGTACTTTTCAAAAAGAAAAGAGGAGGGATTTCTTTAGTAAGAGGGTGGTGAATCTGTGGAATTCCTTGTCACAAAAGGCTGTGGAAGCAAGTGGAGGTGGAGATCGCTAGATTCTTGATTAGTACCGGTGTCAGGGGTTATGGGGAGAAGGCAGGAGAATGGGGTTGAGAGGGAAGGTGTTGATCAGCCATGATTGAATGGCAGAGTATACTTGCTGGGCCGAATGGCCTAATTCTGCTTCTACAACTTATGAACTTGTGCTTTAGTTCCAGATAAGTTTAGGGAGTTAAAATGTCTCCATCAGTACAAATAAACGACAGTAGATTTTATTTATTCCTTCCTTCACACACTAAAATAACTGGCTTGTGATTTAAAAAAGAAAAATCCTCCTGGGATCGTCAGAAGGCGCACCAGTGGAAAGATATGCTAATTGTAGAAGTATACATATTAAAAAAGAAACTGGGACAAGATAAATTGGAATTTGATCGACATGTCGGGTTGAACAGGCAGCTGAGCACAAACTGGTTTAATTGCTTCTGCTGTAAATGAATGTTATCAAGAGATAAAACCGTGGGAATGTTCACTAATGTTAGCATGCACAAGCCCAAAGATTGAGAGATGGGGTTGATCAGTGACGGGTTTCCCTCAGGAGGTGATGGATAATTGTTTTTCTCCTGAGGTTTACAGGCAGCAACTTGTACCTCTGATTTAGAACCTGACGTTTTCTCGATAAATAGGCAGAGATCTATTTAGCCAGAATTGTCTTTAAATGTGGAATTGAATGAGCAGGCTGTGATGAATAAAAAAATAGAAAATGCTGGCCAGGCAGCATCTGTTGAGACAGTGACAGTCACCCATTCCTTCTCTCCACAAATGCTGCCTGTCCCGTTGAGTTCCTCAGCATTTTGTGTCTATCTTCGGTGTAAATTAGCATCTGCCGTTCCTTCCTACACGCGACGTTGAGGTTTCAGGTGGATGTACCTTCATCAAAGGGCGGCACGGTGGCGTAGCAGTAGAGTTGCTGCCTTACAGCGTTTGCAGCGACGGAGGCCAGGGTTCTATCCTGACTATGGGTGCTGTCTACACGGAGTTTGTATGTTCTTCCCGTGATCGCGTGGGGTTTCTCCGGGATCTTCGGTTTCCTCCTGCACTCCAAACACGCACCGACCGGTTTGTAGATTAATTTGGCTTGGTATAAGGGTAAATTGTCCCTAGTATGTGTAGGATAGTGTTAATGTGCAGGGATCGCTGGTCGGTGTGGACTCGGTGGGCTGAAGGACCTGTATCCGCTCTGTATCTCTAAAATAACAGTGTGGATTGAGTATTTACATTATGACCTCCTGTTCTACTATATAGTCAAGTAATCATTTATCGCAAAGCAAAAGTAAAAGCACTAACATTGGAAATCTGACATGAGTTTGGAAAATTTCAAAACTATACAGAGTTATAATTAGTACAATTTTGAAAAAGGGATGATTAATATTTTAAATGTTACTTGCTAAATCTACTTAATTTATTTTAGATATTGTTGAATGTACAGTACATTTAGATATTGTTGATAGAGTCTGAAGAAGGGTCTCGCCCTTTCCTTCTCTCCAGAGATGTTGCCTGTCCCGCTGAGTTACTCCAGCATTTTGTGTCCATCTTCGTCGTAGAGTCGTACAGGATGAAAACAGGGCCTTCGGTCTAAAGTCCACGCCGACCATGATGTCCCATCTATGCTACTCCCACCCGTCTGCATTTGGCCGATATCCCTCTAAACCTTCCTTATCCATGTACCTGTAAAATTGTCTTTTAAATGTTGTCATAGTGTCTGCCTCGGCTATCTCCTCTGGCAGATCGTTCCATGCACCCACCACCCTCTGTGTAAAATAGTTGCCCCTGTTAAATCTTTCCCCTCTCGCCTGCAACCTGTGTCCTTTGGATTTTGATTCCCCTACTCTGCGTGAAGGGCTGCGCATTCACCCTGTCTATACAAGAGAAAGTCAAGAGAATCAGATGTTTTGTTCTTATGTAGTGCATAGCATTACTTCAGAAAAGGTGTTGGTATTGGTTTATCATTGTCACGTGTACTGAGATACAGTGATAATCTTTGCTATCCAGGCAAATGATACCATACACAAGTACATCAGGTAGTGATGAAAAGGGAAAATAAACAGATTGCAGAATACAGTGTTATAGCTGGAGCTATATTTCATTTATACAGCATGCTGTTTTTAAGTCACTGTAGGGACATAGGGATTGGCTGGGAGAGATCGAACCCTCAGATTGGCTAGCGGGGTCACCAATGTAGCGAGTCTGATAGCGGATGGATGTTGCAGACGAAGTTTATTGCATTGGTGACCCCGACGTGATCAACGATCACAAGAGCATGTCGCAGGTAGGAGCGAACAGTGGGCAGCCGAACGCGGGTGGCGTTCACCTACCCCCGTTCTGGGCCCATCAACCGCACCTGTGGTTCGTGCAGGCAGAGTCCCAGTTCCACCTCAAGAAAGCTGCGGAGGACCAAGAGAAGTTCCACCATCTGGTAAGCTGTCTACAGCCCGAGGTGGCCGCGTGGTGGGACGGTACCTGACCAACCCTCCCCAAACCGAGAAATACGAGGGGCTCAAGAAGCTCCTGCTGAGGACTTTTGGCTTTAGCCAAAACCAGCGGGCCCTGAAGCTCCTACATTTACCGGAGCTAGGAGATCGGCTACCGTCTGTCCTGATGACAGAAATGCTAACCTTGGTCGGCGGCCACCAGCCTTGCATGATGTTTGAAGCGGCATTCCGGGAGAAATTGCCCCGGGACGTCAGGTTAGTGTTGGCGGACGTCTCTTTCGAAGACCCGGTAGCGTTTCGCAGAGAAAGCCGACGCGCTCGTTACGGAGGGCTCCACACGAGATGACTCGGTAAATCGGGTTTCGAGGCCTAGCAGCTACCGGCCGTGCGGCCAAGATGGCGGCGCATCGGCAGCCATTTTACAGACAGCCCGCCAAGACGGGGCTGCAGCGCCCGCCATTTTGCAGCGGGCCCAAGCAACAGAGCTGCACAGGCGCGGCTGGTGTTTTTTTCACAAGCTGTGGGGCAGTGAAGCCCGAAATATCAGGGCACCGTGTTCCTTTCCGGGAAATGCCTCGGCCGATCGAATATAGAGGCAGTTTCGATCGGCCGCAACCGCCGCAACCGCCGCCTCTACGCCACAGATCGAGGTACCGGCACCGTTTTTCTGGTCGACACGGGAGTGGTCGTTAGCGTCGTGCCTCCCTACGGCTGCGAAGTTCGAGCAGGTAGGAAGGGTCCGTCCCTCATTGCGGTCAATGGCAGTCCCATCCGCACCTACGGCAAGAGGGCCATGTCCCTGTCCTTCGGGTCCGAGACCTACGATTGGGATTTCATCGTTGCCGACGTGGGCCAGGCCATTCTGGGCGCGGATTTCCTCTGGGCTTTTTCGTTGGTCGCAGACGTCCGCGGGAAGGGTCTACAACCCTCGGCTAGTAGTGTGGAGCCTGCTACTCCTCCACCTGCCACCCCACCCTGCCCGTTGATCCAGGCCATCACCACGGCTCCCGGTCAGTTCGCTGCGGTCCTCGCCGACTTCCCGCAGCTCCTCGTACAGCGGTTCGATGCTCCTTCCACTAAGCACGGTGTCGTCCACTTCATCCCTACAGAGGGGCCGCCTGTATTCGCCCGGGCTCGGCGTCTGCCTCCCGACAAGCTGGCCATGGCCCGGGAGGAGTTCCTGAATTTGGAACGATTGGGGATTGTTCGGCCTTCAGACAGTCCGTGGGCCTCCCCCTTGCATATGGTCTCTAAAGCATCTGGGGGTGGAGACCATGTGGGGATTACCGGCCTCCCCTCTCCGTACACGTTCAGGTCGGGCGGTCCGGGCGCCCGTTAGGTACGGTACCGAGGGTTCTGGGGGGGGTCATGTAGGGACATAGGGATTGGCTGGGAGAGATCGAACCCTCAGATTGGCTAGCGAGGTCACCAGGTGTGCCAGCGCGGGAGAGATAGTCAGTCTAGCGTTGAACTCCGTTTAGGTAAGACGTTAGGTAGTTGTCTACAGTTTGAGTGTTGCGATTGTCACGGAGTTTGTGAGCCATGCAATAAACTTCGTCTGCAACATCCATCCGCTATCAGACTCGCTACATCGCGATGTTTTGATAGTTCATCAGTTGTACGGTATAGAGCATACAGACTGATTACATCATGGCCTGGTTCAGTAACTCAGATGCCCAGGAACAAAGGAGGCTGCAGAAAGTTGTGGACATTGCCCAGTCTGTCACAAATATTGATCTCCCCACCATTGAAAGGAACAACAAGAAACAGTGCCTCGTAATGAAATCTAATGTTTAGAGAAAGCGTGGAAACAGGCCCTTCGGCCCACCGAGTCCGCACCGTCCAGCAATCCCCGTACATTATGTCAGCCCATTACCCTCGGCTAAAAAGTGTGTATTAAACTGTACATTAAACCTCTTGTGCTTTTATCATCAGCAAAGGCATGAAGATTTGGGATCAGTGCTGGCACAATTCGTGAGACAAATGTATTTCATCATCTTTGTTGGGTTGCCTAAAGGATTGAAATCCTATCAATTGATTAAGGAGCTGATTAGGAAAAGCAGGGGACGAGTAATTTATTTTGCTCAGTCCTCTATTGATTGTTGATTGTGAGGATCCCTGGAGCATTGCTACACAGGAAAGACATAATTATAATAAAGATGGGATGTTGCAAATCACAAAGACTGGCCTGCTGAAATGGAATGATAAGAGATTACAATTTTAACCTCAAATCTCAATCACTGGCACCTTTGTTTTATGAAGATCACAATATGATTAAGGCTGGCAGCAAAATAAATGCTGCTTCGTGAGTCTCATAAATCAGCTGAAATATAAAGACTATTCAGTGATTAATACCTCTGAGGAAATATATTTCATCATCTGAAAATAATTCCACCTCCCTATTTTCCTAACTTCCATTTTGCAAGTTGCTTGATTTACAGGTCCTGACATTTCAAGTGAAGAAAGACTATTCTTACCATATACGGCAGGATCAAATACGGGTGGAAAGGTGACGCAGTGGTAGAGATGCTGCCTTACAGCGCCAGAACCTGGGCTTGATCCTGACAGGTTTGTAGGTTAATTGGCTTGGTAAAATTTTTAATTGTCCCTTGTGTGTAGAATAGTGTTAGAGTGCAGGTATCGCTGGTCAGCGCGGACTCGATGGGCCAAGAGCCTGTTTCCACGCTGTATCTCCAAACTAAACTAAACTAAACTACTGCTTGCTGGCGAATGAATAGGCCCTCAGATATTCTTTATTATAGAGTTAGGCAATAGACAATAGGTGCAGGAGGAGGCCATTCGGCCCTTCGAGCCAGCACCACCATTCAATGTGATCATGGCTGATCATTCTCAATCAGTACCCCGTTCCTGCCTTCTCCCCATACCCCCTGATTCCGCTATCCTTAAGAGCTCTATCTAACTCTCTCTTGAATGCAGTTGTGGGGAGTCATACAGCAAGGACACTGGCCCTTTGGCCTAATTGGCCCACGCTGACCAAGATGCCCCATCTACACCAGCCGCACCTGCCTGCGTTTGGCCCATATTCTTTTCAACCTTTCCTATCCATGTACCTGTCCATTAGTTGCAATTTCTTCCGACAGAGTCGCAGAGTCATGGAGTCATACAAAGTGGAAACAAGGCTTTAGGCCCAACTTGCCCACCCCGGCCAACATGTCCCATCTACGATAGTCTCATCTGCCTGCATTTGGCCCATATTCCTCTAAACCTGTCCTATCCATGTACCTGTCCAAATGTTTCTTAAAAAAAGAACTTCAAGTCTGGGGTTTAAGAAAACATCTTTCTGCATTTCAAATTGTGAATACATTAAATTATTCTAGCAAGAAGAAGAATAAAATCTTGCAACATAGGAAACCTGCTATCCTTGTGCAAGGATTTATTCACAAAATGCTGGAGTAACTCAGCAGGTCAGGCAGCATCTCGGGAGAGAAGGAATGGGTGACGTTTCGGGTCGAGACCCTTCTTCAGTCTGACGACCCGAAACGTCACCCATTCCTTCTCTCCCGAGATGCTGCCTGACCTGCTGAGTTACTCCAGCATTTTGTGAATAAATCGATTTGTACCAGCATCTGCAGTTATTTTCATATATCCTTGTGCAAGGTTTCAATCTGCATGTTCCAGGAAATACTGCTTTAGCATTTGTTGCCAAAATGCCACGGATGTTATTAATACTCTAATGTTTAAGTCAATTGTTGGCCGCTGGTCAGCTTTCACACTTCCCCATTGTGCCTCAGCGCCGGGCCTGGTGCTAGGAACCTGACTGCTGCTGCTGCTCTCCTCTGAACAGTCAGCCTGTCAGTCTACCCAACTGTATCCAAAAGGGTATGCTCATTTTGGAGGGGAATGGCCACAGGCGATTCCTGAACTCCTGAAGGGGAACCATGAACTGGAAGGCGTAGCTTTAAGGGGGGAGAGGGGAACGATGTAATAGGTATCTGACGGTGACTTTTTCACACAGAAGATGACATTAGTAGTACATGGAACAAAGTGACAGAGGAAGTATATAGGTACAATAACAACATTTAAAAGACATATAAATATAAACATAGAAAGTAGGTGCAGGCGTAGGCCATTTGGCCCTTCGAGCCAGCACCGCCATTCAATATGATCATGCCTGATCATCCAAAATTAGTACCCCGTTCCTGCTTTCTCCCCATATCCCTTGATTCCGTTAGCCCTAAGAGCTGTATCTAACTCTCTCTTGAATATATCAAGACATGTGCACATGTACATGAATAGGAAAAGTTTAGAGAGATTTCTTTGCTCGTAGAGTAGACTTAGTCACTTCGTTACTTATGTGACTCTAGGTAATCTGTCAGAAGCAGACAGCAGTTGACATTCCCCTTGATGAAATAGTCATAAAAGTAAAGACTTATTTCTGTTCAGCAATGTCTCAAATAAAATCAAAGCTGCAATTGAATTCCAGAGGAAATGAACAGTGACCTTGTTCTGCTTTTGAAAAATCCCAAGATTCTTTGAATGTAGATATAAAATGCCAGAGTAACTCAGAAGAGTGATGGTGAGAAAAGGTCAGAACAAATCATGGCCAGCAACAGGTGACCTCAGGAAGAGTGGAGTCCATAATGTCCCTTTGTCGGCTGGAGAGGATGTGGTTACGAGAGGGATACAAGGATATGAACTGTGGAACTAATAGCACTAGGGTGTGGGAGGGGAGGGGGGAGACGGGGTGGGGAGGGAATGCATGAATTATTTGAAATGAGAGAAATTGACGTTCATACCACTGGGTTGTAAGCTGCCCAAGCGAAATATGAGGTGTTGTTCCTCCTATTTCCATGTGGCCTCTCTCTGACAGTGGAGGAGGCCCAGGGCAGAGAGGTCAGTATGGGCATTGGCAAGGGGAGCTAAAACATTTTGGCAACTGGGAGACCACGTAGGCCAAGGCAGTCTCTGCAGACTAGGGTGGACTGAACTTTTGAATGTATCTGCACCAAGGATCAGAGTGGAGGTTAACTGGTGAGTGTTTAAGGCTTTTGATACTCTTTGATACTAAAAAATCTTTGAAAAGGTAAGTGGGAAAATGTTGTGATAGAAATGGCACTGAACATGAAAGTTCATGAAAGGAGATGTTGAATCAGTATGGATAGAAATGAGGAATTGTAAGGGTAAAAAGACCCTAATGGGAGTTATCTATAGGCCCCCAAACAGTAGCCTCGACATAGGGTGCAAGTTGAATCAGGAGATAAAATTGGCGTGTCACAAATGTAATGCTACGGTGGTTATGGGAGATTTCAACATGCAGGTAGACTGGGAAAATCAGGTTGGAAATGGACCCCAGGAAAGAGAGTTTGTAGAGTGCCTTCGAGATGGATTCTTAGAACAGCTTGTACTGGAGCCTACCAGGGAGAAGGCAATTCTGGATTTAGTGTTGTGTAATGATCCTGATCTGATAAGGGGACTAGAGGTAAAAGAGCCATTAGGAGGCAGTGATCACAACATGATAAGTTTTACTCTGCAAATGGAAAGGCAGAAGGGAATATCGGAAGTGTCAGTATTACAGTATAATAAGGGGATTACAGAGGCATGAGGCAGGAGCTGGCCAAAATTGACTGGAAGGAGGCCCTAGCAGGGAAGACGGTAGAACAGCAATGGCAGGTATTCCTGGGAATAATGCAGAGGTTGCAGGATCAATTTATCCCAAAGAGGCGGAAAGACTCTAAGGGAAGTAAGAGACACCTGTGGCTGACAAGGGAAGTCAAGGACAGCATAAAAATTAAGGAGAGGAAGTATAACATAGCAAAGAAGAGTGGGAAGACAGAGGATTGGGACTCTTTTAAAGAGCAACAAAAGTTAACTAAAAAGGCAATACGGGGAGAAAAGATGAGGTACGAGGGTAAACTAGCCAATAATATAAAGGAGGATAGCAAAAGTTTTTTTAGGTACGTGAAGAGGAAAAAAATAGTCAAGGCAAATGTGGGTCCCTTGAAGACAGAAGCAGGGGAATTTATTATGGGGAACAAAGAAATGGCAGACGAGTTAAACCGTTACTTTGGATCTGTCTTCACTGAGGAAGATACACACAATCTCCCAAATGTTCTAGGGGGCCGGAGAACCTAGGGTGATGGAGGAACTGAAGGAAATCCACATTAGGCAGGAAATGGTTTTGGGTAGACTGATGGGACTGAAGGCTGATAAATCCCCAGGGCCTGATGGTCTGCATCCCAGGGTACTTAAGGAGGTGGCTCTAGAAATAGTGGAAGCATTGGAGATCATTTTTCAATGTTCTATAGATTCAGGATCAGTTCCTGTGGATTGGAGGATAGCAAATGTTATCCCACTTTTTAAGAAAGGAGGGAGAGAGAAAACGGGTAATTATAGACCAGTTAGTCTGACATCAGTGGTGGGGAAGATGCTGGAGTCAATTATAAAAGACGAAATTGCTGAGCATTTGGATAGCAGTAACAGGATCATTCCGAGTCAGCATGGATTTACGAAGGGGAAATCATGCTTGACAAATCTACTGGATTTTTTGAGGATGTAACTAGGAAAATTGACAGGGGAGAGTCAGTGGATGTGGTATACCTCGACTTTCAGAAAGCCTTCGACAAGGTCCCACATAGGAGATTAGTGGGCAAAATTAGAGCACATGGTATTGGGGTAGGGTACTGACATGGATAGAAAATTGGTTGACAGACAGAAAGCAAAGAGTGGGGATAAATGGGTCCCTTTCGGAATGGCGGGCAGTGACCAGTGGGGTACCGCAAGGTTCGGTGCTGGGACCCCAGCTATTTACGATATACATTAATGACTTAGATGAAGGGATTAAAAGTACCATTAGCAAATTTGCAGATGATACTAAGCTGGGGGGTAGTGTGAATTGTGAGGAAGATGCAATAAGGCTGCAGGGTGATTTGGACAGGTTGTGTGAGTGGGCGGATACATGGCAGATGCAGTTTAATGTAGATAATTGTGAGGTTATTCACTTTGGAAGTAAGAATAGAAAGGCAGATTATTATCTGAATGGTGTCAAGTTAGGAAGAGGGGATGTTCAACGAGATCTGGGTGTCCTAGTGCATCAGTCACTGAAAGGAAGCATGCAGGTACAGCAGGCAGTGAAGAAAGCCAATGGAATTTTGGCCTTCATAACAAGAGGAGTTGAGTATAGGAGCAAAGAGGTCCTTCTACAGTTGTACCAGGCACTGGTGAGACCGCACCTGGAGTACTGTGTGCAGTTTTGGTCTCCAAATTTGAGGAAGGATATTCTTGCTATTGAGGGCGTGCAGCGTATGTTCACTAGGTTAATTCCCGGAATGGCGGGACTGTCGTATGTTGAAAGGCTGGAGCAATTAGGCTTGTATACACTGGAATATAGAAGGATGAGGGGGGATCTTTTTGAAACATATAAAACAATTAGGGGATTGGACACATTAGAGGCAGGAAATATGTTCCCAATGTTGGGGGAGTCCAGAACAAGGGGCCACAGTTTAAGAATAAGGGGTAGGCCATTTAGAACGGAGATGAGGAAGAACTTTTTCAGTCAGAGAGTGGTGAAGGCGTGTAATTCTCTGCCTCAGAAGGCAGTGGAGGCCAGTTCGTTGGATGCTTTCAAGAGAGAGCTGGATAGAGCTCTTAAGGATAGCGGAGTGAGGGGGTATGGGGAGAAGGCAGGAACGGGGTACTGATTGAGAGTGATCAGCCATGATCGCATTGAATGGCGGTGCTGGCTCGAAGGGCTAAATGGCCTACTCCTGCACCTATTGTCTATTGTCTATTGTCTATTATCATCTCAAGATGTAAATATGAGAGCATTTCACAATGTTACACATCAGGCATAACATCAAATCTTTCTTCTTCGACAGGACCTAATCATTTGGAAGGTAGAATATGTACTCGTTTGGTACCTCACCTATATCCTCTGACTCTAAACATAAATTCCCTCATTCATTCTTTAGCAGTGCTCCCAACTGCATGATTACAGTCTCATTTTTAATGTACATATAAAAAGCTTCGTTATTTTCTTTAATCCAAGTCGTCAAAGCTGCCTTTTGACCCTTGTAAATGCCTGCTTCAGTTCTTTCCTGTCTGCTTTATATTCCACAAAAGCCCTGTCTTACATACATTTCCTCTCTCTCCTTTGGTTCTGTTTGTGGCCAAAGAATCTGTTGTCTGTCCCTTTAACTAATGTGTTTTCTATGGCAATCCCTCCGTCTGATTTTAGACCGCTGATTTCAGATTTTAGTCCGCTCCGACCAGCGTCCACCCCAGATATGAGCACGTTCCTACACATTAGGGACAGTTTACAACTTTACCAATCAATGAATCTACAACCCTGTACGTCCTTGGAGTGTGGGGGGAAACCGGAGCACCCGAAGAAAACCCACGCCGTCACAGGGAGAACGTGCAAATTCTGTACAGACAGCACCTGTAGTCAGGATCGAACCTGGCTCTCTGGCGCTGTGAGGCAGCAACTACTGCTGTGTCATTATGCCGCTGGTCTGCTTTCACACTTCCCCATTGTGCCTCAGGGCTGGGCCTGGTGCTATGGACCTGACTGCTGCTGCTGCTCTCCTCTGAACAGAATCAGCCTGTCACCCTACCCAACTGTATCCAAAAGGGTATGCTCATTTTGGAGGGGAATGGCCACAGGGGATTCCTGAACTCCTGAAGGGGAACCATGAACTGTAGCTTTAAGGGGAGAGGGGAACGATGTAATAGGTATCTGAGGGTGACTTTTTCACACAGAAGATTATATTAGTAGTATATGGAACAAGATGACAGAGGAAGTATACAGGTACAATAACAACATCTAAAAGACATAAATGTAAACATAGAAAGTAGGTGCAGGAGTAGGCCATTCGGCCCTTCGAACCAGCACCGCCATTCAATATGATCATGGCTGATCATCCAAAATTAGTACCCCGTTCCTGCTTTCTCCCCATATCCCTTGATTCTGTTAGCCGTAAGACCTGTATCTAAATCTTTCTTGAATATATCAAGACATGTGCACATGTACATCAATAGGAAAGGTTTGGAGAGACTTGGAGCAAATAGGGCCAGTTTAAATGGGGCATCTTGGTCGGCAGGGATGAGTTGTGCCAATGCGTCTGTTTCTCGACCGTACGACTACAAATGATTAAGGTTTGGCAATGAATTTATACATGAACATTCTTTTACTGTACTTTCTCCATTCTCTTCAACAATACTTTAAATATATTCATCATTTTTCTTTGGACCCTTTCGCAATACACAGGTGGGACAAAGAAGCCCAAAGTGGGGAATGCTGGTCGTACTTCAGCAGGTAACTACCGAGGTAATTGGTTTCTGAAGGCAGCTTTTGAAGCTTCAAACATGATAGATGCGAATTGCCTTCATAATGTTTTATTATGCTCAATCTAATATTTTACACAGCTCGCAAAGCTAGCACATTTGACTGCCCTTTCCTAAATGTGGCCATGTTTTTAAAAGTATGCTAATTTACTTGCTGCAGGTGATGTTCGTGTGGTGTTGATTTGTAAATTAAATTGAATTGTTATTGGGAATCCAGGGGAGGAATGAACCTGAGGCTATTTGTGAAGCAAATTTGATTCCACTTTTTCATTTGTGTCACAGGTTTAAACATTGGTTTCAATCTGTTCTTCACTGCCATTAACCCCATTTTGACAGACAATGATGTTGGCAATGAGACTTTAAGGAAGAGAATGGTGGAGTCAAGTCAAAGAGTTTTTTTGGACACAAAGTGTTGGAGTAATTTAGCACGTTTGGTGGCAGAACCCTTCTTCAGACCCTCCTCCTGAAGAAGGGTCCCAACCTGAAACATCACCATCCTTTGTCTCCAGAGATGCTGCCTGACCCGTTGAGATACTCCAGCACTTTGTGTCCATCTTTTGTATGAACCAGCATCTGCAGTTCTTTGTGTATGAAGGAAGATACATCGAAGACGGACACAAAAAGCTGGAGTAACTCCAGCTAAAAACATAAACACCCATTAAAGGAACTAGTTACTTTGAAGTAACACCAGAGATAGCCTTTGTTTGTTCTGTCCTTTTGCATCCAAAGAGATGCACAATGGCTTTTACCTCCATTACTCTTTCAGTGAGTCTTCTAGAACCCACCAATCTTTGAATGGAGACACAAGGAACTGCCGATGCTGGTTTACAAAACAATACGTAATGTGCTGGAGTAACTCAGCAGTTCAGGCAGCATCTCCGGAGATATGTATAGCAGGTTATGTGTCGGGACCATCAGCATTTTCCTCAATTTCCCTCAAATTTTTATTTATTTTCAACCTATCTAATTATCTCACAATTGTAGACAATTCAGTATCCCCTCAAGTCACTTCTGTTCCCAAGGCCCCCGTGGTGCGCTGTGCCGCAGCAGAATGCTCCTGAGATGCGCCTGGAGCCGAACGTCCCAGCGGTTGGGCTGCCAAGAGCAGGGAAGGACCCGCACCTCCAGCAGCTGGGCAAAGAACTTTAGCAGGCCGTGCACACCCACCGTGGACTCCGAACTTGGTGTTGACTGGACCCGTGCCACTGAGGCTGATGGGGGTCCCAGCGGGGGGGGGGGGGGGGGGGTAAGGCTGCTGCCACATGCTGCGGCAGGCAGTAGATGAGACTGTTCAGTGAACTTTTGCAACTTGCAAGGTGGGCGCAGCAGTAGAGCTGCTGCCTTACAGCGCCATAGACCCCAGGTTTGATTCTGACTACGGGTGCTGTCTGTAAGGAGATTGTACGTTAACCCCGTGACCTGCGTGGATTTTCTCCGAGGTCTTCGGTTTCCATCGACACTCCAGAGACGTACAGGTTTGTTGGTTAATTGGCTTGGTGAAAATGTAAAAATTGTCCCTCGTGTGTGTTGGGTGGTGTTAATGTGTGGGGATCACTTGGTGGGCCGAAGGGCCTGTTTCCACGCTATATCTCTAAACTAATGTAAACTTTGTCTGTGCCAAAACGTGGCAACACCTGTCTAGGTGAGGTCTGCTATATGATTTTACCGGGTTGTGTGCAAAACAAAGCATTTCACTGTACCTAGGTACATGTGACCATAAAGAATCGTTGAATCATTGAATTGAATTGAATTCTAATCATTTCTAATCATTTCTCATGGGCGGCACGGTAGCGCAGCGGTAGAGTTGCTGCTTTACAGCGAATGCAGCGCCGGAGACTCAGGTTCGATCCTGACTACGGGTGCTGCACCGTAAGGAGTTTGTACGTTCTCCCCGTGACCTGCGTGGGTTTTCTCCGAGATCTTCGGTTTCCTCCCACACTCCAAAGACGTACAGGTATGTAGGTTAATTGGCTGGGTAAATGTAAAAAAAAAAAAATTGTCCCTAGTGTGTGTAGGATAGTGTTAATGTGTGGGAATCGCTGGGCGGCACGGACTTGGAGGGCCGAAAAGGCCTGTTTCCGGCTGTATATATATGATATGATATGATATGATATGATTAAACTTCTCCAACCCCTGCGAGACCTTTACCCACACACAGTGCCTCTGCCATCCTTTACATCCTTCTCGAAATGTTGTGACAAGAACTGTACATAGTTAAGCTTTATCCTAACTGGTGTTTTCAATTGTAGAAGCAACACTTCACTTCTCTTATAGTCATCTATTATTTCACACCCTTGTTCATATATTTTGCTGTTTAACTGCACTACTTCTGAAATAAGGACAGCAAACAAAACAACATTTCAATATTTCATACAATAAATTAGAATGTTTACTTAGGGATATAATTGACATTGGTGCAATGTTTCAGCAAACATTTGAGAGAAAATTCTTTAAAAATAAATCATATGGCATGTCATATTTAGCTTTTAAATGCAGATATTTTTTCCTCCATATCCAGATGCTCTTATGAAAGAGCATAATTAATATTTCAGTTTGAAGTGTGCTGCATTCATTTTTGCTTGCATCAAACATTGAACATGATGAGAAATTTTGTCAGATTTGTGATATCAAAGCATCATGATTTATGGTTATGTGACTTCCAAAAAATATACTAATTCACTGCTGCTTCATTTCATGTGCATTAAAAATTATAGCTCTTTTATCACTGGATATGGAAATTAGTTATTTTAGGATAGAAATATTTCATTTAACAGTATTTTAACTCTCAAGATTTTAGGGATGGCTTAAATAAAAGTCCAATGATTTTTTTTTTGGTTGAAGATTGAAATTCTTCACTTGATGAAGTGTTCTTGGAATGTCCCTGACATGTACAGAGATTTTAAGGAAATAACAGTTTTACTTTTGAAGAGAAAATGTTTTTAGAGGTTCTTAGAGGATACTGTGATCTAAGATGAAAATCACAAAAATTTCTGTGGCAGAAAAAAAAAGCAAAATTCCTTTATGAAATATAATGATTCTCTTGTACATAATGAAATTGGGATATTTTACACCTGAGTTCCACATTTAGAGAGTCATGGAGTCACACAGTGTGGAAACAGGCTCTTCGGCCCAACTTGCCCATGGTGACCAACATGTCCCACTTGCCTGTACCTGGCCCATAGCCCTCTAATCCGTTCTTATCCAGGTACCTGTCCAAATGTCTCTAAAATGTTATGATAGCGGCTGATAGTTCCAAATAATTTCAAGCAGCTGTTTTGTTACTCTGACTGCTGGCTGATTTTTTTTACTGTGTTAATGTGCACTATGTCCTCTGGTTCCTTTGGCAGATGGTCCTGAAAGTTTGAAAAACGTTCGTCAAAATTATTTAAAGGATTGGTTCAGAAATCGGCCTCGAGACATGTCTATTTGGCATTACAGATGTCAGGCTGATTTTAAATAGGCACCCAATTCTCTTACTCTCTTACCAAGAAGCTGCAGTTCAAGGTTTTCCTGAAGTCTCGGCTTAACTGTCTGATCTTCAGTCGGTGAGGGCATCGGTGAATACCTGTGGGAATTGCACCGTACAGTTCAGTGCTGCTTTTGCCACCAGCACTTGGTGTGGTGTTTCATGCTGTTGGACATTCAGCATCAGTGTCTCCTACGCTATCCGCATTTCAGCTGTGATGCTCGGAAAAAATTCCAACCTATCCTGCTGCTACCCTAAGGTGCTGTGTTGGAGCCCCGAGTGGACCCAGGGTTGCCCGAAGTGAACTTTCCACTGCTTTCCCTGTCTTCCCCATCTCAACAATTTCATATTTAGGAAACACTTTGATACAGAAAAGGTGATTGGCCTTGCTTCTCTGAACAACTTTGGATGAAAATGTTTTAACTGAATTTGATTACTTATCCAGGTTATGTGTATCAAGGGAACTGTGCAGGTGACTGTGGTCTAATGTGCCTCCTCTCCTTTGCCTTCCACGTATTGGAGGTTATGTGTTTGGGAGATGTCGTGAGCTGCTGTGGTGTATTTTGTACATGGTGCACACTGTAGCAATGTGCGAGAGAGAGAGAGAGAGAGAGCGATTCATCAGAGTTCACTCATCTGATTTCCAGTGTTGTTACTTTGAGTTACATTAGCAGGTATAGAGAACCGAGGGCACAGTGGTCCGGCCTGTAGAGCTGCTGTCTTGCACTGTCAGAGACTCAGGTTGATCTTGGGTGCTGCCTGTGTGTAGTTTGCCCGTTCTCCCCGTGATTGCGTGGGTTTCCTCTGGTGCTCCGGTTGCCTCCCGCATTCCAAAGATGCGGGGGTTTGTAGGTGAACTGGACTCTGTAAATTGTGCTTCCATAACCTCTGACAGCTGGTCGGGGTATAAGAATCTGGAAATCATGATGCAACTTTATAAAACTCTACTCTGGGGCATTGCAGGGCAGATATGGCCTCTATTACTTTGAAAAAGTTCTCCTCCTCTCTTCGAAGACACTTTGAAGAAGTTCTCGTCCTCTCTTCGACGATCAAGGTATGGCCTCTATTTAAGTTCTCACCAAGAAAGCAATATACATAACCCTGCATGATTGTGTTGGCACTGCCTTGGATTGTTTGTATAGTCTTTGGAGTGGGATGTGAACCATGACCTTTTGACGATGTACTAAAGTAAACTAAAACTTGAGGGGATTTCAAATGGGTTGCCACTTTGTTGTCAGTTAGTTGTGCACTGAGCTCAAATCTTCAGCAACAATTCGTATTTATTTTACAGTCTCACCTACAGCGGGCAACAAAGGCCCATTGCAGCCTTCGCCTCCATTCTGGGCGCCCCGCGAACCGTCGTCCCTCTAACTCTATTAATGGTTTCTCTCTCTGCAGGACGCTACCTGATCATCCAAATATTAACCCGTGTTTTCTATTTTCAATTCAGATTTCTAGGAGCAGCAGAATTTTGCCTGTTTTTTCTCCTAACAGATTCTATCACCAGTACCAATGACCTTGCCAGAGGCCCAGTTCACAATCTCTGGCAACGTTGCCACACAATCCCACCTGGCTACACTGTCGCGGTGCGCAGTTACTGAAACTGTATTGATCGCACCATCTTCTACTTACTTTATCACCACCTTTGAGGCAAGGTCATTATAGCTTAATTAAATGTTTGAGCTGATGCTGATTACTTGAAAATTTTATTGATCTTTTTGTTTTATCTTTCTTAATCGGTGAATGAGAAACAAACATGATTGAATTTCTAAATCCCGACCTTGCTGACAGTTACAACTTACATTTCAGAAGAAAATGTAACTGGAACACAATTGTGAGGGAAAAGGTAATGAAAGAAGTTTGTTCCTTCTATGTTACCCTAATCAAAACAGTGGAACCTGAACGCAATGGACCAGATCACATGGAAATGATGTGCCATCTTCAGTGCCCTCCTGCCTGCACTTATCCTCTCCGACGGGAAGACAGAAGGAGCAGAAACTCCAATCTGAGAGGCATCCCAATTTGGTAGAGAAAACTCCAAGAGACAAATAGGTCTCGGGTAGTATATCACTGAGGTCTCGTCTCTGGAACAAATCTTCTAAAATGTATTGAAATTCCACAAAAAATGTAATTACAATGTTAAGATAATAATAAACAAACCATTAAGATCCTTCGTGGTAGGTTGATCCAGAAGATTAAGATGCATGGGATCTACAGTGACTTTGGTAATTTGGATTCAGAACTGGCTGACTCACGGAAACCGAGGTGTGTGGGGCAAGGAGGTTATTCTGGCTTGAGGTCTGTGACCAGTGGAGTTCCCCAGGGATCTTGTTCTAAGGTCTCTGTTGTTTGTGACATATATATACATGGCTTAGATGAAAATGTAGATGGGCTGGTTAGTAAGTTTGCGGATGACACCAACATTCTGGAATTGCAGACAATGATTCCTCATTGTCTGCAACTCCAGAATGTTGGTGTCATGGCTGTCAAGGAACACAACAGGATATTGAACATTTACAGTTAATGGCAGAGAAATGACAAATGGAGTTTAACCCAGTCAAGTGTGAGGTCAAGTGCGCTTTGGGAGATCAATTGTAAAGGGAAAGTATACATTTAATGGTACAAACCATTAACAGATTCATGGACAGTTCCACATTCAGGGATAGTTTATTTTCCCAGCTGTTATTGGGCAACTGAACCATCCTATCTTACTAAAGAGCAGTCCTGACCTACCATCTACCTCATTAGAGGCCCTTGGACTATCTTGTATCTGACTTCACTGGACTTTATCTTGCACTAAACATTATTCCCCCATCCTGTATGTGTGTACTGTGGATGGCTTGATTGTAACATGTATAGTCTTTTGATTGAGTGGATATCACGCAACAAAAAAGTTTTTCACTGTACCGCTGTATACGTGACAATTATCAACTAAACTAAATTAAACTAAACTTACAGCATTTATGTGCCGAAGGAATCTAAATCCATAGCTCCTTGGAAGTAGTAACATAAGTAAATGGAGTAGTAAAAAAGACATATGGTATGCTTGTTTTCAATGGTCATAAGATCATAAGTGATAGGAGCAGAATTAGGCCATTTAGCCCATCAAGTTTACTCCGCCATTCAATCATGGCTGATCTATGGCTAACCTCATTCTCCTGCCTTCTCCCCATAACCTCTGACAGCTGGTCGGGGTATAAGAATCTGGAAATCATGATGCAGCTTTATAAAACTCTACTCTGGGGCATTGCAGGGCAGATATGGCCTCTATTTAAGTTCTCACCAAGAAAGCAATATACCTAACCCTGCATGATTGTGCTGGAGTGAGATGTGAACCATGACCTTTGACGCTGTACTGAAGTAAACTGAAACTTGAGGGGATTTCAAATGGGTTGTCAGTTAGTCGTGCACTGAGCCCAAATCTTCAGCAACAATTCATATTTATGAAGCACTGGAGGCAGTTCTCTCTTTAAACCTATTGTTTGTAATCGGCCTGAGCCATCAGGGTGGAGTAAAACAAACCAAGACTCACAGAACATCATCATTTGGAAAAATAAGGCACAGTGCTGGAGCAACTTAGTGGCTCAGTGTAATATCTGCAGAGGGAGCGGGCAGATGACATTTCGGATCAGGAGCCTTCTTCAGAAGAAGGGTCTGAAGAAGAGTTAGAAACTTCCATCAGGTTTCCTCCCAGCCTCTAAGGCTCCAGAAAAAACAATCCAAGTTTGAACAGCCTCTCATTATGACTAATACCCTCTAATTCAGGCAGCGACCTGGTAAATCTCTTCTGCACCCTCTCCAAAACCTCCACATCCTTCCTGTAATGAGGCGCCAGAATTGCACACATTAATCCAAATGCAGCCCAATCAAAAATTTTTACCACTGCAACATGACTTCCTGACTCTTACTCTCAGTGTTCTGACTGATGAAGGGAAACGTACCAATGGCCTTCTATTTAACCATTCCACATCCTTGTGTAGCTATTTTTAGAGAGCTATGCACTTGGATGCCAAGATCCCTTCTTGTGGGAATACCCCTGAGTATTTCTTATGATTCAAATTCTGCGAATGGTAAAAGAGATTCTTTCTCTCAATGCGAAATGTAACATAAAGTGTGTCCTTGGATGAGTCTTTGTGAAAGAAAATAACTTCATGTAAAATGTTTTATTTTGCAGCCAATGTTTCTAAAGTCCTCTTTGAAAAGGTCATGGTGCTGATCACGGAATGCTGGGATAGAACTTTTGGTCAATGTTGGTTCACCAGTTTGTTGGAGTTATATAGTCATACAGCACAAAAACAGATCCTTTGGCCCAACTCATCTATGCCAACCAAGATGCCCTATCGAAACGAGTCCCATTTTAATCTCTTGATGGAGCTATCTGCTAACATCACCGTAACTGTTTTAAAATCTGCCAAGAATCATCATAGTTGTGCATGCAGATAACATTTAACTGCAATCCAAATCAAAGGTTTATAGGTGCTTTATTAGTCACAAGTGCAACTGCACAGTGAAATTATCTTTGCATATTTACACATGTAGGCGCCGCCATGTTTTGACGCCATTTCCACAGTCCAAAATCTCTCTCTCCCATCTCTTTCTCACCATTTCTATCTCTCTCCAACCACCATACCAATGTCTGAAGAAGGGTCCCAACCCCAAATATCATTTATCCATGTTCCCCAGAAATGCTGCCTGACCCGCTGAATTACTCCAGTAATTTGTGTCTTTTTCTCTCTAGTCTATCTATTGCTCTTCTCTTTCCCTTACCAACCACCTAATCAAGGAAATGTTCGGACAAATGATCAAGAAAGTATTTCAGTAAGTTTAACCCCAATATTTATTGCCATCATTTATGATTTTTTTTGTTGCATTTAAATTCACACATCATAGACCTGCTATAATTTTTGTTATTTGTAGAAGTGGAGATTCTATTGCTGATAGTGTAGGAAAGAACTGCAGATGCTGGTTTAAATCGAAGATAGACACAAAATACTGGAGTAACTCAGCGGGACAAGCAGCATCTCTGGAGAGAAGGAATGGTGACGTTTCGGGTCTCAGCCTGTCCCGCTGAGTTACTCCAGCATTTTGTGTCTACCTTCTATTGCTGATAGATGTTCTCTGTTTACTTGCCCAACACTCTCCAATCCAGAATTGGGCAGATGTGACTATCCTGCCCAGATTACTTAAACTAAGTGCTTTGCCAATAACCTCTCATCAGTTGGAGCATCAAAACCATTTCTAGCAATAATCTAAAAGCTTTTGTCGTTTAACTAAATGGCGTAAGCTTCAAATCTTATTTATGTAGCCACTGCAGTAGTCTAATTGTTCAGCACAATGGCCAAAATATACAGACACAGATTATTCAATGGACTTAAGTGCACTTGTGAAGATAGGCAGTATATTTGGAAAGAGCACAGCTTGAACAACATTAGCATCTTGAGGCCTGCTCAGTGGCACAGCTGATGGAGCTGCTGTCTCACAGTGCCAAAGATCGGGTTCGATCCTGACCTTCGGAACTGCCTGTGTGGAGTTTGCACATTTTCCCTGTGACCACGCAGGTTTCCTCCAGGTGCTCCAGTTTCCTCCCAGAGGCGGTTGGTAGGGCCTCTGTAAAATTGGCCTGATGTGGGTCAAAGTAGTAGATTTATTTGTCACAGGTTGCTCCTGATGTAACCACCTCAATAAAACTCTGAAGTACATAGCCACTGCAATTGGTCTCTGTAAAATTGCCCCTAATTTGTAGGGAGTGTATGAGAAAGTGGGATGACATAAACTGGGGTGAACAGATGATCGATGGTTGGTGTGAACAAGGTGGGCCAAAGGGCCTGTTTCTATGCTGTACCTCAAAATTAAACTAAACAAAACTACACTAAATTCTGATGGAAAGTCTCTAACCTTTAACATCTATCTATATACTAAAACTCTCGTTTGTCTGTTTGTTTGTTCCTGAACTACAGCCAAAATGGTACATGATAGTGTGACAATTTTAGGCCCACCTTACTCACCGTCATCCCTTTGGCTAATGGAAGAAGTTTCATTGAAATCGGTGTTATATTTTAAAAGTTATTCACATTTTAAAGTTTAAATCTATCTCCTACGGAAGGAGGGGGAGGGAAGGAGGGGGGGGGAGGAGGGAGGGAGAGGGGAGGATAAGGGGGGGTTGAAGGGGATGGAGTGGGGGGGAGGGGGAGGGGTGTTGAAGGGTGGGTGGGAGGGGAGGCGGAGGGGGGAGGGAAGGAGAGAGGGGAAGGGGAGGAGGGAGGGAGGGAGAAGTGAGGGGGAGGAGCGGGGAGGGGGAGGGAGGGAAGAGGAGGGAGTGGGGGAGGGGAGGGGAGGGGAAGGAGGGGGAGGGGAGGGGAGGAGGGAGAGGGGAGGAGGAGGGAAGGGGGGAGAGGGGCTGGGGAGGGGGAGGGGGAGGGGAGGGGAGGAGGGAGAGGGGAGGAGGAGGGAAGGGGGAGGGAGGGGAGAGGGGCTGGGGGGGAGGGGGAGGGGGAGGGGGAGGGGGAGGGGGAGGGGGAGGGGAGGGGAGGGGTGGGAGGGAGGGGGGAAAGGGGAGTGGGAGGGAGGGGGTGGAAGGGGAGGGAGGGGGTGGAAGGGGAGGGAGGGGGGGAAGGGGAGGGAGGGGGGGAGGAGAGAGTGCTGCGCCAATGCAGACGAGGTTTGGGCCCAATGGGTCCACTTGGTCTAGTTAACTCTATTTCTCTTTACACTGATGGTATCTGACCTGGAAACCGTTTCCTTCATTTTTAATGTTTCCAATTTTCTATAATGCAATAGCTATGACTTTAACAATTCATGGAGGTGTTTACATCGGGAACTGTCTTTAACAAATAATTTTACTACTGTGGCGTAAAACTGTGCAGAACCAAATTGCCTTAAGGGATATGTAGCAAAAAAAGAAGCATTTTTGTTCAAATGGTGCTAAGATGCTTTTTTTGTGGTGATTCATTAGTATACATAAAGACTTTATCCAAGACAGTATTGAAGTCTATTTGCATTAATGTGGCGTGAAATTGGATTGTCATCATTCCTTTCTGTATAACGTATCAGAATCACGCCTCTCTTCTTTCCTTTCTTATACTTGCTGGACCTTTAACATTCCTCATGCATTGCACACAGAGAACATTTTTTTTGCAAAAATTACAAGCTTAATCATGATATTGTCAGTCTCTCAGTAGTGAATTTGATAACTGGATATAGTTGTTGAAAACTGCCAGCAAGAATACAAATCAAATGAAGCATTAATTTCAATTTTATGTGATCCTTTATTCTGAGCTGCTGAATAACCCCACTGTTTGAGTGATCTTAAAAAATACACCTTCGTAAAAGATTACAAATATCCTGTCTTTTTTTAAAAATCTGTGCATCTGGGCTGACAGCTTAATCAGCTGCTCATAACTGAATTTACACAGCCTACTGATGCAAGCTGGGACCTTCTGCCATGAACTACAGCGTGTTTACGTACAGTAAACTGACAGCTGTAATTCACACTGCTGAACAGCCATTTGACACCTGGCAGGGTCTTGGCTTTGATGCTCCATCGACAGCCTTGTCACACGATCAGATATACCTGTACCTGACACAATGGTTTATGACGGGATAATGCAATTCCTTTGTAGAGGAATGTTTTCATTGCTGTTAATTTAAAAAACCCCACTGCTATCTTACCCAGGAAATCACATTTTCCTTATTTGTGCCTAGAAATGAATTTGCGACAAGATTTTTAGATAACATAGAAACAAGGAACGGCAGATGCTGATTAATACACAAAGGGACACAAAGTGCTGGAGTAACTCAGCATGACTGGCAGCATCTCTGGAGATCATGGATAGGTGACGTTTCAGGTCGAGACTCTTCTACAGAGTCCGGATCCGAAAAAAGGTCTCGACCTGAAAATGTCACCTATTCATGTTCACCAGAGATGCAGCCTGAGCTGCTCAGTTTCTGAGCTCCAGCACTTTGTGTCCCTTTATGAGATCACTTGGTTTACAGCGAATATTAATGCAGTTCTGTGCTTGAACTAGAAGATGACATACTTTGCTTAATTGTTTCAATTCTTATGATTTCCTCAAAGGTGTATAATATCAGTACATGTTGCACAAATAACCGAAAAATGCTGACAATATTCAGCATGTCAGGCAGCATGTGTGTAGAGAGAAACAGAATGGACAATTCTGCCCATAACCTTTACTTTACTTTAGACTTGAGACTATAGAGCCACAGCGTGGAAACAGGCCCATCACCCACTGAGTCCGTGCCGACCAGCAATAACCCCGTACACTAGCATTATCTTATATCCTAGGAACAATTAAATTTTTTACCAAAGTCAATTAACGTACACCCCTGCACATCTTTGGAGTATGAGAGGAAACCAGAGTACCCGGAGAAGACCCAAGTAAACACAAGGAGAATGTACAAAGTCCGAACAGACAGCACCCGCAGTGAGGATTGAACCCGGGTACCTGCCTATTCCATCCTGATGCTGGGATTGGAATAAATGAAATGTTGCCACCAAATGCAAATTCTCCTCCCATTCCTTACAGGTTTTCACAAGGATTGCTGGCAGGCCTACTCTTCTTTTAATCCGTATAACTTACCTTCCATTTCATGACACCTTCTCATATAAACACTGGAGATATAATTCCTTGTCCTCGCTCCCATCACCTCTTCCACTCGGGTACCAACACCTATAGTAGGCAAAACTTGACTTCGAGAAAGCATTCAATCAGGTGCCATGTAAAAGGGTGTGCGTAAAATAAATGATTACGATATGGGGGGATGGACCGAAGATAGGTTATCGCATCGTCAATAGGGAATCAGGGTAAATGTGACATTTTCAAATTGGAAATCTGTAACTAGTGTCCCAAGAATCAGTTCCTGGCCTTCAGTTATTTGCATTCTATACTACAGAGTGGAGGTGCCCATATTTGCCGATGACACATAAATGGTTGGTTTGCCGGCTGTGATGAAGATGTTTGTTGGACTCTGCGGCAAGATATAGATAGAGTGAGTGGGTGAACATTTGGCGAGTAAAGTTTAATGCAGGAAATACACTTTGGTAGAAGGAGTCCAAAGGCAGATTATTAACTATTCGGAGAGAGACCGTGAAAGAGTGGAGCGCAGAGGGATCTTGGTGGGTTTTGGAGCCAAATAGTAGAGAACCTGGCCCTTTTGGCCCAACCTGTCTATGCTGCCAATCAAGTGCCTATCTATATTAATCCCTTAATCACAAAATGCTGGAGTAACTCAGCAGGTCAGGCAGCATCTCTGGAGACTGGGTCTCTAGCCGAAACATCACCCATTCCTTCTCTCCAGAGATGCTGCCTGAGCCGCTGAGTTACTCCAGCATTTTGTGATACCTTTGATTTGTACCAGCATCTGCAGTTATTTTCCTATATTAATCCCTTTTATCAGCACAAGGTCAATCGATTTTGTGCTTTGCAATTGAAGTGCTGTTTCATGGTCATGTGATAGGAGCAGAATTAAACCATTCGGCCCATCATGTCTACTCCACCATTCAATCGTGGCTGATCTATCTTTCCCTCTTAACCCCATTCTCCTGCCTTCTCCCCATAACCCCTGACATCCGTACTACTTATGCTGGTGTCGATATTTCCTGAATGTTTTGAAATAACTTGCCTTTACTGTTACATTGGGAATATAATTATTGCTGGGAATGTTCAGGAGTTAGTCAAGAGTGTTTAATTGTTGCATGCACCGGGAATAAATCATTGAAGTTCTCACTTTGTGCAGATACACAGGCACGTTAATACAACAGCACAACAAATAAATATATAATAATCAATAATACAATAAATTATCAGTAATACTAGGTAGCCAGACTATCAAAGTGCAAATAGTACATAGTGCAGAATGAACAAAACCCTTAGTAGATCATTGCTGAGGTAGGTTTGTGGTTGGGGTCGAGCAGTATTGTTCAAGAGCTTGGTTATTGATGGGAAGAAGCTGTTTTTCATATCATATCATATCATATATATACAGCCGGAAACAGGCCTTTTCGGCCCACCAAGTCCGTGCCGCCCAACGATCCCCGTACATTAACACTATCCTACACCCACTAGGGACAATTTTTACATTTACCCAGCCAATTAACCTACATACCTTTGTAGGTTTTGAACCGGGAGGTCACGGTTCTCAGGCTTCAAAATGGCAAAACAAACTTTCACAATTTAACTTGCATGGATACTTAAAGGCTAAACCAAACATTGGGTGTGGGATATTCTGATATTGTACGGGAGATGAGTGTGCAGTTTAATTGGGCCCTCGTTGAAACTTCCACGATGAGGTCAGGGAAGACTTCACGTGGCAATCTCATGCATGAACACGTTGTTATAAGTGTATCCCTGCCACTCAGTGTACAGTTTTGTCTTGTCACTTAATATTTTGCTGTTTGTGTATCTAGGGAGCCATCTCTCAACGCTGTAACAAAAGAGGTATATTTAGGTTGTTTAGGTTCTGGGCTCAGAAGCTGTTAGACCATCCATATGAATTACTTTGTTCCAGCAAATGTTTGGAATATTTAGAGTTGTTGTGGCAAATATAGTGTGCTCCCATTGTATGTAATTCAGCAAAGTTATTTTTGCTCTGGGTTCCCTCCCACATTCTAAAGAGTTGGACTCAAAATGTCAATGTAAAGTAGATGTTAATAGCAATTGAAACTGTAGTTTATCATTTATTGTTGACTTTGTGTTTGAAAAACTCAAAGTACTCTGAGTTTGAAGATTCCACTGCGAGGGTCTCCAAGAGATGTCTGTTCCTCCTGATGACTAAAGACTTTCCTATTGACAATTTTAGGTCTCTGAGTGATTCGGTTCACAAGTCACAACATTCATCGCTCACTCAGTCATTGCATTTGACATCGAAGCCCTCTCTTGGTGGCAATAGTTCTTCCTGAGATCCCCGCTAATCCTTTCATCACTTACCCTAGACATGCGCCTTCTGGTTTCAGTATCTGTGACAGGGGAGAAAGAAGCATGAAAAGGGTCTGAAGAAGGGTCCCAACCCATTCCTTTCCAGAAGTGCAGTGTCAGGCATATGAATGGCTTATATCCACCCAATATAATCGACTGGGAGTGACTTGAGGTTTTGTTCCGGGAACATTGGCCTGGTAGATAATGACCAATAAAATGTTTCTTTTTACAAATTGCATTGAAGGATAAATAGTGGCAAGGACATTTAAGAGACATTTTCAGCTTTTTTCTCATGGTGACACAGTGGCGCAGCAGTAGAGTTGCTGCCTTATGGACTTGGGTTCGGTCCTGACTGTGGGTGCTGCCTGTATGGAGTTAGTACGTTCTCCCTTTGCGTGTGTTTTCTCCGAGTGCTCCGGGTTCCTTCCACATTCTAAAGACTTACAGTTTTGTATTAGTAGGTTGTAATAGTAGGTTAATTGGCTTCAGTAAAAATTGTAAATCATTCCTAGAGTGTAGTGTTAGTGTGCGGGGTGATCGCTGGACCCCGGGGAGCCAAAGGGGATGTTTCTGCATTGTATCTCTAAAGTCTCAAATCTAAAGTCTTGTGTTGATGTTTGCAAATAAACTTTTTAGATAAGCCTGTGATTGTAGAATTGACTTATGCTTAGTACCTTACGGTAAAGTAGAAACATAGAAAATAGGTGCAGGAGTAGGCCATTCGGCCCTTCGAGCCTGCACCGCCATTCAATATGATCATGGCTGATCATCCAGCTCTGTAACCTGTACCTGCCTTCTCTCCATACCCCCTGATCCCTTTAGCCACAAGGGCCACATCTAGCTCCCTCTTAAATATAGCCAATGAACTGGCCTCAACTACCTTCTGTGGCAGAGAATTCCACAGACTCACCACTCTCTGTGTGAAGAAATGTTTTCTCATCTCGGTCCTAAAAGACTTCCCCCTTATCCTTAAGCTGTGACCCCTAGTTCTGGACTTCCCCAACAAGTAAGTACCTCTCACATCGGTCTCTCAGGATTACACATGCATACTAGTCTGAAGAAAGGTCTCGACCATTGTAGAGTTACATTTGTACCTTTGTGGGTATTAAACCCCCCCCCCCATGTCAACATGCTGCAAGGCAAGACAATAAGGTCTGAAGAAGGGTCTGAACCCCAAAACGTCACCCATTCCTTCTCTCCAGAGATGCTGCCTGTCCCGCTGAGTTACTCCAGCTTCTCATGTCTATTCTCAGTCTGGATGTTATTAAGAGGAAGAAAGATCAGGATTGTTCAGATGGTTCAGTTGAGTTTGTAAACCCATCTTCTCCAACTTAGAGATAGTTTCTGCACTAATCCACTGGAGGTGAGATTGTAATCACTTTCCTGTTTGTCAGCTGCTGATTCATTTATTTCTGCTGATCTTATGGAATTATCCCTTTTATTTCTGATTCGTAGCTTCAGCACTCTTCAGTGCTGTTAGATTCTGCCTTTGTACAGTTATTTTCCCCTGTCTGTTCCAACAAACCTGTTCTTTCTTCCTCCTTAATTCTTAATTTCCGACAGATTGTCAACAGTATCCACAGTGAAGAATGATGCTTATCATTTCTTCTCACCTCACTGCCTCCATCCCCAATTACCATACTCAGTGAGAGGAATGCAGTCCTTTAAGTTTGCAGGTTTCAACTCATCCACTGCATTCCTCCTAGTCCCTGGTTGCACCTCGCCTCCTGCTGTTCTCATATCATCGAGCCCCGATACTTTGTCATTTACTTTGGACTTTAGACTTTGGAGATACAGCGCGGAAATAGGCCATTCGGCCCACCGACCAGCGATCCCCGTACACTAGCACTATCCTACCAATTTACAATTTTTACCGAAGCCAATTAACCTACAAACCTGTACGTATTTGGAGTGTGGGAGGAAACCGGGACATCCTGAGAAAACCCACGTGGTCACAGGGAGAACATACAAACTCTGTACAGACAGCACCCACAGTCAGAATCGAACCAGGATCTTTGGCGCACACTAAGGCAACAACTCTACCGCTGTGCCACTGTGCTGCCCCGATTTAGTTGACCCGGTTTTCTAATTGGATCGGTGTCCTGGCAACTTTAACAGTTGGCTTTTATTAGCAGTGTCTACTCATCAGTAACTATAAAATCTTCGTATGATTTGAGTCTTGTAGTTAGCTATTTAATTTAATTTTTTTTGTTTTGAGTTTAATTTATTGTCACGAGGTAAAGTGAAAAGCTTTTGTTGTGTGCTAACCAGTCAATACTGGTTAGCACAGTCCTGCCTTCTCTCCATACCCCCTGACTCCGCTATCCTTAAGATCTCTATCTAGCTCTCTCTTGAAAGCATTCAGAGAATTATCCTCCACTGCCTTCTGAGACAGAGAATTCCACAGATTTACAACTCTCTGACTGAAAAAGTTTTTCCTCATCTCCGTTCTAAATGGTCTACCCCTTATTCTTAAACTGTGGCCCCTGGTTCTGGACTCCCCTAACATTGGGAACATGTTTCCTGCCTCTAACGTGTCCAACCCCTTAATAAACTTATATGTTTCAATAAGATCCCCTCTCATCCTTCTAAATTCCAGTGTATACAAGCCTAGTCGCTCCAGTCTTTCAACATAAGACAGTCCCGCCATTCCAGGAATTAACCTAGTGAACCTACGCTGCACGCCCTCAATAGCAAGAATATCCTTCCTCAAATTTGATGCACTAGGACACCCAGATTTCGTTGTACGTCCCCTTTTCCTAACTTGACACCATTCAGATAATAATCTGCCTTCCTATTCTTACCACCAAAGTGGATAACCTCACACTTATCCACATTAAACTGCATCTGCCATGCATCCGCCCACTCACACAACCTGTCCAAGTCACCCTGCAACCTCATAGCATCTTCCTCACTGTTCACACTGCCACCCAGCTTTGTGTCATCTGCAAATTTGCTAATGTTACTTTTAATCCTTTCATCCAAGTCATCCTATGTGTCTTTGGTCTCGGTATATCATTAATGCATAGGGAGGTCTCTACCATGGGTGTTAGCTCTGATAACAATGGCAGGCTTTCCCACCTCTCAGGTCAAGCAACCAACTGGTTTCCCAACAAAGCTGCCCTCTTTTTCCCCATAATCCTCAAATGGCAGCCCAGTGGCACAGCGGTAGAGTTGCTGCCTTCCAGCGCCAGAGATCCGGGTTCCATCTTGACCACGGGGTGCTGTCTGTATGGAGTTTGTACGTTCTGCCTCTGAGATCTTTGGTTTCCTCCCACACTCCAAAGACGTACAGGCTTGTATGTTAATTGGCTCGGTATAAATGTAAATTGTCCCTAGTGTGTGTAGAATAGTGCTAGTGTATGGGGATCGCTGGTCAGCGTGGACACGGTGGGCCGAAGGGCCTGTATCTCTAAACTAAACTAAACTAAACTAAACCAGATCCCAGTGAAGAAGATAAAGAAGATGCTGTTGCTGTAGTTGGAATCCCCTGGATCTTAGAACCTTATGCAAATGTCCTCATGCTCAGTGCCATCTGCATTTCAACAGAAAATCTGCCCACTTGAGTAAAAGTGGGCTCCAGCTTACTTCAAAGCTTCACCTGAATCATCCACTCTTCATTGATCTTGAACACCTACAGTATCTGTCCCATAGTACACAGTCCATGAATGTGAAATGTCGGCATTATTTTGCTGGATCTTTCAAATTCATGAGGTATTTAATCATAGATTGCCTCTTCTGGCATCTGATTCCATGCACTGCAGTCACAGCTTTGAATTATTTCAGATGACGCAGAGTCACAACGAGTCGATATTATCTAAACTGCCTCATTAAACAAGACATCAATTGTGCTGTCTGTTGCCAGCAATTCAGCTAGCGTTTCTAAGGTATTCAGCCCTTTCAAAGCATAGGTTTCTTTCACACGGATAACAGCATTTTGCTTTTCACTGTTTCCACCTTTATCTTCTACAAAGTTATTCGCTTTGAAAACCATATCCAGTCATTCAAGGTAAATGCTAAATGCTGCTTTTTATTTCACTGTGGAGGGAATCACAATATTGGTTCTGCAAGGTTAGCAAAGATAGTTACTCATTGTCAACAGTTTAGTTCAGACTTTATAATGATCATATGAATACCCCAATTTATCAGTCTTCAGGAAATGGATCCTCCCATTTATTTGGCTGTGAGTTCTTTCAGTAGACTCATTAGTGAGAGGGTAATGATACATACTCTCACAGTAAGTATCCATCCTTCCTGCCAGTGTTGTGCCTTAGGTTTTTTTTTTCCAATACTAGGGCCTGTTTCCATGCTATGACTCCATGACTAAATTGTGGAATATTACAAAATTCAGTTAGACTGGGGATATCTAATTTGTTAACTATGTGTGCAGGAAGGAACAGCAGATGCTGGTTTAAACCAAAGACAGACAGAAAAAGCTGGAGTAACTCAGCGGGTCAGGTAGCATCTCAAGCGAAAAGGAACACGTGATGTTTCGGGTCGAGACCCTTCCTCAGACCGGCAGTTTCTCAAGTAATTGTGACATCACAAACCTTAAAGCATCGAGGTATAAACATGATAGAAATGCAGAAGCTTTTTAAATCTTACAGAGGTTACAGAGGGCAGACATGAATTTTATGTCCACAGTTATGCATGTGCATTCAGTTTCCAGGAATAGCAAATTTTCCACAGATACACTGGCTATTGTCACAACATCCAGGGGAGGACTTTTGGGTTGCAATAGTTTTGCAAAACAGTTTAAAATAAACTTTATGTTTTATTTAGTTTAGAGATACAGCGCGGAAACAGGCCCTTTGGCCCACGCCGACCAATGATCCCCATACATTAGCACTATCCTACACACTAGGGACAAATTACAATTTTTACCAAAGTCAACTAACCTTGACTGGACTTTGCTGGCTTTACCTTGCACTAGACATTATTGCCTTATCACCTCATCTCCTTTAAACTTCCCCCCTCTGACCTTCAAGCTATGCTCTTTAGTCTTTGATATTTCCACCTTAGAAAAGATTCTGATTGTCTACCCTACCTATGCTTCTCATAATTTTACAAACTTCAATCAGGTCTCCCCTCAACCTTCGAGAAAACAATTCACTTTGTTCAACCTCCCCTTATAGCTGATAAGGCAGCATGTTGGCAGCAGAATTCTGGTAAACCTCATCTGCATCTTCTCCAAAGATTCCACTTCCTTCCTGTAATGGAGTGACCAGAACTGGGCAAAATATTCCAAATGCAACCCAACCAAAGTTTTATTAAACTGCAACATGTCTCCCTGACTTCAATATTCAATAGCCAGACCGATGAAAGCAAGCATAACAGATTGCCTTTTTACCACCCTATCTACTTGTGTTACCACTTTCAGGGGTCTTGTTCCAGTGCAATTTACATGGATAGGACAGGTTTGGAGGGATAAGGACAAAACGCGAGCAGGTGGGATTAGTGTAGCTGGGACATGTTGGCCGGGGTCGGCAAGTTGGGCCGAAGGGCCTATTTCCATGCTGTATCATGCTACAATTCTATGACTCTATGATTTGCTGGTCTCTTTACTAAACAGATGTGCCTTCCATTCATATGGCCTCCATGAGGTGAAGTTGGGCAGCCCTCAGAAAGAAATATAATCCTGGAAACCTTTCTCAGGTTGTAGGATTTGCTGGAATAAAAGATCTGCACCGTATCTTGAACAAATGTGAAATGTGCTGCATGACTCCTCTGGTGCAGGGACACATCTCGTTACATTTGTACAGCACTGGTGTCCTTGACTGACCCGAAGAAGCATCACGATCGATGACAGCAGAAGATGGTTTGATTTCCCTAGGACACACTCTGAGACTGGGTTTCAGGAATAAAATATTGTCACTCTGCAGACAACCTGAGAAAGTGCAGACTGCTGGAGAAGTGAGCATTTCCTTTCATGTTGAAGTGTCAATGACTGCACATGAGTTGAGGACTGAGAGTAGAAAACCTTTGTGATTCATAGACAGGTCATTGCATTGTGTAATATAGCATGTGTGACCACATATACCAACGGCACCTTTCAGGGAAGCTGTCCCAAGGTAAAATAGCAGCACCCTCTCAAACTCCTCTCAGTGACCAGAATAAACTGCAATGGTTAAACTGTAGGGACATAGGGATTGGTCCAGACCATCGAACCCTCTGATTGGTAGAAGAGGTGAGGTGGTGCGCAGGTAAAGGAACTAGGCAGTCTGGTTTTAGTCCTCCGAGAGAGACAGTAAGATTTATGGTTGTCTGTCGTTTGGTGCGTTGGTTGTCACGGTTGTTAATATTACAATAAACGTCTACCTCAACGTACTTCACCTACGACTCGCCATAGTGGTGACCCCGACATGATCACAGATCACCAAGATGCCCCATCGGGAGGCATCGACGCCAAACGCAGTCGGCGTTCATCTGCCCCCATTCTGGGCCCACCAACCACGCCTGTGGTTCGCCCAAGCGGAGGCACAGTTCCACCTCCGGGGAGTACAGGAGGACGCGACCAGGTTCTACCATCTACGTCACCGACCCGCCAGAAACCGACAAGTATGCGGGACTCAAGTCGCTGCTGCTGAAAACCTTCGGGCGCAGCCAACAACAGCGGGCCAGCACACTCCTGCACTTACCTGAGCTCGGGACCGACCGCCGTCGGTCCTCATGACGGAGATGATGACTCTAGCGGGAGAACACACCAAATGCCTCATGTTCGAGGAGGCATTCCGCGAAAAGATGCCAGAGGACGTCCGCGTAGTCCTAGCAGACATTACTTTCGGGGACCCGATGGATTTCGCAGAAAAGGCGGACGCACTGGTCGTGGCAAAGGCGAGGCGCCCTGGGTCAGTAAATCGGGTTTCAACACAGATGAGCGACCGACCGCGCGGCCAAGATGGCACCCATCCGCCCGCCACTTTTCAAAAAACCCGCCAAGCTGCTACGTCGACGGCGGCCATTTTGAAACAGGCCCGCGACATAGAAACACACCAGCGCGGCTGGTGTTTCTTTCATAGGCGGTGGGGAGCAGCGGCACGCAACTGTAGAAGCCCCTGCACATTCTCGGGAAATGCCTCGGCCGATCAAATGTAGAGGCAATCTCGATCGGCCAGAACCATCGCCTCTACCTTGCTGAGCAATATACGGGTACCGTTTTCCTCGTGGACACCGGGGCGATCGTCAGCATTGTGCCTCCATCCTGCCAAGAAGCGCGATCAGGTAAGACCGGCCCCCCACTCATTGCGGTCAACGGCAGCCCAGTCCGTACCTACGGAACACGGGACATGTCCCTGTCCTTTGGTTCCAGGACCTACAACTGGACTTTCATCATCGCAGATGTAGGCCAGGCAATCCTGGGCGCGGATTTCCTTTCGGCTTTCTCCTTAATCCCTGACGTCCGCGGGAAGACCCTGCAGCCATCGTCCAGTAGCGTTGACCCCCCCGCTCCTTCGGTTTCCGTGTCATCCACCCCGACCGTCCAGGCCGTCACTACGACCTCAGACCCGTTTGCTGCGATACTCGCTGAATTCCCGGATCTCCTAGTCCAGCGTTTTGACACACCTGCCGCCAAGCACGGAGTCGTGCATTTCATCCCCACGGAGGGACCGCCTGTTTTCGCCCGAGCCCGACACCTACCCCCCGATAAGCTGGCAGTCGCTCGCGAAGAGTTCCTCACTTTGGAATGGCTGGGGATCATACGCCCGTCAGACAGCCCGTGGGCCTCACCGTTACACATGGTCCCAAAAGCATCTGGTGGGTGGAGACCATGTGGCGATTACCGACGTCTGAACGCCATCACCACGGCTGACCGATACCCGATCCCGCATATTCAGGATTTTTCTGCCAGCCTAGAGGGTGCCAAGGTTTTCTCAAAACTGGACTTAGTCCGAGGGTATCACCAGATCCCGATTCGCCCTGCAGACATTCCTAAGACCGCCATGATCACCCCGTTCGGGCTTTTTCAGTGGCTGCGGATGCCTTTCGACCTCAAAAACGCCGCCCAGGCGTTTCAACGCCTCATGGATCATGTGGGTCGGGGTATGCCTTTTGTGTTCATATATCTGGACGATATTCTCGTGGCAAGTCGGTCGGCTCACGAACACCGGTCCCACCTGCGCTCCATATTCCAAAGGTTGCAGGACCACGGTCTGATCCTACACCCGTCCAAATGCCAATTCGGACTATCCTCAGTCGATTTCCTGGGTCATCGGATCACACAGGCCGGTGCCGTTCCCTTGCCCGAGAAGGTGGCTGCTATCCGCTCTTTTCCCCGCCCCGACACTATCAAAGGGTTACAAGAGTTTGTAGGCATGGTGAATTTTTACCACCGATTCGTCCCGGCGGCTGCTCGGATCATGCGCCCCCTTTTCCAATGCCTCGCCAATGCAAGCTGGCCCTCGCGAACGCCACCATGCTCGTCCACCCGCGCTCCTCTGCCCCCACTGCCCTCACCGTCGATGCCTCCGGCGTGGCGGTGGGGGGCGTCTTAGAACAGCAGGTTAACGGCCTCTGGCACCCTTTGGCCTTTTTCAGCCGCCAGCTCACTCGCCCCGAGATAGGTTACAGTGCCTTTGATCGGGAGCTCCTGGCCCTCTACCTGGCGATCCGTCATTTTAGCTATTTTTTAGAGGGTCGCTTTTTCGTGGCTTTCACTGACCACAAGCCACTAACGTTTGCTTTTTTGAAGGTTTCCGATCCGTGGTCGGCCCGCCAGCAGAGACACCTCACTTTCGTTTCGGAATTTACCACCGACGTTCGGATGCCCTGTCCAGACCGGCGGTTTCCCCGGTTGCCGAGGTAAGTTCCAGGGTGGATTTCCAGGAGCTCGCGGAGGCTCAGCGCCTGGAAGACACCCCCTCCCTGTACCCCCACACCACCTCGGGGTTGCGGTTGGCACAGGTAGCCTGTGGTCCTACGCGTACCAAACTGGTGCGACGTTTCTCTGCCGCGCACCCGCCCGGTAGTACCCACTTCCATGCGGCGCCAGGTTTTTGACACTATTCACGGCCTGGCACATCCGTCCATACGGGCCACTTCGGCTCTGGTTGCGGCTCGATTTGTCTGGCACGGGCTGCGGAGGCAGGTGGCCGCCTGGTCCCGCTCCTGTATTCCGTGCCAAACCTCCAAGGTCCACCGGCACACTCGGCCCCCCGTCCAGCAGTTCACGGTCCCCGCAGTCCGATTCCTCCACATCCATGTGGATCTCGTCGGCCCGTTACCCCACTCCATGGGCTACACCCACTTCCTCACGGCAGTCGAGCGGTTCACCCGGTGGCCAGAGGCGCTCCCGTTGTCCGACATCTCAGCAGCCTCCTGCACGCGGGCTCTGGCACTAAATTGGATTGCCCGTTTCGGTGTCCCGGACGTCATCACTACCGACCGGGGCGCCCAATTCACCTCATCCCTGTGGGTGGCTCTGACTCAGCTGTGCAGGTCCCGATTACAGCAAACCACCGCCTATCACCCCCAGGCCAACGGGATGGTGGAGCGGTTCCACAGGCAGCTTAAAGCCTCACTCACTGCCCGCCTGTCCGGCCCCGACTGGGCCGACCAGCTCCCATGGGTTCTCCTGGGTATCCGCACGGCTCCGAAGCACAATCTCGGAGCTTCCTCGGCAGACCTAGTCTATGGCTCGCCCCTGCGAGTACCAGGCGACGTTCTCCCCCAATGTTCCACCCCCCCTCCGTCCATGCCAGCACTCTTAGCTTCACTCCGAGCGCGGGTGGGGTCCCTGGCCCCGGTCCCTGCTTCTCGTCACGGGGATCCCCCTTCACACGTCCCGCCGGCTTTGGGCGACTGCGAGTTCGTTTTCCGGCGCATCGATGCCCACCGTCCCCCGTTCCGGCCAGTTTACCAGGGTCCGTTCAGGGTAGTGAAGAGAGGCACAGTCACCTTCACGTTAGAAGTGGGTACACGACAAGAGGTCGTCTCGGTGTCCCGCCTCAAGCCTGCCTATTTGGACCCAGACCAGCCCGTCACAGCGGCTCAACCTCCTCGCCGGGGCCGACCTCCGGCCGCGGCTCCCGTACAGCAGTTTTCCCCCTCGCTGCTCCCGTTCGGGACCCCGCTTCCCCCGGTCTCCTTGCCACTGCCGCCTCCGGCTCCGGCAGTTTCCCCGCCTCCCGCGGTGCCGGTTTCCCCGTCCCCACCCCCGGCAGGGCCCCCCTCTCCTCTCCGCACCCGCTCCGGTCGGGTGGTCCGGGCACCTGCCCGGTACCGCACCGAGGGTTCTGGGGGGGGGTCATGTAGGGACACAGGGATTGGTCCAGACCATCGAACCCTCTGATTGGTTGAAGAGGTGAGGTGGTGCGCTGGTAAAGGAACTAGGCAGTCTGGTTTTAGTCCTCCGAGAGAGACAATAAGATTTATGGTTGTCTGTCGTTTGGTGCGTTGGTTGTCACGGTTGTTAATATTACAATAAACGTCTACCTCAACGTACTTCGCCTACGACTCGCCATAAAACAAGCAATATGTCCGTGTCTTGTTTTCCACATTGGAGCACAGTTACTCTAAGACATAAACAACTTCATAACTCTCCATGTTGGGTGGCACGGTGGCGCAGCAGTAGTTGCTGCCTTTTTAGCACTTTCAGCGCCAGAGACCCGGGTTCGATCTTGACTACAGATATTGTCTGTACGGAATTTGTATGTTCTCTCCGTGACCGCATGGGTTTTCTCCGAGATCTTCGGTTTCCTCCCACACTCCAAAGATGTGCATGTTTGTAGGTTAATCGGCTTGGTATAAATTTATATTGTCCCTAGTGTGTGTAGGATAGTGCTCATGTGTGGGGATCGTTGGTCGGCGCGGACTCGGTGGACCGAAAGGCCTGTTTCCGCGCTGTATCTCTTAACTAAACTAAACACCTTGAAGCCTGATGCGGACCATATGAAACCAGTTGTCAATTGACATTCACAGTTGGTGCTAGCCTGATGGCGTGGGTGGCTTCTCTGATGAAGCAAGCTTTTTACAGGACCCATTCATCTGACCTTTTTGTTATTGCTTTTCAAGATGTGAGTGTCATGGATAAGATGGGCATTGATTGCATCCTCATCGCTGTGGTACATTTCTGCGTCACTTTCTTGATTTCCCACTGAAGGCTTTCTGCAGGTTTTGATTTTCTGCTGAAGGTATTTCACACTGTCATTGGGTAGTGGAGTGTCAGACTTTCAACCCAGTGATGAGAAAGTTAACAGCGATATATATCTAAGTCAGGATGAGGTGTGATTTGAATGGGAATATGCAAGGATGTTGTTTCCAAGGATATGCAGTTTTGCCTATCTTGTTAGTAGAGTTTGCATGTTCATTAGGTGTTATTAGAATAGCTCAGACAAATAACTGCTCTATATCTTATAGAAGGTTAAACGGTGCTGCTATATTGTGTCAATGAAGGAAGGAATGAATGTTTGGCCTGGTGGATGGGTTGCAACTCAGATTTGTCCTGAAGCCAATGCACCAATGCACATTCCTTGTTTTTGCACATACTTGGCCAATAAACTTATTCATTCATTCATTCATTCATTCATTCATTCATTCATTCATTCATTCATTCATTCATTCATGACCTTCAGGTTCAAGAATAGCTTCTTCCCATCAACCATCAGAGTCTTGAACACTACACAACATTAACTCAGCAAATATGTTTTTGTATGGACTTCATTTCTGGTTGGATTATAGACTTCCGTTTTGCACGACTATGGTTTGGATACCCAGTGTTACTGATTATTGATTTATTGTATTATTGATTATTGGGAAATGTATTTGTGTGCTATAGCGTTAATGTGCCTGTTAAGATGCAGCAAGTAAAAATATAATTGTTCTGTTATCGGTACATGTGTTTACTAAATCTTGACTATTGACTCAATACAATGTTCAACATGTCATTCAATCTGCTGCGTGTCCCCTAACATCACATGTTTCAACTTTAATCCTGTCTACTATATTGTACCTTTTGCAAGAACTTTTGATAACTGAAATATATCATAGCTATTACATTATCCTTGTCTATCCTTCAAATTATTTCTTTAAAATGTGCAATTAGGTTGGTTGAGCATGAACTTCCCTTTGAAATCTGTGTGATTACATTTTTAATTTTCATCTAGATGGTAATTTTATCTTTCTAACATCTTTCTCACCATTAATATCAAGCTAATTGTTCCACAGATCTTTGGACTTCATCTGTCTTTTTAATGTAGTAACCATATTAAGCACTTCATTCTGGAACCAGTCTTTTCCCAACAAACTATTCCATTAATTTTTTTTAAATCTTGGCCTCTTTGCCTACTTGCTCTACTTAAATAGGCCCATTCATGCAATTAAACTGCAAATAAATATGTATGTGTAGGAAGGAACTGCAGATGCTGATTTATACCATAGATAGACACAAAATGCTGGAGTAACTCAGCAGGTCCGGCAGTATCTCTGGAGAAAAGGAATAGGTGACATTTTGGGTTGGATAGCATCTTCTTCTGACTCACTAAATATATTAAATATATATATCAAAATACTAAAACTCTCGTTTGTTTGTTTGTTTGTTCCTGAACTACAGCCAAACCGGTACACGATAGCGCAACAATTTAAGGACCACCTTGCTCACTGTTGTTCCTTTGGTGCTGAGGGAAGAAGTTTAATTGAAATTGGTGTGATATTTTTAAAGTTATTCACATTTTAAAGTTTAAATCTATCTCCTAGGGAGGGAGGGGGGAGAGAGGGAGGGAGGGGGGGGAGAGAGGAGAGGGAGGGAGGGGGGGAGGAGGGAGGATAAGGTGGGTTGAGGGGGATGGAGTGGGCGGGAGGGGAAGGGGGAAAGGAAAGTGGGAGTGGAAGGGGTAGGGGGTGGGAGGGGGACGGGTGGAGGGGGGATGGGAGGAGGGAGGGGTGAGGGAGGAGGAGGGAGTGGAGGGGGAAGGGGGTGGTGGAAGGGAGGGGGGAGGGGGAAGAGTAGAGGGGGAGGGGGGAGGAGAGGGTGCTGCACCATTGCAGGAGAGGTTTGGGCCCAACGGGTCCACTTGGTCTAGTATTAAATACATATTTAATAATCAATAATACAATAAATTATCCGTAATACTGGGTAAATTGACCATAATAATGGAAATCGAGGTACACAGTGCAACCAATAAAATATCCATTCTGGATTGTTGCTGTGGTAGGGTTGTGCAGTGTGGTTCAAGAGCCTGATGGTTGATGGGAAGAAGCAATTTTTGAACCTGGAGCTCATGGTCTCAGGTCCCCGTACCTTGTTCAAGATGGTAGAGCAAGATGAGAGTATTGCTGGGGTGGTGTGAGTCTTTGATAATATTAGCTGTTATTTTAAGATTGATGCGAGGGAGGTGAATACCCATGATGGACCAGGCAATGTCCACCATTTTCTGCAGCCTCCTTTGTTCTTGAGCATTCGAGTCACCAAACCGAGCTGTTTCTACCGTACACCTGAAGAAGTTCGATGAAGTATTCAGCGGCATACCGAATCTCCTCAAACATCTGAGGAAGCTCCGAGGGGCTTTCTTTATGATTACATCAATGTCCTGGACCCAGGACAGAAATTCAAAGATATGCAAGGACAGGAACTTGATGTTGTTGAATCTTACCACCATCCCATTGATGAAGGCAGGCCTGTGGATTCTCGAATGCCTTTTCCTGAAGTAATTTCCTGAGAGCAAGACTGTTGCTCGGGTACCATTCCATTAGATTATCAGTCTCCCTCCTGAGCGGTGGTATCGTCGGCTTTATCCTCAGTATGGGTTTGATAACATTTTTCAATTATCTTTCCCACTCTCTATTTTAAAAAAAATACTTGTACATCTTTTGATTTCTCCTTTGCCACAAAATGAGTCTTCCCTAATAAGAAAGCTACATAATTGTTTAATAACACCATTGCTTCATTATCACATACTATTAGTTTATCATTTATGTCCCTTTGTGGCTACAACCTACCCTTATTTTTCTTGTGTTATTTATATGTTCATAAAATACATGACTTTTATTTTCCCTCCTTGATATTGTAACTTTGTTGTTTCCTTCCACCTCCCTAATCAATTTTTGATTGCTTACTGAACGTTTACTTCTGTCTCCCCAGCCTTTGTTGGTTATACACTCAGTGCACACCTTTATCTGCAGTCTGAATTATTCTTTCATGATGGGTCATTATGGGCTACTACGCGCTGCTGTGATGGAAGGTATTTCTCCTGTAGTCGATTACCCACCATTTTATATCTTAGCAACTGCTGAATGATTTCCTTGTCTGTAATATCTTAGTTCCATTCTTTAAAAACTTTGCTTATTCTCAAAATATTATTTTATTCTTTTTGACTCATTATGCTAAGCCTTATCATCTATGTGTGTAAGACCTCATTTTTGACCCAGTAATCAAAAATGCCTCGCAAAAATAGAGCACAGCCAGTACCAATAATGGGAAATGAACCAGAACAGACAATAGAAGTGAATGTGGGAGAAAGCATCAAAATGCCTGAAGAAAAAACATGGGATTGAAAATTAAAGTTACGGAGGAAATTATTACAATGCTAGGAATATTCTACTAAATATGGTGGGAAACAAGGATTGAATAATTATTTAATATAACTGCTCTATTTGCTGCACCTCTTTTGCCACCTCTTCTTAACTGTTTACTTTAGGGTAGTTAAATGAATATTTCTTTGCCATTATTCTATGCTCTTCACTGGAATTGTTTAATATTTGTGTACGAATCCTCCACCTCTTTACCCTTGTAGGTGGTGTACAAAACATCTCTATTAAAATGACCGATCTTTTCTATTTTATTCCGTGTGAATATTGTTCCTATCCCTCAAATAGTCATGTCACTCTTTCCTCATACTTTTATATAATTTCTAATTAGTATTAGCTAATCAAGTCATTAGCTAATTAGCTAATCAAGTCATAATGCATTAAATTACATGCGGATGTAACAGAGCCTGTCAGATCAGAAAGGAGCAAAATACTAACATGCACAATGGCATCAGATAATTGGCACACAGTCAAATATCAATACTTTAAACAACTCGATCAAGAAGAACAGCACATTTATAAATCCTGTACTCTTGATCAGAAAGATATCGGCAACTTGTATTTTTAGCTTAACTATGTCAACTTTGTTATTTATTCTTTGTGCATGTACTTGACATAGATTTTTTTAAATCACATTCTTAAAGAGTGAATGCCGTAATAAATATTTTCACACTATGAACGCCAGCTATGTTCTATCTCTTCATAAGTTTATTTCAAGTTTACGAACTGGCTTGTACGTTTGATCAGAGGTGCATTCCAGGTGCTAGTTTACAATTTCGACTTCACAATATGGAGAAAAACTTTGATGTTCTACTTTGGCACCATCAAGTAGAGCCAAAGCTCATAAAAGTGCAATAGATGGTTTGGAGCACTGGTGAGATGAATAGAAGGGCTGTAATTAGGTAATTCTTCTTAATTGATATTTATGTGGGCTTTGACCACATCTCCTTTAATATACTGAGAGGCATTGATTTTGCATTGACCTCAGCTAACTTCTCATAACACATTTTACGTCAGAATCAAGATCAGATTTTGTGCTCGTTTTATCTTACATTAATTGACATTGCAATTTATCTTTGCTAGTGCTTGAGGTATCATGAATGCTCATAGTTCCATTATGTGGGAAGCTGCAATATGTACAAGATCATTGCAAGAATGAAAACTAAAATGTAGGATTGCTATGTTGTATTTTCATTATACACGGAGAATCTGTGGGCAAGGGAAAAAGCACACAGAAAAATATGACGATGGAAGAATTTGCAGACGCAGGTTTACAAAAGAAGGCACAAAGTGCTTGAGTAACTCAATGGGTCAGGCTGCATCCCTGGACAACGTGAATAGGTGATATTTTGGGTCGGGACCCTTCTTCAGACTGATTGTGGTGAGGGGCAGAAAGTTGGTAGAGTGGAGGGGTAGGACAAAGCATGGCAAGTTATAGGTGTCTACAGATGAGGGAGGCTTTTAATTGGCAGTTTGTTGGTCAAAAGCCAAAATGACAAAAAGTGTGAGATAAGGAGATAAGAGTAGAGGGAGTGCAAATTGTGAAGCCAGAGGAAGGGGTCGGTGCTGGGGATGGTTGGAAGGGGAAAAATGGGTGCAAATCCAAGTGAGGCATAGGAAAGGGAGGGGGAAAATGAAGATGTTATTTGGAGGTGAGTTACCAAAAATTGGAGAAATCAATGTTCATACCGTTAGGTTGTAAGCTACCCAAGTGTAGTATGAGGCACCATTGGTCTAGCTAGCGTGTGGCCTCACTCTAATAATGGATGAGGCACAGAACAGAAAGGTCAGCATGGGAATGGGAAGTGGAATTAAAATGGTTAGCAACTGCTAGTTCCAGTAGGCCTTGGTGGATTGAGTGCTAATTGAGTGGATTGAGTTCAGCAAAGTGGTTGCCCATTCTAGGCTTGGACTTGCCGATGTAATGGAGGCCATGTTGGGAATACAGAATGCTGTAAATGAGGTTTGAGGAGCTGCACGTGAACCTCTCTCTCACCTGGAAGGGCTGCTGGCATCCCTGGATTCATGTAAGGGAGGAAGTGGAGGGAGAGGTGTTACTTCTCCTGCGGTTGCAAGGAAAAGTACCTGGGTAGGGGGTAGTTTGGATGGGAAGCGATTAGTGAACCAATGAGCTGCGGAGGGAGTGGTCTCTGTAGAAGGCGGAGAGAGGTGGCGATGGGAAGGTGTGAATGGCGGTGGGATCACGTTGAAGGTGGCGGAATTGTTGGAGAATGAAGCGTTTGATGTTGAGGCTGGTGGGGTGAGAGATAAAGACCTGGAGACCTCTATCCTTGCTCCAAATGTGGGGAAGGGGAGCAAGAGCAGATCAAGGGGCATACAGAAGTTGCGGGAGAGGAATCCATCTAAGACAGCAGAGGGGAGAACCATATTTCCTTCTGATGACATCTTGGTGAATGTATGCTTGATAATTGGCACAGACTTGACAAACTGAAGGGCCCATTTCTATTCTGTGCGATTCATTCACACTATTATTTTGTGGGAATTTTCAATGGAAATCGAGTTTAGACCTGGCAAGTGTCAAAGCAGTGGCACAATTCTCCTGGAAATTATGTATCATTGCAAACTCAAGCCAGTAGTTCTTTATTTTTTATATTATTAAATCACTTAGAAGCTATTCACATTCGGTGCATTCGCACAAGGCTGCACAAATATCAAGAATAACCTTTGCCATATAAACAATCCATAAGCTTCCCACCAAATGGGATAAAGGACAATATTTCGTTGGTTCAGAAATTTATGCCTGATTATAACCAGAACAGAAAAGTGATGTATTAAAATCAATGTTTTGTTGATTTTTAATCTCTACATAGTATTGCTCAGAATATATCAAGCCTCTTTAAAGAAGGAGCAATTTTGCAATGTGGTGGCTAGTGTGAAATCTGTGGGAAGTTAATCTTTTGACGTTACATTCAGTGCTGCGTGGAATAACTGATTTTCTGGAAATTGCCACTTTGACTCGCAGAGAGGAAATCTCGGCATAAACCAATGATTAGAAATGATTTGTGAGCTTTAAAAATGAAACAGCGCAAGCAAAAAAAGAGACAAAGACTTTGCCGCGTGTCAAACCGATGCTTATTCCTGTCAAAGACCAGGTCGAACAAATCTGCCACTGTGACACGTACCATTGTTAATTGTGTCAATTTTGCCAACATTTTCAGGCAATTGAAAAAATGGAGGAATAGTTTTGAATATTTGAACGTCAAATGAGAAATGGCTCAGTTACGTTGCGTTTGGAGCCAGAAAGGATTTGAAAGATGATTTAAAATAATTATTGGGCAGGAAGGAACTGCAGATGCTGGTTTAAACTGAAGATAGACAAAAAAAGCTGGAGTAACTCAATGGGTCAGACAGCATCTCTGGAGAAAAACAATAAGTGACGTTTCGGGTCGGGACCCTTCTTCATTGTTACTAATTTCTTTATTAATAGGCATACTTGAATTTGTTAATGATCAGGTGGTAACTTGTCTGATCAGTGTAAGGGACGATGATGAATGTTTGAAAAGTAATGCAGTCATTGCAAATGATGATAAATTGTGGGCTCAGATATTGTGGTTGTGGTGACAGTGGAACGTGTGAACCTTCACTGACTTTACACCAGGGAACTGTCAGCAATCTCCACCGTAAGCAAAATGCACAGCTGGGCATATAAATACAGAAGTTGCTGTCAATTGTTTCTTGATTTTAGTTTAGTTTAGAGATACAGCGCGGAAACAGGTCCTTCAGCCCGCCAAGTCCGCACCGAACAGCGGTCCCCGCAGATTAACGCTACCCTACACAGACTAGGGACAATTTACATATACTGTACACCAAGCCAATTAACCTACACACCCGTCTGTCTTTTTATGGTCTGCTGACTTCCAGATTTCTCCAGGGCAAATCAATGAAATCTGCGACCTTTGTGTTGTTTTGTTTAGTTTAGTTTAGTTTAGGGATATAGTGTGGAAACAGGCCCTTCGGCTCACCGAGTCCACTCGGACCAGCGATCACCCATATACTAGTTCTATCCTACACACTAGGGATAACTTACAAAAGCAAATTAAATACAAACCTGAACGTCTGTGGAATGTGGGAGGAAACCGGAGCACCCGGAGAAAACCCACTTGGTCGCAGGTAGAACGTACAAACTCCAAACAAGCAGCACCCGTAGTTAGGATCGAACCCGGGTCCCTGGAACTGTAAGGCAGCAACTCTACATCTGCACCACTGTGCTGACCTGATTAGAAGTTTTGTTACTAACAAATAATTCTCTCAGCAACATATCCTGAAGATGCTGCTTATTGGTATGCAATGTGTTAGCGATTTGTTAAATCGTGTCCAGAACCATGATTATTGGTCGCCTGTAAAAATTCTAATTGTAGGAGCAAAATGGAAAGGCCAGGCAGAGTCGGTGTTCAAAGTAATGGGCCATTTATTAAGCCAATTCTGACCTGTCAAGGGTGACTTTGCTACGTTCTTTCTCTTCTCAGATGACAAGGTTACTCAGAGACTCGATTAACGATAAAAAAATGCGGTCCTATTTACAGAATGGAACTCAGAACGACTAGGTGAGGTCACAAACGGAATGAGATGATTGCCCACAAGTCTAAATTCGTTAACTGTAGAGCCAAATTACAATGATGGGTGCACGGATAATCAATGATATTCCACTTAGGCTTTGTCTGCGGTTTCCTGCCACCATACTAGCACAATCCACATCCCTATTCACTCATTTTTAGCCCTCACTTTTGGTTACCTTACAACTCCTACAACACTAATTCTATATGTGCAGACCATATATCCCATGGGTAATTATTTCACAACTTAACGTGTTCACTGCCGTTTTTTTCCCCCACTATTGGCCAAGACCCAAGCATTCTTGGGAGTGGCACTGAACAGGTCAATGGGATTGAAATTTGCCCTTATGTTAAAGGAAACTAAAAGAAAGATGCAGAAACACCGTCTCAAAAAAGCACTGAATGCCCCTGATTCGCTCTCCTCCCACACCCCTTCCCCAATCTGACCTCTCTCCTTTTCCTTCTCGCTTTGCTGCCTGTACCTACACACACAGACCCATTCAGAGAGATCCAGCTAGCTCTCAATCAGCCTCACAGCAGTTCGGAAACAAATTGCAAAATTTAATAAACAGATACCTGAATTTAGTGCTAAAAAATGAACCCACCTACTACAAAGCATACCTCCTCCACACCTTCTTATCAATATCAGGACATGAACATTACATTGTGCAATGAGCTGTTCTGGGATAAAGTGCCATTTGGTGAATACTGAACTGTCCTAGGATAAAATGCCAGTAGATGTACTGACTTTAGAAGGATGAGGGGGGGATCTTATTGAAACATATAAGATAATTAGGGGATTGGACACATTAGAGGCAGGAAACATGTTCCCAATGTTGGGGGAGTCCAGAACAAGGGGACACAGTTTAAGAATAAGGGGTAGGCCATTTAGAACGGAGATGAGGAAGAACTTTTTCAGTCAGAGAGTGGTGAAGGTGTGGAATTCTCTGCCTCAGAAGGCAATAGACAATAGACAATAGACAATAGGTGCAGGAGTAGGCCATTCAGCCCTTCGAGCCAGCACCGCCATTCAATGCGATCATGGCTGATCACTCTCAATCAGTACCCCGTTCCTGCCTTCTCCCCATATCCCCTCACTCCGCTATCCTTAAGAGCTCTATCCAGCTCTCTCTTGAAAGCATCCAACGAACTGGCCTCCACTGCCTTCTGAGGCAGAGAATTCCACAACTTCACCACCCTCTGACTGAAAAAGTTCTTCCTCATCTCCGTTCTAAATGGCCTACCCCTTATTCTTAAACTGTGGCCCCTTGTTCTGGACTCCCCCAACATTGGGAACATGTTATCTGCCTCTAATGTGTCCAATCCCGAGCAGTGGAGGCCAGTTCGTTGGATGCTTTCAAGAGAGAGCTGGATAGAGCTCTTATGGATAGCGGAGTGAGGGGGTATGGGGAGAAGGCAGGAACGGGGTACTGATTGAGAGTGATCAGCCATGATCGCATTGAATGGAGGTGCTTGCTCGAAGGGCTGAATGGCCTACTCCTGCACCTATTGTCTATTGCCTATTGTCTATTATCTTGGGTCTTTCTGTCCTGGGTCTCCTCCATTGTCAGAGTGAGGCTAAATGCAAATTGGAGGAACAGCATCTCATATTTCGCTTGGGCAGCTTACAGCCCAGTGGTATGAATATTGATTTCTGTAACTTCAAGTAACCCTGGTATTCTCTCTCTCTCGATCCCTCTCCCACCCAAGTCGCACCAGCTTCTCATTTTCATCCAACAAACAGCTAACAATGGCCTGTTTCCTTTATCATCGTTACTTTTTTGCATATCTTTCAGTCATTGTTCTTTATCTCTCTACATCATCAACCATATCTCTCGTTTCCCTTATCCCTAACCAGTCTGAAGAAGGGTCTCGACCCAAAACGTCACCCATTCCTACTCTCCAGAGATGCTGCCTGTCCCGCCAAGTTATTCCAGCTTTTTGAGTCTGTCATGGATGTACTTTGCCAATTGGCATGTATTAATCTATATTAGAAAAAAATCCCATCGTTGTGTACTGAGATTCTCTGAGATGAGTTGAGGAAATATTGGACTGGTACTAGACTTCATGCAAGAAGGATGGAAATACACTGTTTATCATTTATGCATTTTTCAAACCATCTAGTACAAATGCAGAAGTTCACTGACATAATTTCTTCACCAGTAGGGAGTTTTACACTAGCTGACAATGGTTCACAGAGTGAATTTTGTCCAAAGCACCCAACATCTCCAAAAAACTATGAACAAATTTGGCATCAAAAAGAATCATAAAGATTGGGAAATGAAGCTCAGTTTTGTTTAAATTAGAGGTACAGAGTGGAAACAGGCCCTTTGGTTCACCAAGTCTGCGCCGACCAACGAGGGACAATGTGTACAATTTTACCAAAGTCATTAGGCTACAAACCTGTACGTCGTTGGAGTGTGGGAGGAAACTGGAGCTCCTGGGGAAAAAGCCCATGCATGTCACGGGGAGAAGGTACAAACTCCGTACAGACGGCACCCGCAGTCAGGATTGAACCCGGGTCTCTGGCGCTGTAAGGCAGCAACTCTACCACCCTACCGTGGCGTCTAGTTCTTCGGGGTACTGGCCTGCAAGCAACTATTGAGTCCTTGCATAGAGGTTAATATGATTTTTTATGCCTGAACAGATTGAATTTTATCACACAGTGACAATACTTAACGTATTTGCATCATCAAAAACAAAACCATAATTATAGATATTGCAAGGTGGGAGTGAAATAACTCTTGCTATAGTGCAATGATTTGTATTCCGTCTAGGTAGGCATCTTATCATCTTTCAGCTGTGCAGGAAACTTGTTTGTCAGTGCAATACATATATTCACAGGCTGCTTGAAATTGGCTGATAAACTATACAAATTATATGATATTGCAAAGCATTTTTTTGTCAATTCTATCATGTTTCAAGGGCACTTTAACTTGCAGACTTGCTTCAATGGTGACAGAGGGATATTTGCAAAGGTTATTTTACAACTAGGAGTGCCTTATTGAGACGTTACCATATTTTGGAACATGCTTCACATTACAATGATGACGAAGAATAAAATACCAACTGACCTACCATCTATCTCATTGGAGATCCAAGGATCATCAATTAATTGGCTTTATCTTGCAGTAAACGTTATTCCCTTTATCCCGTATCTTTACACTGCCAATGGCTTGATTGTAATCATATATAGTCTTTCTGCTGACTGGATAGCTTGCAACAAAAATGCTTTTCACTGTACCTCGGTACATGTGACAATAAATTAAACTAAGATTCAAACAAAAAAATGTCCAGTATTGCATGTGATCTACACTACGTGTGTCACCAGGCCAATGGTGCTTTCAGCATTTTGTGAAGACAGGCAGGGATCAGGTCAGTTCGGTTTAGTTCATTGTCACGTGAACCGAGGTACAGCGAAAAGCTTTTTTTGTTGTGTGCTAACCAGTCAGCAGAAAGACAATACATGATTACAATCAATCCATTTACAGTGTATAGATGTGTGATAAGGGAAATAACGTTTAGTGCAAGTTAAAGCCAGCAAGGATAGTCCGAGGGCCATCAGGACTGTCAACTTTAATAACCCCAGAGACTAAATTTTGTCTACACTATAGTAACTTATTAACTTTATTTATATGCTGTAACTGTAATTCTTTTTTTATGCACAATCCACAGGCATTGCCACTTTCATTTCACTGCACATCGTGTATGTGTATGTGACAAATAAATTTGACTTGACTTGACATCAAAGAGGTAGATAGTAGTTCAGCACTGCTCTCTAGTTGTGGTAGGACGATTCAGTTGCCTGATAACAGCTGAGAAGAAACGGTCACTGAATCTGGTGGTTTGCGTAGTCACACTTCCAGACCTTTTGCCTGATGGGAGAGGGGAGAAGAAGGAGTAATGAGGGTGGAATTGATTATGCTGCTGGCCTTGCCGAGGCAGTGTGAGGTATAAATGGTATCAATAGAAGGGAGGTTGGTTTGTGTGATGGCCTGGGCTGTGTCCACAATTCGCTGCAATTTCTTACGGACCTGGATGGAAAAATTGCAACAAATTGTGGAGATGTTGGCGGAACAGCATTGACAATATAAAGGTGGCACTTTTGTCCTCTGATTATTTTTGCTTTCCCCGGTGAAGATATTTACTTAATATAGAAATAACATCAGTATTATTGTGTGTCTCAAAGATTTAGAGGAATAGGATGGATTTCCGCAAAGAGTTGCGGGATAGGTTCAGTGGACTTTTGAGAACCCTTGAATAAGTGCTGTCATGGCAATTATGTACTATTTAAAGCCTAGGAAAAAAAGTCACGATGAAGATTTAGTGAAATCGTAGATAATGCAAAAAGTGCAATGTAGGCATTACATCCAGAGAGCAAAACTTTTCAGAACATTTCATTGCTATGCAGGATTGTGTTTCTACATGTTAAAAATAAACAGCGGGTTCTTTAATGGTTGGGCCATAATATGGCACTGTCTTCACTGAGTCTCTGTTGTCAACCCATTGGTTAGGATCATGGCTTGCACGCAATCCTGAAGAAAAAGTAAGATGGAAGTGAATTGCATGAGACAACTTAAATTGAGGAGAATAATCCAAAGTCCCTGGCGGTGAGTCCAACAGTCGTCGGTGCTGTTACAGTGTAGATAAAGTCCCTTGCTTAGACAATGACGGTTCAATGGTTCAGTGGTTCTTTATAGTCACATATGCACAGCAGAGTGAAATTCTCTTGAACAAGTGAAGAGAAAATGAGTGTTGGGGATGCCATTGTACATCATTGTGCACCTCCACTGTTATCTACACATGGGCACATTGTGTGGGTGGAGGATCACAAGGGAAATTCTGATTGAGTTTGGGGCTTCTAAAGTAATTGTAATGAGTAATGAACACAAACATATTCCACTCTGCAGGACGAACCCCTGGGCCATTACCTTCATTTACTACAAAATGGAACCATGTTTGTTTGCATCATGTGTGGTTTATCTTGAATGGTATCAGGGGATTGTAACTCTGACACTATGGCTGCACTCAATTGCCAAACAGGAGGTTCACTGACAAAAGTGACAATCAGAACAAATGGTACACAGGCACTGTATGTGATCAGCCTCATTGCTTGGGAGAATATCCAAAGTGGAACTGACAAGGGCCATGTCCAAAGCAAATATTTGCTTACACACAAACTAAGGGATGCATCAGAGCAATAAATCCAAGGAGGCAGTTTGAACGGTTTAACATCTATGCATGAGTAAAGAGGACCCTGAGGGGAAAAGGCTTATCCAGCTCCACAAATCTTGGCAGATACAAATTGAAGCATTTTCTGAGCAATGAACTTACACTTGCATAGCGGTGCCAATATATTTAGCAGTGATAGACACTTCTGCTTAACGTGCTGTTGTGCTGCAGTCAAGTGCTGATGCAATTTCAAAGTCACATTACTTTGACACCACGATGTTCAGTATGGAAAAATGCATTCTGTATCTCCCAGTGTTCAACCTGCAGTAGAGGTACACTCTTCTGTAATGATAGGCTTGGGCTAGGAAACAAGGCTAGGTAAGCATTGAAGCACCAGGTGACTCAGGAAGAAAGTGATTGTAGAGTAACACTTATGAGTACCCTCAACTCTGTTCAGGGACCCTGACAGTCCTTTCCTGTGAGGCAGAGGCTCAATTGCACTTCCTCCAACCTCATTTACTGTATCCATTGTTCAATGTGTGGACTCCTATATATCGACGAGACCAAGTGCAGACTGAGCGATCGTTTCGCTGAACACCTTTGCTCAGTCCACCTTGGCCTACAAGATTTTCCGGTTGCCAAACACTTAAACTCCCTTTCCCATTCCCACACTGACCTTTCTGTCCTGGGCCTCCTCCATTATCAGAGTGATGCCAAATGCAAATTGGAGGAACAGCACCTCATATTTTGCTTGGGCAGCTTACAACCCAGTGGCATGAATATTGATTTCTTTAACTTCAAGTAACCCTTCCCTCTCCATCTCTCACCCACATTAGTCTTCATACCAGTTTCACTGTTGTCCAGCTGAGTTTCACTGTTTGTATAATTCGTTATCACCTACCACACAGCCAACAATGGACCATTGTGGGCTCCACCTCTTTAATCATCGTTACTTTTTGTCTATCTTTCATTCATTTGGTCTCTATCTCTCTATATCACCGTCGATACATCTCTCATTTCCCTTTTCCCTGACTCTCAGTTTGAAGAAGGGTCTCTACCCGAAACGTCACCTATTCCCTTTCTCCAGAGATGCTGCCTGACCTGCTGAGTTACTCTGGCATTTTGTGTCTGTCGAAGAGTAACACTTCACGGCTCTATATCAAAGTGTTTAGTGCATTATCTCCGCAACATCCACAGGCCCAAGTCATTATCAAGTGATCATAAAGCATAATGAGCCACCTTGTACACGTAAAATAAAACTTAGTTGACTGGATATTTTTTCAATCAACTAAGTTGCATTTAGTGCACTGGAATTATAAGAATTATGCTAGTTTTGAAAGGTGGAAGTATGCTGGAGGTTCCAAAAAATGACTACGAGTTGTCACAAGATGAGTAATGCCATTACAGGTCCACCTCTGATTTTCCGGCAACTGGTAGTCGGGAACCTCCTTTACTCCGGACAAAATTGCAAGAGCGCACTTGAAACTCCCCCCTGGATGACTCCCTGAAACTGTGGTGCCTAGGCCGAGCGAGGCGGCCGATCTTGACCTCATCGGGACTTCCCTGCCGATTAGTGGGTCGAATCTGCCCGCTGCGGCCGGGGACACGGAACTCCAGCATGGCCGAAGCTGGCAGATACATTCCCATGGCCGACTTCCGCATCCCCGATCGGCAGGCCGAATTTGCCATCAGCGGCCGGGGCTCCGGAACTCCGGCACGGCCAGAGCCGGCACATCCGTTCCCATAGCCGACTTCCGAAGCCAACTTTGCGGGCTCGTCTACCCTCTCCATTACCAGCACATCCTTCCTGAGATATGGGGCCCATAACTAACTGCTCACAATTCTCTAAATGCAGTCTGACCAGTGCCTCATGAAGCCTCAGCATTACATCCCTGTTTTTGTAGTCTAGTCCTCTCAAAATAAATGGTAGCATTACATTGACCATAAATGCTCCTAAATACTCTGTCTTTTGATTAGCTCTTTAAAATTCCAGCTGAATTCACTTCATATGGGCAGCATCGTGCTTGGTGTTAAAGTTTCATTGCAAATCCACTTATATTCTAATTAGTTGGTTATTTTAGAACTCCACAGACCAATGTGATAAAAATTCTTCTTGATTCCTCACCTAATATTGATTTTTTTTGCTCCTGAAGAGTTATTCGCATAGCCAATCTGTCCAAAAGCAGGCTGTAGTGAGGATATGAATTGTTTATGTAATATAACCAGGCTGTATTTCCAAAAATGTCAGAATCAGTTACTAAATCACTTGCTCATTAATAGGGCTGCTTTGGTTGCAGAGAGTAATGCACGATTCATGCACTAATTGTGTTCATGAACAATTTGAAATATGTATTGCAGATTGAACTTTGAAACTCGCTCGGTTCATGAGTAGCATTTCTATTTGTCAGTGCTCATCTCAGCTTCTCTGCCACTGAAACACATCACTACCAACTTCTTCCATGTTCTACTGCCCACTCCCTCATTCCCCTACACTCTGCAATTACAAATATGTTTAATTTAATTTAGTTTGGAGATACAGCGTGAAAGCAGACCATTCAGCCCACTGGGTCCATGCCAACCAGAGATCCCCACACATTAACATTATCCTACACACACAAGGAACAATTTACAATTTTACCGAAGCCAATTAGCCTATAAACCTGTAGTGCTTTGGAGTGTGGAAGGAAAACGGAGATCCCGAAGAAAACACACGCAGGCCACGGGGAGAAGGTACAAACTCCGTACAGACACCACCCATAGTCAGTATCGACTATGTTCTTCAGTGCTTCTACTCTGGGGCTGTAGAAAGCATCTTGTCCGGAAACATCACAATCTGGTTTGGGAATAGCTCTGCCCAGGACAGGAAGGCTCTGCGAAGAGTAGTGCGTTTGGCTGAACGCACTATGGGAACTACACTCGCCCCCCTGCAGGACCTATACATCAGGAGGTGCAGATCCAGAGCCAGCAACATTATGGGGGACCCCTACCTCCCAGCAACGGACTGTTCCAGCTGCTATGGTCAGGCAAACGCCTCCGCTGTCACGCTGTGAAAACAGAGAGGATGAGATGGAGTTTCTTCCCACAGGCCATCAGGACTGTTAACTCTCATATCACCAGGGACCAATTTAATTTACTGTATTAATTTATTTTTTGTGTTAAAATTTTTTTTCTATTCTGTTTTGTAGTTTTAGCACAATCCGCAGGCGTTGCCACTTTCATTTCACTGCACATGTTGTATATGTATGTGACAAATAAAGTTGACTTGACTTGACTTGATCCGGGTCTCTGGCGCTGTAAGGCAGCAAGTCTACCGCTGCGCCACCGTCCTGTGCCTTTTCCACCTCATCCGCCAGTCCCACTGCTTTTGCCAATTTAAATTAACAATGAATCTCCTGACAAACCTAAAAGTCTCACCATTTCTTAAAAACTTCAGTGTTTTGCTATTGTTCCTGTTGTACCTCTTCCAGTCCCACATCTGAAAAGGTTCTACCTTGCCTTATATCTGACTCTTAGAGCCACTTCCTTTCACCAATAGCTGCAATGCCTTTGATAATTGAAGTCTTGCACACTGAAATTCCTTAGAATAGGTCACATTAACATCACCCTGAAAAACCATCCTTGAAATTTAGCCAGGCTTTTGGTTGCTCCATCCTTTACTGGCTTAGCCTTATTCTACCTGATGTATCCATGAATACGTTGTATCATTTGTCACTGGAACATATTGAGCTGTTATCAGAGGGAGTCCTGAGCTACTATCAACCTCATTGGAGACCCTTGGACTGCCTTTGATCAGACATTACTGGACTTTACCTTGCCCTAAACGTTATTCCCTTTATCATGTATCAGCACACAGTGGATGGCTCAATTGTCATCATGTATTGTCTTTCCGCTGACTGGTTCGAACACCACAAAAGCTTTTCACTGTACCTCGGTACACGTGCCAATAAATTAAATTGAACTCAACTCATTTTTCGATGTTGAATGTCTTTGTGTAAATGCAAATCACGACTTTTAAAAGTTCTCATTATAACAAATTGAAAGAACTTCTTGCAAGATGATGAGGTCCCTCGAGAACATTCGTGGCACTTTAGCTTCCCCAAGTAAAACCAAGTGTTAAAGTATTGCGAATAATTCATTAAAAGGGTTATTATACGAGAAAGAGTACAAGATTGCATCAAATGTTTTTATGACACCCATTCACAACAGATTAATTGGAGACAAATTCACATGCTCAATCTTGACAATTGTTCTGTTGTCAGCTCGAACAATGCTATTTAAAATTTTATTCTACCTCTGAATACATATGGGTGTTTCCGTAAATAAGGGTATCAACCTGTGACATGGGTGGCCAAATTTGAAAGTTAATAAATCAAAATGAAATGCCACAGCATTAAAAATGGGCCTACCTATGATTCCTTTGAGCTAAATTGTGATAAAAATCAACCAAGATTTGACCAAAATTTAATACTTTCAAAATTTGAAAAAAATACGAGGTTTTAAATTTTTTTATAAGACACTAGACCAAGTGGACCAGTTGGGCCCAAACTTCTCCTGCATTGGTGCAGCACCCTCTCCTCCCTCCCTCCTCCTCCCCCTCTCTTCTCCCCCCTCCCTCCTCCACCTCCCCCTCCCCCCACCCCTCCCCTTGTCTCCCCTCTCCCCCTCCCCATCCCCCCTTCCCATCCCCCTCCCCCCACCCCTCCCTCCCCCCTCCCTGCCTAGGAGATAGATTTAAACTTTAAAATGCGAATAACTAAAAATATACCGATTTTAATGAAACTTCTTCCATTAGCACCAAAGGGACGACGGTGAGTAAGGTGGGCCTAAAATTGTCACGCTATCGTGACGCTATTTAGCTGTAGTTCAGGAACAAACAAACAAACAAACGAGAGTTTCAGTATATTGATATGAGACACTGTTCTTATACTGATTTCTAAGCTTCCTTACAGAATGTCGGCCACTAATCCACCACGAGGCCCATAGTTCACGTCAGGGTCATTATAATCACGTTGTTTGAATTTAAAAAAAAATCGTGACATGTAAAAAAAACCATTATAACATTAATGAGGTCAGACAACGGAAGGACTACAGAATGAGACATCGATAAAATAGGTGAGCAAACTGGATTTTTATTTAATGATTTTAAGTTCCATCCATTATTAAGTATTTCAATGGAAAGCTTAAAAACAAAATATAAACAATAAAAAAACCCAATAAATATAAAAATGGTTACTCTGCTTTTAATTCACACATTTCACACGTGACCAAATGGACACTGCTATTCACGTTGTGGTGCTGGAACTTGGGGCAGCAGAAAGCCATCCAAACAAGTTATAAATTATGAAAATCATAAGCTTAATCAGAATTTAGCTTACATAGTTATTTAATTGCAAAATTAATGTAATCTTTCTGGTATAAATTAGCCTAAGGATTTGATGAAATCTTGCTTGAAAAATGTCCCCAAAAAAGGCAAGAAATCACAGGGACGTATCTGATATTTTTCTTTGTAAAAGCAGATTTATTTATTTTTGCCTCATCTCATTATTTTGGCTATACACCATGATCTATACTAGTTAAAATACAGGATATGAAACAATGGGAATATTACATAAAAAACAGGAAAATAACCTGGAAGTTTGGAGGCCTTCAGTTTCACTACTGAGTGCTGTATTTATGGAAACACCCCATATTCATGGTTTGGGAATTTCTTTAAGAACACTTTGCTTTGGAGCTCCTTGCAGTGAGAGCCAAGAAGCTGGTGCTATTGAAATTCCAAAAAAATAATCTATTGGAAGCTTTGCATGTAATACAATTATAGCTCAGAACATAATGTAGTGTTCCTTGTGATGAGCAACAACACAGCATGAAAAATTAAACATGGGTTCCATTTCAGATGGGTACAATCAGGACAGGACAGGAAAGGGAAGGGAAAATCAGCTAGGCCCTACTTTTACCCCTGACTCTCAGTCTAAAAAAGGGACTTGACCCGAAATGTCACCTATTCCTTTTCTCCAGAGATGCTGTCAGACCCGCTGACCAGATACTTTCATACTAGTTCTAGCTACTGTAGTTGGGCGATGCAGGAAGATTTAGGAGGAAAGCTTGTTGTTCTGCATGAAATAATGAGTACTAGTTTGAGGCCTGATATAGTGTTATGGTCAGTTAGTCAGCGGATAGTGTATTTTATAGAACTGATGGTGCCTTGGGAGAACGCAGTGGATGAGGCTAATGAAAGGAAAAGGCTTTGATATGTAGAGTTGGCAGCAGAAGTTGAGCAGTGAGGATGGAGAGCAGGAGTACGTCCGGTACAGCTGGAGGGGTTGAGCTGTTGAGCCCTCCCGTGGTGTTGTGGGTTTAACTCAACTTGAGTTAATCCATACAGGGTGTTTGTAAACTCCACACGGACAGCGTATGAGGTCAAGATCGAACCTATGTTTCAGCCGCTGTGAGGCATCAGCTCGACCACTTGATAACCCCAATGATATACTTGCAACTACAGGATTAGTTTTTTTTAAAGAGCTAATTAATATGTAGGTTGCTGTTTTTTTGCATATGGAGTCATTTATTGTAAGTTGGTATATTTAGTTGGATAGTAAGTTGGTATATTTAGATGGTATATTTAGTTATATAATACTTTGGCTTTGGGCTAGGTTATCTTAGTTGAGTGCTTATCCTGGAGTTATAGCACAAGTACTTTGTGTTTTAATTGTAATGTTATCCCACTTTCTTATCTACTCCCTACACACGAGGGACAGTTTGCAGAGGCCTATTGACCTGCAGGCCTGCACGACTTTGGAATGTGGAAGGCCAGAGCACCTGGAGAAAACCCATGCAGGGAGAGTTTGCAAACTCCACACGGACAGCGTATGAGGTCAGGATCGAACCTAGGTTTCAGCCGCTGTGAGGCATCAGCTCTGCCAGCTGTGCCACCACGCTGTGAACGTTTCACAAAGAGTAGATGTTACCGGAATGAACTACAAAAGGATATGGTAGAGGCAGGAACAGCAAGAAGATTATGAGACATCTGGATAAGTAGTTGAATAATCAGGGGTTTGGGGGTTTGCAATTAATGCAGGCAAGTGGGATGAGTTCAGATTAGAATGATGGGCGGCATGGATGTGGTGGGCCGAAGGGCCTGTTTTTATGCTGTGCTATGAATCGATAAAGTGCCGATGATTGGTAAATGTTCCAGTCTATCAAGCTGGGTAGCGACATTGCTGTAAATGAAGGAGATGTGTGTATGTACATAATTGGCATGCGATTATTCCCCTGTATTCTTTCACTAGAAATATCCTTGCTTTTATACCCTTACTTTTGTATTTTCTATTTCCTTTTTTTTTGTAAACTTTGATAATCCAGCACATTGAAGACCTTGGCAGCACTGGCATGGCAGATTTTCCTGACTACTTTATTTCTATCAATAGATCAGCACACAATGTTTAGACATTATACAGCACTGTTAATGATTTTCCAGGGAACAAGGTAAGTTGAAATGGAAGATGGGAACTGCGTCCCCACTTCTTCTTCTTGCGTTTGAGGCAGCAGAAATTATGTAACGCCCTCCAGGCGCTGTAGCCAGTGCAATGTACTGTTGTCGAGGGCCGTGAGGTCTATCCCTCCACCAGGGGGACGGAGGACAGTGCAGTCGAAAATGACGTGCTGCGCTGTTTGCTGGTCTGCTCCACACATGCAGGCTGCTGATGGACGCAACCCCCAATGATGCATGTTGGCATTGAACTGGGTCACCCTGAACTGCGGAGCCGGTTCAGGGTGATCCACTCTTTGCGGGGCATGTCCGAGCCAGGTGGGGGTGTGTTGGTCGGTGCGACAGTGAATTGAGGAAGGCACGATGTCCCCACTGAATTGAAAGGGAGTGCAGGAATAGGGGAACGTGCCGAGTGGAAAGAGAGTGCAAGTAAAGGTCAATGGAATGGAAATGTGGGAAATAGGGCTTTGGAGAGTCAGAAGGGTGCGTGGACATTGAGGTCTCGGTGAGTGGAAAGGAAGCATGGCAAAACATTCTCTGGTGAGCCAGAGACCAAGCCATCGGCATTTACCAACATTTGGATGGCATAGCATCAGACTTGTATGGCATTTGTTTCACAGTCAACTGTTCTCTGCGAGTCAGACAAGTGCTGTCCCCTATTCCCAGCTCATTGGCAGACTATACCAATGGAGACTAATGAGATAAGTTAGATTAGATAAGTAACCATAGGTTTAAATCTTGAAGTGTGATAGAGATCAAAAATATGTAGCAGGCAATAAACTACTCTATTTAATAACAAGGAACTGCAGATGGTGGTTTACCAAAAAAAGACACAAAGTGCTGGAGTAACTCAACGGTTCATAAGTTCAGAAGTGATAGGAACAGAATTTGGTCATTCGACCCATCAAGTGTACTCTGTAATTCAATCATGGCTAATCTATCTCTTCCTTCTAACCCCATTCTCCTGCCTTTCCGCGATAACACCTGACACCCGTTCTAATCCAGAATCTATCTATCTCTGCCTTAAAAATATCCATTGACGGCCTCCACAGCCTTTGTGGCAATGAATTCCACAGATTCACCACCCTCTGACTAAATAAAGTCCTCCACATCTCCTTCCTAAAGGAACGTCCTTTAATTCTGAAGCTATGACCTCTGGTCCTAGATTCTCCCACTAGTGGAAACATCCTCTCCACATCCACTCTATTCATCTCAGGAGAGCATGGAGAACATGGATAGGTGATGTTCGGGGTCAGGACCCTTCGTCAAACTCTTTTGAAGTGAACTACTTTTGAAATAAACTACTTATATTGTTTGAATAACGTCCCTTTATAACATTTGCAATAACTCCAATAATCAGTCTTTCAATATTTCATGCAGTCCAATAAATGCCTAATTAAACATTAAAATTATTCCCTATTCTGTTTATTTTGAACAAATGTGCGATCAGCATAGCAGAAAATCTAGGTTGCCTTTTAATAAGCACTGGTGAAAATTTTAATAAATATAATCTAGCAATGCACATATCTACCTAAAAACCAACAAGGGATATTATTATTCAAATTAAATGACATTATTCCAAGTATGATTGAAAGCAGTACAGCTGTTATAATCACATTAATTCTGTTACTAAAATAAGAAACTTAATTTTCTGTTGTGAACTGTTCTGTTGTGAGTTGATAGGGCTGTATGACTGCAGGTACAATTTTAAATAGATTCCATTACAATTTTGGATACTTTTGTCGCAAAATCCAAATGAGTAACCACAACAAGAACATGCGTTTCTTGATTATTACGGGTGTCAGAGGTTATGGGGAGAAGGCAGGAGAATGGGGTTAGGAGGGAGAGATAGATCAGCCATGATTGTATGGTGGACTAGACTTGATGGGCCAAATGGCCTAATTCTACTCCTATTCCTTATGACCCTATGACCTTATGACCACAAGCAGGAGGTCCTCATAACGATTGGAAGCAAAAGCAATCTAAAAATATTTTTGTCTTATCTTTGATTTTGAAAGCTAAGCATTATTCTTTGACCAGAAGAATGGGCTGTCTTAGAGCTCTGTCCTGTTTCCTAAATTACATTCAGTGATTATGCATATGGATCTGATGAAGAGCAAATAGGTTAGTGGGTTCTTAACTCCATTCTCGGTTGCCAACCACTTCCTTCCTGGGCTTCTTCCATTGTCAGAGTGAAGCCAAATACAAATTGGAGGATAGCACCTCATATTTCGCTTGGGCAGCTTACAACCCAGTGGTATGAATATTGATTTCTTTAACCTAAAGTAATCCTTGCATCCCCTCCCTCTCCACCCCTTCCCCACCCCTGTCGTTGTACTAGTTTCACTGTCATCCTGTTGAGTTTCACCGTTGGTATAACTCGTTATCACCTTCCTCACAGCCAACAATGGGCTCTACCGTTCTATGGTCATCGTTGCTTTTTGCATATCTTTCATTCATTTGTTCTATGCACCTTCTATATCTCTCATTTCCCTTTCCCCTGAATCTCAGTCTGAAGAAGGGTCTCGACCCGAAACGTCTCCTATTCTTTGTCTTCAGAGATGCTTCTGACCTGCTGAGTTACTCCAGCTTTTTGTTTCTATCTACCATGAAATAATAGTTGGCCTCCACTTTGTTCTGACAACATTCCAGAAACTGGGAACATGCAACATGGGAAACTGATGCCTTCCAATATTCTTCCACTTTTGATTCTTAGAATTAGCCGTTCGCATTTGAATAAAGTTATTGAAACCAAAGCATGTCCTTCCAAATAATCTTGGCATTAATGAAAGCGCTAATACGTTTCCATTGCTCCCATGACCAAAAATACAAATTATTTACAACTATGCCTCACTAAAATTAGTTCTGCCAAGAAATTTAGAAAAACTAATGTTTCCTTTGTGGTAGATTTGGAAATTTGCCAAATAGGAACTGCTATCTATAAAAGTACTGAGGTAGATTATCGTTATCCTGGGTGCAATCAAAGAACAAATTTTAAGCAATAACTGTGAATGAACTACAAAAACTGCATCCTTCAACCTTTCTCATTAATATGTTGAAGCTTCCTACCATGTCACTGACATGGTTTAGTTTAGTTTAGTTTATAGATATACTATAAAAAGGGAGGGAGAGAGAAAACGGGGAATTATAGACCAGTTAGCCTAACATCGGTAGTGGGGAAAATGCTAGAGTCAGTTATTAAAGATGTGATAGCATCACATTTGGAAAGTGGTGAAATCATCGGACAAAGTCAGCATGGATTTACCAAAGGCAAATCATGTCTGACGAATCTTATAGAATTTTTCGAGGATGTAACTAGTAGAGTGGATAAGGGAGAACCAGTCGATGTGTTATATCTGGACTTTCAGAAGGCCTTCGACAAGGTCCCACATTGGAGATTGGTGTACAAACTTAAAGCACACGGTATTGAGGGTTCAGTGTTGAGGTGGATAGAAAATTGGTTGGCGGACAGGAAGCAAAGAGTAGGAATAAACGGGTCCTTTTCGGAATGGCAGGCAGTGACTAGTGGGGTACCGCAAGGCTCAGTGCTGGGACCCCAGTTATTTACAGTATATATTAATGATTTGGACGAGGGAATTGAATGCAACATCTCTAAGTTTGCGGATGACACGAAGCTGGGTGGCAGTGTTAGCTGCGAGGAGGATGCTAGGAGGCTGCAGAGTGACTTGGATAGATTAGGCGAGTGGGCAAATGCATGGCAGATGCAATATAATGTGGATAAATGTGAGGTTCTTAAGGCGGCAAGAACAGGAAAGCAGAGTATTACCTGAATGGTGACCGATTGGGAGAAGGGGAGATGCAACGTGACCTGGGTGTCATGGTGCACCAGTCATTGAAAGCAAGCATGCAGGTGCAGCAGGCAGTGAAGAAAGCGAATGGTATGTTGGCATTCATAGCAAGAGGATTTGAGTTTAGGAGCAGGGAGGTTCTGCTGCAGTTGTACAGGGCCTTGGTGAGACCGCACCTGGAGTATTGTGTGCAGTTTTGGTCTCCTAACCTGAGGAAAGACGTTCTTGCCTTAGAGGGAGTACAGAGAAGGTTCACCAGATTGATCCCTGGGATGGCGGGACTTTCATATGAGGAAAGACTGGATAGACTCGGCTTGTACTCGCTGGAATTTAGAAGACTGAGGGGGGATCTTATAGAAACATATAAAATTCTTAAGGGGTTGGAGAGGCTAGATGCGGGAAGATTGTTCCCGATGTTGGGGAAGTCCAGAACCAGGGGTCACAGCTTAAGGATAAGGGGGAGGTCTTTTAGGACCGAGATGAGAAAACATTTCTTCACACAGAGAGTGGTGAGTCTGTGGAATTCTCTGCCACGGAAGGTAGTTGAGGCCAGTTCATTGGCTATATTTAAGAGGGAGTTAGATGTGGCCCTTGTGGCTAAAGGGATCAGGGGGTATAGAGCGAAGGCAGGTACAGGCTACTGAGCTGGATGATCAGCCATGATCATATTGAATGGCGGTGCAGGCTCGAAGGGCCGAATGGCCTACTCCTGCACCTATTTTCTATGTTTCTATGTTTCTATGTTTCTATATAGTGTGTAAACAGGCCCTTCGGCCCACTAGGTCCATGCAGACCAGCGATCCCTGCACACTAACACTGTCCTCGGGACTAGGGACAGTTTACAATTTTACCGAAGCCAATTAACCTATAAACCCGCACGTCTTTGGTGTGTGGGTGGAAACTGGAGCAACCGGAGAAAACCCACGCGGTCACCGGGAGAACGTATAAACTTCGTACAGAGAGCACCTGAAGTCAGGATCAAACCCAGGTCTCTGGCTCTGTAAGGCAGCATCTCTACTGCCTCACCACAGTGCCGCCCTCTGGTCTCTGGTTTCATTCCATCAGCTCTGAAAAGATCAAGTTTTAAATACGAGTATGTTGATTGGGATAAAACTATAATTCCAATATGGCTTGTGGACACTTTAGAAATATTTTGAAACACAGGAGGTAAGTGAAATATGATTTTGCTTTCAAACTAAGGAATAAGCAGTAGAAGACTGGAAATTGTTCAGGGTCTCAAATGGCAAGTTAGGTCAGAGGTGCAGGAATAAGGCTCTGTGATACTATAAATATAGAATCTGTAGGAAAATAACTGCAGATGCTGGTACAAATCGAAGGTATCACAAAATGCTGGAGTAACTCAGCAGGTCCAGCATTTTGTGATACCTTCGATAATATAGAATCTGTTTGCTTATAATGCTGAAAGATTCTTCCTTCAGATACACCACCATCACAGAGGCTTTGTAGTGTTGATGGATGGAGGCTGGTTGTCAGGGCCGTCTTAACGCATGGGCCTGATGGGCACTTGCCCGGGGCCCCACGAGCATAGGGGCCCCATGCTGATCTGTGTATGTTAAGTGACTTGCAATAAATAAATACTACTTTAAAAATGTAGTTTCAATAAGTGCTTTTTTCGCAAAACATTTCGGTCCCTAAGTGTTTTTTTCACAACATTTTCCATCCCTAAGTGCTTCTCACAGCGATCTGTAAGTGCTTTTCGCAACAATGTAGCACCCTAAGTCCATCGCTAAGTGCTTTTCGGTAAGTGCTTTTCGCCGGCACGACAGGGTGCTGGTAGGGAAAGGGGGGTGGGGGAGAGTAACGGTGGGGGCGACGGGGAGGGTGGGAGGAGGAGAGAGTGGGGGTGGGAAGAGGCAGAGTGGGACTGGGGAGGGGGACAGCAAATATATGTTTAATTTTATCGACCATTTACATTTTTATTCCTGTGAGTAGTTGTCGTAGGGGCCCCAGTACACTGCTTTGCCCGGGGCCCATAATATTGTAAAGACGGCCCTGCTGGTTGTGCATTCAAGTTGGATGAATGGGACATCATTGCCGTTTGGGTGGACATCATGAGGGGATATGACTGCAATAATTTCCCAACACTTGACTCTGTGGTCTGGCGCCCATGGCATTCTATTCAAACAGAACTCAGATGCTGTGAGACTACTTCTGTATGAAGGGTTTTAGCTGTCTGTTGGATCAGGCAAGCATGGGAAAAAATACAGGAGCGGTTATCAGGTGAACATCAGGTGTTACTGGATGCTGGTGTGTCAAACGCATGGACGATGTGATGGAAATTGGATTGATTTGCCATCAATTTTCTTTGCTGAATGTTAGGAAACAGAAGCCATAGTGATCAGAGAGTATAGAGTGTAAGATATAGCAGTCATTCATAGCATCAAGAAACAGCTTTCAAAGTGTTTTCAAATGAAACTTTCATGCAGAGATTGGTTTTGAAGTTGTCAGGAAAACTGCATGACTAAACACCACTTGCTGTGAAGGGAGCAGGATAGCAGTTCACAGCAGGGGGGCACTTAAGAGATCTGCTTTGGAAACTGACAAGCCCATGGCTCCTTTTCATATGCATTGGTGCAATGTACAGGCAATTGGGCCAAGGGTAATTGCACTACATCAATGAGGTCGAGGAAGATTTCAGGCGAGCTATTTTATCACTTAACACATCATTCATCGCCATGTCATATTTGTTCTGGCAATTAGACGGGCTGTTTGTGTAACTGGAGAGCCATCCATCACAATATTGTGCTAAAAGAGGATGTTGGAGTGTCTGGGAATATGTCATCAAAAGCTTTCAGACTGTACATGTGAACTATCTTGTCTCAAAGTTGTTTGAATATTCAGAGTTGATGTCAGTGTAAGATGTGCTTCCATTTTAAGTATGTAGTTCTATGGAACTATTTGACCAAAATATTGAAGTAAACAAAGTAACTTTACATACTTTACATAATGAAATTTCATTCATTCATCTGTTGTTACCTTTGTGCATAGACTATCAAACCTTATATGTATATTGTTTTCAGGAAGGATCGACAGCCTTTTCTCTGTATATATACTGGTACTGAATAAGGACTGGTTACATCTATAGCTCCACTCTCTATGTGGCTCATTCAAAACCACAGCATCAAACATTTTTTTAATGGACAGTCATTCACATGGCAGAAAATCTCTCACCGTGATGTTATGTTCGGTCTGTGAAATGGTACTTGCCCCTCCAGCATGTGTTACACAGGCAGGCAATTTCGCGGAATTGTTCTTGATTCACGGTTTCTGGATTTGTAGTGCATGGAGGTGTAGTGTGTGGAAAGTGTTTCCACAGACATACTCTCTCGGATCTCTTGTCTAGCCCCAACAATGGAGTCTGAAAAAAAGAATTCCTGGCTATGGCTGATATTTTCAGGATAATGTACACTTCTAAGAAGTAATCAGTGGCAAATAAGTGGTAAGTACCAAAGAGGTGGTACCATTTTAAGTGTTATAGAAGGCTTATGGTATGCTTGCCTTCATTGGTTTGGACATTGAATATAAGAGTAGGAAATCATGATGCGGCATTATAGGATTTTGGATAGGACGCATTTGAAGTATTACGTGCAATTCGAGTTGCCCCATTACAAGGAGTATGTGAAAGATTTGGAAGAGGTTTTCCAGCATAATGCCTGGACTAGGGGGTATTAGGTGCAGGGGAAGGTTGGACAGAGTAGGATTGTTTTCTCCAGAATGCCGGAAATTGTGGGGAGATCTGATAGAAGTATGTAAAATGATGACAGGCATAGATCGGGTAGAAAGTTGAAACCTATTTCCCAGCATGGAAATATCAAACAGTAGAGGGCAGAGCTTTAGAGTCAGAGGTGCAAAGTTTAAAGGAGATGTGTGGGGCAACTTATTTTACACAGAGTATGGTGAGAGCTTGGAATGCAGTGCCAGGGGTTGTAATGGAGGTCGATATGATAATAACATTTAAGAGACATTTGGATAACCCCCTGGATATGTGGGGGAATGGAGGGATATGGATTATTTGCAGCAGATAAGGGTTGGTCTTGGCATTATTTTCGGCACAGACATGATGGGCCACAGGGCCTGTTCCTGTGCTGTACCATTCTATGTTCTAAATGCAATAGAAGCGGAAGTTTAGTAGATGGGTTTTGCACAGTGGAAAAATGTGCCTGATTCTTCAACTGTTTCAGCCAAGTTTGAATTCTTGGTCTTGGAATTGCTTCTGAGAAGGAGTGTCCAGAAATCTTGTCATGATTGTGTCAATCTCAGTCTACAATCACCTACTGTTACTCTGCACACATTTTACTGACTACCTTTGTTCCTGCGGTCATTCAGACATGCTTTAGGGAGTTGTTATAGTTAGGTTTTATGAGGATTTTGATTCTTTTGGAGGCGCTGTCTCAAAAAGGTAGTCAATGTCATCAAAGACCCACATCATCCGAGACATGCTTCCATTTCAAACTTAAAATGGCCACCACCATGTTTACGAAATGCCTTCTTCCTAGCAACCATTACGATCTTGAACACTGCATAACACTAACCTCAGCAACTATGATTTTCTTTGACTGTCTTTGGTTGCATTATGGACTTTGGTTTGTACTACACTTTAGACTTTAGAGATGCAGCGCAGAAACAGGCTCTGCGGCCCAGCGTGTCCGCACCGACCAGCGATCAACCCATACACTACACACGGGAAATTTATGAGTCCCCTTATCTTAGTAATCAAACAAGTATATCTATTGTATAGGAAAAAACTGCAGATTCTGGTTTACAATGAAGATAGACACAAAATACTGGAGTAACTCAACAGGTCAGTCAGCATCTCTGGGAAAAAAGGTGATGTTTCAGGTCAAGATCCTTCTTCACACGCAGTAGGCTTATTGGATGCCATCATCCTGAGATTTGGAGTAGAAAACTGCTCTTGATACTCCAGGTGCACCAAAAGCCCTATTCAATGGAGCAAGACTTCCTTACTCTTGAATAAGCATTGCTGGTCTTTTGGTATACCTAATTACCATCTGTAAATCATCTATGACGTCAGCTAACTATTGGATCACTAAATAGTGGCTCTTCATTTTATAAATATATACTTCCTATTCTCCTTACCAAAATGAACAACCTCACTTTTCCTCATATCACACTATACAATTATATTTTGCTCACATCACATTATATAATGATTTGAAGCCAACTTAACCTCTATAACTTCAGGAACATTTTTGTGCATATTTCCTGATCTCCAACTGACAATGTGTAGGAAGGAACTACAGAAGATGCTTCTTTAAACCAAAGATAGACTAAATATGCTGGAGTAACTCAACGGGACAGGCAGCATCTCTGGAGAGAAGGAATGGGTGACTGAAGAAGGGTCTCGACCTGAAATGGCACCCATTCCTTCCCTCCAGAGATGCTGCCTGTCCCGCTGAGTTACTCTAGCATTCTGTGACCATCTCCAAATGACAATCGGCATTTGACATCTTCAAGCATTTTCTACCAGAAATTTCTCATCATATTGAAATTTATTCCATTGTGGAAAAGAATAATGAAGATGACTAGACTTTAAAGGCAGCAATAACTTCATCAATCTGTTATGAATGAATATATAACAATTATTAAGAGCTGTGATAGTTTATGTATGTCTATCAACTTTTCTATGCAGGTTTATAGGAATAGGATACATCAATATTAATAAGTATGCATGTCCTACTTTTTATTATATTCATTGCCTACTAATTTAAATGGTAGGAGGTTCAAGATTGAAAAGATGTGGATTGTTTCCTTCCTAACTTATCCACGTTCATCTATTGAATGTGAAGGCCAGAAAACCTACTTGAACACAGGCACAGAATCTTGGTAGCAAACCCTTTAACATTCTTCACATCTAGATGTTGCGTGGAATTGAGTGGTGGAGTGCAGGGTTGTGGAGATTCCCCATTAGGTCAAGGCTGGTGCAGGATCTATGTTCAGTTAGGGTCTATGGCCACTCAGTTCAATGAAGATTTTACCATCTCAGGGAAGAAAGGTAAAAATAAGGTAAACTGCAGTTTATTTTCATTTATTTGTATTTGTGGCAACATGTTTTCCTGTTCATGTGCTTTAGGTGTTTTTATGCCTTTATAATATTTGATAATGTTTGCATTGTTTATTAAAAAAATGTTTATTTCACTTTAATAATTTTTGAATGCTTCTGAATGTGGATCAGCCATGATCGAATGGCGGAGCAGACTTGATGGGCTGAATGGCTTAATTCTGCTCCTATGTCTTATGGTCTTCTGAATGTCAGGTAACCTTTGATTTGAAGAGTATTTCAAAGAAACGTAAAGGAATGTTTACATGGCAAAAAGACGTGATAATCCATTTTTAATTTGAGTAAAATCAGTACCTAGAGAGAAGTACCAGAGACAGCATGGTGGCGCAGTGGCAGAGTTGCTGCCTTACAGCGCCAGAGACCCGGGTTCGATTCTGACTACAGGTGCTGTCTGTACGGAGTTTGTACATTGTCCTTATGACCACAAGGGGTGTCCTCACGTGCTCCGGTTTCCTCCCACACTCCAAAGACGTACAGTTTGTAGATTAATTGGCTTTGGTAAAGATTGTCAATTGTCCCCAATGTGTAAGATAGTGCTAGTGCACGGGGATCGCTGGTCGGCACGGACTCAGTGGGCCGAAGAGACTGTTTCCGCGCTGTAAACTAGACGAAAGATGATGAAGAAACACATCTCATTTGGAAGTCAGCATTCATTGATCTGGGTCATCAGACAGAATGGAATGCTAGAGTTCTTGATGAACGAGAATAAAATATCTCATTCAAAAATCAGTATCTTATCCATCAGTCTGTTTCATCAGACAGAATGAAATACTAGAGTTCTTGACGCACTAGAATTGGAAAATGCAGCCTCCACATTTGTCTGTCGAATATCAGCAGGAAAATGCTACATAAAATCCACTCTTTCATGTTTCCCAATGAACATAAAGCATGGAAAGTGTAACAGTCACACTCCAATTAACATTAATCTGACACTGAAAATGAAATATTGTACTGCAATAAAAAAATTCTTCTGATACGTTGAGATTTTTGTTCCTACATATTGCATTTCAACGCACATCTGTTTGAAGAACCTCAGGAAAGAGTAGCTACAAGACATGCATACATTATTGTTGATAGCCTGTAGCCGTCGTAAGTCATTTCCATAAATTATTTGGCAATTAACATTTTAAATTATTTTTTTGACTGGAAAAGTGAGCTAATCTGCCCTTTAATGCATGCTCAGTCTTTGCTGGGTGTTGCTGGTATAAATATCAGTTGGACCATTTTATTCTTATATAAAACAGGTTTCCATGTATTGGTTGAGTATAAATAGTATTTGACCACCACTTTGACAAAGTGAAGAGTTTCCATTTCGAGTAAGCCCTCACAATAACATACAACAGATTTAGTTTATGTGTAGAAAGGAACTACACAATCTGGTTTACACCGAAGATAGTCACAAAATGCTGGAGTAACTCAGTGGGTCAGACAGCGTCCCTGGAGAAATGGGATATGTGACGTTTTCAGATCGAGACCCTTCTTCAATCTAAAGAAGGTTCTCGACCCGAAGCGTCATCTATTCCTTTTCTCCAGAGAGGCTGCTGACCCGCTGAGTTACTCCAGCATTTTGTGTCTGTCTTCGGATTTTGGTTATATCGGACTGGTTATACTTGGTTGTCTTCGGACTGAGGCTCCTGTTGCACCGCCACCCAACACCTCATCCAGCAGTTACCCCATGAGCAGGTGTCAAGTGGCGTGCTTCTGGGTTGCGGGAGCGGAGAGAGGGAGAGCAGCACGAAGGCGGCGTGAGTACCGGGCCAGTCCCTGATGCACCGCCTGTGGGTCCGGGTTCCCCCCCCCCTTTCCTCTTCTCCTCCTCTGTGCCCCACCTGGACTATTTCTCCATCTATGTCTCCACCTCTTTCTCTCCTCCCCTTTCATCTACATCCCATTTTCTAGTTTCACAATTTGCAACTCTTCTATCCACTTGCCTCACACCTTCTATCTTTTCATCTCTGGTCTTTGTCCACCATCTGCCTATCAACCACGCCACCCACTCCCTGCTTCACCTTTCCTCCAGCTTTCTTCTCCCCCCCCCCAACCAGTCCGAAGAAGGGTCCTGACCTGAAACGTCACCTATCCATGTTTTCCAGTGAGGCTGCCTAACCCGCTGAGTTACTCCAGCACTTTGTGTCCCCTATTAAAGGATTCCTTTCATATCAGTGAACAGGTCAAACTTTTGGCCTGTTCCGTTCAGGCTTTTTCAGGAGCCTTCATGACCTTGAACAAATGAAAGGTATGAACTTTATCTTGAAAGGAAAGTCTTACCAGAGAAGCATAATTCACAACATTTTGTCATGATTTCAATGACCCAATCCAGTGTACAGGACTGCGGTCCCACCATTATTCAGGGGGACCTACTTCTGTGAACTCTGGTTTTAATTCTGTGTTGAGTCACCAGGTGAGCTTTTTGCTGCACTTAATGTTTCACAAGGTGGGAACAATCTGGAAAAACTCCAAGGCATTAAAGAGAGAGAACAACATGTACCAACAGTCACATTAATAACGAAAATAGACACATAAAGCTGGAGTTACTCAGCGGGACAGGCAGCATCTCTGGAGAGAAGGAATGGGTGACATTTTGGGCCAAGACCCTTCTTTAGACACAGCTTTTTGTGTCTATCATCGGTTTAAACCAGCATCTGCAGTTCCTTCCCACACTATACGTCACAATAATAACAACTGGATTGCAGACCAAGGGAGAGTGTCATTTGAGCAGGGAAAGGCAGATGGGAAAGACAAGAATGGAAGGACCAACACCAGAGGCTGCTCTCAAGCAGATCCGAATCTTTGTTTTTTAATCAAGGAAAATTAGGAGTTTGGGTAGAGTCATCAAATACATATTGAAAGTACAGGGAAGCAAGAGAAGGCTTGGGGGAAAGAGATGGCGATAAGTAAAGAACGCAATAACAATGGGGGCATCATTGATTAAAGGAACTGTTATCATCTCATACAGTCTCAGAGACTGTTGCTTCTAAAGGTTCAGATTAGAGAATGTGGGACATGGACTTGAAAACCCATTCTCCTACCTTCTCCCCATAACCCCTGACACCCGTACTAATCAAGAGTCTGTCAATCTCTGCTTTAAAAACATCCATTGACTTGGCCTCCACAGCCGTCTGCGGCAATCAATTCCACAGATTCACCACCCTCTGACAAAATAAATTCTTCCTCATCTACTTTCTAAAGGTATGTCCTTTTATTCTGAGGCTATGGCCTCTGGTCCTAGACTCTCCCATGAGTGGAAACATCCTCTCCATATTCACTCTATCCAGGCCTTTCACTATTCGGCAAGTTTCAATGAGGCCCCCCCCGCCTCATCCTTCTAAACTCCAGTGAGTACAGGCCCAGTGGCTTCAAATGCTCTTAACCCAATCAATCCTGGGATCATTCTCATAAAACCTCCTCTGGACCCTCTCCAACGCCAGCATATCCTTCCTCAGATATGGGACCCAAAACTGCTCACAATACCCCGAATGCAGTCTGACCAGTGTCTACCAGGTTAATCCTGCATAGTGATTTCCCCCTTACCTGATTTTGGAACTTATTGCATTTAATTTCCATTATGCATTCACATCAACGCAAGTTCATTCAGAATTGGACAGGATTCATAACTGCCGATGGCTTTCATGCTTTTTGCAGATTCTAATTTAGTGTGTTTGCAAGTGCTTTGAATCCTTTGCACTTTAAATCCTTTCGTACAGTGTCACTTCTAACGAACCTGCCCTCACCGAGAAGGCTGTTCAGTTACCATGAAGTAGGTCAGGGCATTGCAAGTTGCATAGTCAAATTTCTTCATCCTACTATTGTGACTAAAAAAAAAGCTTGGCACAGCTTAATAGTCAAAACACACGTTTATGCTAAATAAAAGCACATTGCTTCGGTTTTACATTGCATCCGACCATTCTTTTCAAACATTCAAAGCATTTGAATCAATCCCTAAAATTTATTGGGAACTTTATTTGAATCCAATTTAATTATATAATCAAAAACTGTTTGCATTGCAAACATTTATCCAGTTATTGTTCAACATTTCCAACTGATAGCTCCTTTAAGGCAAATTTTATGATCAGAAATTGTTAACTACATTTATGAGACTTTAAGATGCACAAAAAGTTATTCTTTGATTTACTTGGCAATCTTAAGTTATTTTAGTGTCCATGCTTAAAACTTGATAACATGCTTAATCCAGTTTGAATCACTGCAACATCTGGACATTTAAATTCAAGTAACTAAATACTTTTAAAAAAAAAGCTTGCATCAGTAATAGTGATGAAACTGCTGGATTGTCATAAAGACGCATCTGGTTTTGAAAATGCCCTTCAGCAAAATAATTCTCCCATCTTTCTCTGGTCTAAATCCACCAGTGTGCTATTTTCTTAGCTGCCCAGGGAAATGGCCATTGAGCTCAGGGTCAGTAAGGATGGTCAGTAAATATCAACCTTACGAGCGAATCCACATCCTCCAAACACAAGGTCTCTAGCAGTTTTCCTGACACCACAACATATTCTCCATCAGCTCAACCCTTCTTCTGATGCCTCGACCTGAAACGTCACCCATTCCTTCTTTCCAGAGATGCTGCCTGTCCCGCTGAGTTACTTCAGCATTTTGTGTCTATCTTCGGTTTAAACCCGCATCTGCACTTCCTCCCTACACATTCCCTCTAATCCAGGCAGCATTCTGGTCAACGTCTTCTGCGTGATCTCCCAAGCCTCCACATGGCAGCTGTAAAAGGGTGACCAAAACTTTCTTACTGAAGAACTTTGTAAACTGTTCAAATAGTTATATCATATCATTCAGATGCCTTCTCTAAACACCTCGAGAATACTTGATTGTTGTTATGTGCTGCAAGCCATTTGTTCATTATTCAGGGATGACCAAAAGTTTCCAATTAGGAGGCTGAGCTCCAAATACTAAATACAGCACATATTCAGTGTTTAAAAATAAAGGCATTCTAGGAACTTAAAAGCATTGCCATAGCACACACAAAAGTCAAACAGACGTGAATGACAATTTCCACTCTGCATGTGTCCCCCAATTTATTTTGAGCACTTCTCTGATAGTTGAATTAATTTACTTTGGGCAATTATGAATTAGGTCATTCTCAGAATAATGTATTGTCTGCAGAATTTTGCAAAACCCAGGAGTCTGATCCCGTGAACTAATTCTAACGTGCAAGATTCTCCTCACTTCTTCACCGAGCCTCTTCTACTTCCTATCCTGAAGTGATTACTGCCCAGCTCCTCCTCCAGCAGTAAATGGGTTTCAGCATAACCAGCTCAGAGGAATCCAGAAGAGATGCAATGCCTGCTCTCGACAGCCAGCCAGTGTTGCGGGTCAGGATAAAAATATAAATAATAAAGCAAACATAAAACTGCAATAACTTCGAATCCAAAACAACAATGGATCATCTTAAAGTATACATCCGCACTCTCAGCTTCAATAACAAGAGCCTGCGTGGGTTTGCTGTTTCCTCGGCCAGTGTAATTTAACTGAACATATCATAAACCGTTCCAAAAAATACAAGATGTTTAGATATAAAATATGGCGGCATGGTAGCGCAGCGATAGAGTTGCTGCCTTACAGCGCCAGAGACCCAAGTTCAATCCTGACTACAGGTGCTGTCTGTACGGAGTTTGTGCTCCGTTCTCCCCGTGATCCACTTGAGTTTTCTCCTGGTGCTCTGGTTTCCTCCCACACTCCAAAGGCATACAGGTTTGTAGGTTAATTGGCTTGGTAAAATTGTAAAAATTGTCCTATGTGTGTGTATGTGTTGTGCAGGGCATTGGTGAGACCACACCTGGAGTATTGCGTACAGCTTTGGTCTCCTAATCTGAGGAATGACATTCTTGCCATAGAGGGAGTACAGAGAAGGTTCACCAGATTGATTCCTGGGATGGCTGGACTTTCATATGAAGAAAGACTGGATAGACTCGGCTTGTACTCGCTGGAATTTAGAAGATTGAGGGGCGATCTTATAGAAACTTACAAAATTCTTAAGGGGTTGGACAGGCTAGATGCAGGAAGATTGTTCCCGATGTTGGGGAAGTCCAGAACAAGGGGTCACAGTTTAAGGATAAGGGGGAAGTCTTTTAGGACCGAGATGAGAAAGTTTTTTTTCACACAGAGAGTGGTGAATCTGTGGAATTCTCTGCCACAAAAGGTAGTTGAGGCCAGTTCATTGGCTATATTTAAGAGAGAGTTAGACGTGGCACTTGTGGCTAAAGGGATCAGGGGGTATGGAGAGAAGGCAGGTACGGGATACTGAGTTGGACGATCAGCCATGATCATATTGAATGGCGGTGCAGGCTCGAAGGGCCGAATGGCCTACTCCTGCACCTATTTTCTATGTTTCTATGTTTCTATGTTTCTATGTATGTGTGTGTGTATGATAGTGTTAGTGTGTGGGGATCACTGTTTGGCATGGACTCGATGGGACAAAGGGCCTGTTTCAGTGTTATATCTCCAAATGAAAAAATATAAGTTGTGCTCCCTGTGAACTGAGTTGCGTGATGTGATGTGTTCTGATATGCAGTGCTGGATGCAGGCCCTGTCCATGAAGTCACCACACCCCACACTGAAGTCATCACTTCTAATTGTGCCCATCCAGAACGGTGGCAGATGCTCCAAACTTAAGTTGTTCTTTTAACCAAAAACAAATATTTAGTTTAATTTGGAGATATAGCATGAAAACAGGCCCTTCGGCCAACTGAGTTTGTGCCGCCCGTCGATCACCTGTTCACACTATCTACGTTATCCCACTAACGCCTCCACTCCCTGGAAACTTTGGGACAATTTACAGAAGCCAATTAACCTAAAATTCCGCATGTCTTTCGGATGTGGGAGGAAACACGTGCATCACAGGGAGAACATGCAAACTTCACACAGACAGCACCTGAGGTCGGGATCAAACCCCTGGTCTCTGGTGTTTGAGGCAGCAGCTCTAGGTTCAAACATTTTGAATATAAATTTCTTTCTAATTTACTTTGAAGCTGATTTTGATACTACATTGTAACCAGGGGCAGGCACCGGGGTGCAGAGGTAGAGTTGGTACCTTACAGCGCCAGAGACCCAGGTTCGATCCTAACTAGGGTGCTGTCTGTACAGAGTTTATGCGTTCTCCCTGTGACCATGTGGGTTTCTCCAGGATCTCCGCTTTCCTCCCACATTCCAAAGACGTACAGTTTTGTACGTTAATTAGCTTCGGTAAAAATTGTAAATTGTCAATTGTAAATTGTGAATAGTGTGTAGGATAGTGCTAGTGTACGGGGATCGCTGGTCGGCATGGACTCGGTGGACTGAAGGACCTGTTCTGGAACTATATCTCTAAAGTCTAAAGTAAAAGTCCGAAGTACAGAGATTATGTAGGAAATCATTTCAATGGCAGGCATAGTCTGCAAAGCGGTTAACAAGAACAGAGGAGAATTATTAAAGCTGGATATTAATGGTTTGATCGAAAAAATATTTCAAATGATTTAAGTACATGAATGTGTAGGTGGGAAATGTTAAAGTAAATTGCATAAGAGCAAGTTAACCAAAATATTGTGGTACTTTCATTTTCAGTTCTGCAGCACCAATAACCACATTCAGCTAAACTGCTGCAAGGAACAGCTCATTGGCTGCTGAATGAAGCAGAACATCCTCAAACTATGCTCACATGATGTAAAAAAAAATGTTAGTGGAATGAAATGACCAAACGTTGCAGCTGTAATTATCTATCAGTGTCACATAGCCTGCAAGCGACTGTGTGAGGATTTATTGTGTGACATTTTTGTTGTCTCAGTCAAATAAACCAAACGAGAGCGGCACGGTGGCGCAGCGGTAGAGCTGCTGTTTATAGTGCCAGGGACCCGAGTTCGATCCTTCGTACAGGGGCTCTCTGTACGGAGTTTGTACGTTCTCTCCGTGACCTTTGTAGGTTTTCTCCAGCTGCTCCAGTTTCCGCCCACACTCCAAAGGGGTATAGGTTTGTAGGCTAATTGGCTTGGAAACATTGTAAATTGTCCCTGGTGTGTGTAGGATAGGGTTAGTGTGCGGGGATAGCTGGTTGGGTGGACTTGGTGGGCCAAATGCTTGTTTCTGTGCTTTCTCTAAACAAAACTAAACTAAACTAAACTAAGCTAAACTAAACTGAAGTGAACTAGACTAAAGAGAGATTGAGTGCTACCAACTTGTAAAAATCAGGAGTCGTAAGAAACCAAATTAGAATTGCATAGTGGTGCAGTTGGTGGAACTGCTGGCTCACAAATATGATTCTGACCTCAGGTGCTGTCTGTGTGGAGTTTGCATGTTTTCCCTGTGACTGTGTGTTTGAATATAAATCTCTTTCTAATTGACTTAAAAGCTGATTGTGATACAACAATGGAACTGGGGGTGGCACGGTGACACAGCGGTAGAGTTACTGCCTTACAGTGCCAGAGACACTGGTTCGTTCCTGACCTCGGGTGCTGTTTCTGTGGAGTTTGCACGTTTTCCGTGTGACTGCGGGGTTTTCTTCCGGGTGCTCCAGCTTCCTCCCATATCCCAAAGACGTGCAGGTTTGTAGATTACCTGGCATGTAAGGATTGGATGAGAAAGTGGCGTAATATAGAACTAGTGCGTATGGGTGATCAATGGTTGGCATGGACTCGGTGGGCTTGTGAAGTATTTATTTCAATCAACCAAATAAAAACTAAGAATCTGACCTGGACTGGTAAAGGTTTGGATAGGCAGATGATTGGGCAAAGGCCAGAGATGAAAATAAAGGTTTGTGGCAAAAGGATTGAAGAGTTGTTAATCGTGAAGCCAGAGCAAGGAATGTAGGTGGAGTTGGACGGGGAGGAGACAAATATGTGAAAGTCTAGGTGGGGCCTGGGGAAGGGAGGAAGAAAAGGGAGGTGTGGGGGGAAAAGGGGGAGAGGAAGTAGAGGGTGGGGGGAGGGGGGATGTTAGAGGTTACCTAAAATTGGAGAATTCAATGTTCTTACCAATGGATAGATGGCTCTTACACTATTTTTTCTAGGTCTCTCTTTGGCCAGCTTTTGTCATCTCTCATGAAACACACATTATTGTGTCAAAAGCATTATTCAAATGAAAGTCTATTTTGAGGTGATCAGTAGATTGTAGTGTTATCTGAATATGGTGCAAATAAACCTGAAGTGCAACGTGGAATAACTGAATGAGGTTAAGAGTAAGAGATGTGGCTTCAATTCCTGGAAGCAGGTAATTGGTTCAGGACGTTAGACTTTAGACATACAGTGCAGAAACAGGCCCTTCAGCCCACCGAGTCCACTTCGACCAGCGATCTGTCCTACACACAAGGGACAATTTATAATTTTACCAAAGCCAATTAACCTCTAAACCTGTATGCCTTGGAATGTGGGAGGAAACCGAAGCACCAGGAGAAAACCCATGTGGTCACAGGGAGAACGTACAAACTCATTACAGACAGTACCCATGGTCAGGATCGAACCTGGGTCACTGGTGCTATAAGACAGCAACTCTACCGCTGTACCACTATGCCACCCCATTGGCATCTTTGATCTTGAACAATTGATAATAATACCAATAATACCTTCTATCACTTTTTTTTAGAGATAGGAGTACAATTAGGCCATTCAGCCCATCAAGTCTACTCTGCCATTCAATCATGGCTGATCTATCTCTCCCTCCTAATCCCACTCTCCTGCAAATGACAAGATGGTGATTAGCTGGTTTAGATTTATCCTGTTCTTTCTGAGAACAGGACATTACAGAACAGAAGAGGTACAGCAGGCAATGAAGAAAGCTAATGGCATGTTGGCCTTCATTGCGAGAGGATTTGAATTTAGGAGCAACAAGGTCCTACTGCAGTGTACAAGGCCCTGGTGAGACCACAACTGGAGTATTATGTGCAGTTTCGGTCTCCTAATTTGTGAAGGACATTCTTGCTATTGAGGGAGTGCAGCGCAGGTTCACTAGGTTAATTTCTGGGATGGCGGGACAGACATATGATGAAAGAATGGGTTGACTGGGCTTGTATTCGCTGGAATTTAGAAGGATGAGAGAGGATTTTATAGAAACATATAAAATTCTTAAAGGATTGGACAGGCTAGATGCAGGAAAAATGTTCCCAATGTTGGGGGAGTCCAGAACCAGGGGTTACAGTTTAAGAATAAGGGGTAGGCCATTTAGGACTGAGATGAGAAAAAAAACTTTTTACCCAGAGAGTTGTGAATCTGTGGAATTCTTTGCCACATAAGGTAGTGGAGGCCAATTCACTGGGAGTTTTCAAGAGAGCTAAATTTAGCTCTTAGGTTTAATAGAATCAAGGGATATGGGGAGAAAGCAGGAACGGGGTACTGATTTTGGATGAACAGCCATGATCACATTGAATGGCGGTGCTGGCTCGAAGGGCTGAATGGCCTACTCCTGCACCTATTTTCTATGTTTCTATGTTTCAATCAGGTAGATGCCAGAGTTGGAAGTGTTCTGGAATATTGCTTCATTCACCTCCAGCTTTAGGTCCAGTCTGACAGCCATGTCCTTCAGGACCCAAGTCAAGACTCCCGAGTGTTTAATTGCCAGCTGCACTGAGACTGTAACTATAATATTCTTACTTACTCATCTCATTCAGTGATGAGGCTGACTACTCACCTCTGAATGCCTAACTCTCTGTTTATTTAAATGTTCATGATAACTGCATTCTTGTGCTTTTAAATCAAGTCAAGTCAAGTCAAGTTTATTTGTCACATACACATACACGATGTGCAGTGAAATGAAAGTGGCAATGCCTGCGGATTGTGCAAAAAAAAAGAATTACAGTTTGCAAAAAAAAAAAGAATTACAGTTACAACATATAAATTAAAGTTAATACAGAGAAGACAAAATTTAGTCCCTGGAGTTATAAAAGTTAACAGTCCTGATGGCCTGTGGGAAGAAACTCTGTCTCATCCTCTCCGTTTTCACAGCGTGACAGCGGAGGCGTTTGCCTGACCGTAGCATCTGGAACAGTCCGTTGCTGGGGTGGCAGGGATCCCTCATAATCTTGCTTGCTCTGGATCTACACCTCCTGATGTATAGGTCCTGCAGGGGGGCGAGTGTAGTTCCCATGGTGCGTTCTGCCGAATGCACTACTCTCTGCAGGGCCTTCCTGTCCTGGGCAGAGCTGTTCCCAAACCAGACTGTAATGTTGCCAGACTGGATGCTCTCTACAGCCCCAGACTAGAAGCAATGAAGGATCCTCAGAGACACTCTGAATTTCCTCAGCTGTCTAAGGTGGTAAAGGCGCTGCTTTGCCTTACCCACCAGTGCGGGCAATGTGCGTTGCCCATGTCAGATCCTCTTTGATGTGGACTCCCAGGTATTTAAAACTGCTCACCCTATCCACAGTAGACCCATTTATTTCCAGTGGCGTGTACGTCCTTGGATGTTGAGCCCTTCTAAAGTCCACAATCAGCTCCTTAGTTTTTTTGACATTCAAGAGGAGGCTATTGTCCTGACACCAGAGTGCCAGAGCAGGTGAACTAATGTCGATGGAGCATTTTGGTTTGTAGGGGCAGGTTGGGTCAAAGGCCCTGTTACCATGCTGTATGACTACTAAAGGAGTATATTTTGTTATATTTGCTTTATATTTTCTCTAAAGGTTTGTTTTAACAGTGCCGTCAGATTTTCAACTGGTGAGCTGAGGAGCAGTTTTTTCTTCTGTCAAGGATTTTTCCCAGGATTTTCAGAGGTGAGACTTGCTCCAGTTCCCCCCAATAAATGTTTGTCTTGGAAGGCACAGGGTCTTCTCCAGCAACCCCCACAGTGAATTCCACAGCAGGGGCACTATTTTTTAGTTCAGTTCTTAACTCAAAACTTAACGTGTAGGCCAATGGCATTCATGGCCCATCCATTGCTGAATGGAAATTTAGCCCAACATGTCTCTGATGCAACAAAGAATGATGAGCAGTTCTTTTTTTTAACACAGGGTGGAGCTAATACCATCTAGGTTCTCAGAGCAACACAGGTGAACAATAATCTTCCAACGAAAATGAAGGAAACAAAGTCAAGGTGAAACACATTAAACAACGGATCAGCCATCAGCTTCTTATTGATACAAAGCACGTTCGACAATTCCAGCTTTGTTTGGTTACAACAAAATATGCTGCTTCTCCAGCCTGAGATGTCAGAATGTTTATTTCATGAGGAAAGGACAGTGAATGTCAAGGGACTCATTTTCATTAGTGAAAGAGAAAATCAAAAATATATTGCCAACTAATGCAGGAGAAGGTGCAATTTTTTTTCAAGATTACAAATATTTGCTGGGGAAATCCCATAACTAACATCTATTGCAATGTCAAAAATGCAAACCAGCGTCACTTCACTTATTAACAGTATATTTAAAGACAAATACTTAATCATTTTGGGTCATTAAAATGTTGAATAGATTTACAGTGGGTGGCATAAATCATCTGAGGTAAAAATGAATTGCTCTGCATGATTTATTTACTGTAATGGAGCAATTAAAGGAAACAAATCGCAGGGTTCCTGGGATGGCTGGTCTGTCATATCAGGAGAGATTGTGCAGGCTAGGCCTCTATTAGAGTTATTATCATACAGCACAGAAACAGGCATTCAGCCCAACTCACCCATTCTAACTCAGGTGCCAACTTAAGCTAGCCCTGTGCATTTGGCCCATGTTCTTCTAAACCTGTTTTAAACCAATCCAAATGTCTTTAAAAAGCTTATTGTACCTGCCTCAACCACTCCCTCTTGCTGCTTGTTCCACACACCACGCTTCCTCTGTGGGAAAAAAGTTAAACAATCTCAAATCAAATTCCTGAAGTATGATCCCATGCACAAAGCCAAGCAAACTATCCCGAACCTGTAGGATTGTAGGTTAATTGGCTTCTGTAAATTGTCCCCAGTGTGTAGGATAGAACTAAATGTTTTTGTAAGTTTCAAGAAATATTTAGGCAGGTACATAGATAGGAAAGGTTTAGAGGGCTATGGGCCAAATGCAGGCAAGTGGGACTAGTGTAGATGGGGCATGTTGGCAAGTTGGGTCGAAGGGCCTGTTTCCGTACTGTTAGTCTCTCTGACACGAGTGTACGGGTGATCGTTGGTTGGTGCAGACACAGTGGGCCAAAGGGCCTGTTTCCACACTGTATCTCTAAAAACAAAACAAATTAATCTTTGGCTTCCCAAATGCATATAGATCCTGTCTCTCAGAATCTCCTCCAGTAACTTACCCACCACTGAAGCAAGGCTCATTAGTCTGCATTTCCCTGGCTTGTTTGGGCAGCCCTTCTTAAATAAAGGTACAATATTTGGCAACTTTTGATACGCCACCTGTAGCTAACAAACGCTAACAAAGCCCGCGGGCCGACCGAACTTTAGACTTTGAATAATGGCTTCGATAAATGAGAGGTGATCTCACTGAAATGCAGAATATTCCTACATGACATGATATTCCTATCATGCTTCTTCCTGGTTGGGGAATCTAGAGCTAGAGTCTCAGCCTCAAAATAAATGACAGCCCAATAAGATAAAAACAAAGTCACTCAAAAGATGGTGAATCTTTGGATTTCTATCCCCTGGAGTTTCATGGTGGCCCAGGTGTTGATTGTGTTCAAAACAGGTTGATAGTTTAGAGATACAACGCAGAAACAGGCCCTTTCGGCCCACCGGGTCCGCGCCGACCAGCGATCCCCACACATTAACACCATCCTACACCCACTAGGGACAATTTTTACATTTAACAAGCCAATTAACTACATACCTGTATGTCTTTGGAGTGTGGGAGGAAACCAAAGATCTCGGAGAAAACCCATGCAGGTCACGGGGAGAACGTACAAACTCCGTACAGACAGTACCGATAGTCGGGATCGAACCCGGGTCTCCGGCGCTGCATTCGCTGCAAGGCAGCAACTCTTCCACTGCGCCACCGTGCCGATAGATTAATGGAGAGGTGAGGAATCAAGGGATATGGGGACAGGAAGCTGGTGCTTGAGATAGATTCCCAATGATTTTAGTGAACGTGGGAGGAAACTGGAGCATCAGTTTCGCACCACCTGCTCAGTATTACGAGTTCCTACTTTGGGAGCAATTGATGACACCATTTCAGGCCATTTCCAAAATCAGGGCCATTTTCTGAAATGTTGCTTTCCTAGAAATACTTGCTCATCATAAAAGGCACAATTAAACATGAAACAACAATTTTTAAAGATAATTAATCACTTTAAAGCATAATTTAAAGAAAATCTGCTAAATTAAGAGATGAAATAATTGATCACTTTTAACAAAAAATATTTAATCATTGAAGGAGTTATTTTAGTTGGCGTTTGGACCAGAATCAGTAAATAACACAAAACTAAATAACTAATAATTAGTCCTAAAAATCATGCAATGTGAAGAAATAATACATAAAAACATAGAAAATAGGTGCAGTAGGAGGCTATTTGGGCCTTCGAGCCAGCACCGACATTCATTGTGATCATGGCTGATCATCCACAATCAGTAACCTGTGCCTGCCTTCTCCCCATATCCCTTGATTCCACTAGCCCCTAGAGCTCGATCTAACTCTCTTAAAAAAATTCATCCATTGAATTGGCCTCCACTGCCTTCTGTGGCAGAGAATTCCACAAATTCACAACTCTCTTGGTGATAAAGTTTATTTTCACCTCAGTTTTAAATGGCCTCCCCTTTATTCTTAGACTGTGGCCCCTGATTCTGGACTCCCCCAACATTGGGAACATTTTCCCTGCATCTAGCTTGTCCAGTCCTTTTATAATTATATAGATTCCCTCTCATCCTTCTAAACTTCAGTGAATACAAGCCCAGTCTTTCCAATCTTTCCTCATATGACAGTCCCTCCAGGGATTAACCTCTTGAACCTACACTGCACTGCCTCAATACGAAATTCAGTTGGCCACAGATCCCATTGAACTGGCTTTGTATTTGGTAAGGTTATGCTTGATATTTTCTTGGACTCTATTTTCCTGCTTGTGCCCAATTCCCTTCAGTCCTCTGGAGTCAAAAAAATTGTTTAACTGAATATATTTAATGATGCAGGCTCCACCACTCTTTCGAATGGAAAATACCAATTATTCATTATCTTCCAACTAGAAATTTATCATCCATCTTGGTTTTAAACTGGTGACCATTAAGGAGCAGAATTTGGCATTCAGCCCATCAAATCTGCCCCTCCATTCAATCATGGCTAATCGATCTTTCCCTCTCAACCCCATTCTCCTGCCTTCTCCCCATAACCCCTGACACCTGTACTAATCAAGAATCTGTCAATCTCCACCTAAAAATGTATCTATTGATGGCTCCCACAGCCTTCTGTGGCAAAGAATTCCACAGATTCACCACCTTCTGACTAAAGAAATTCCTCCTCATCTTTCTAAAGGAAGTATTTTTATTCTGAGGCTATGGCCTCTAGTCCTACACTCTCACATGAGTGGAAATATCTTCTCCACATTTACTCTATCCAGACCTTTTAGTCTTTGTCCACTCTATCCAGGCCTTTCACTATTCAGATCTGAAACAATGCTACAATATTTTAGATTCTCCAGTGAGAGGAAATATCCTCTCTGCATCTTCGCTGAGTCTCCCAGAATCAATTAAGAGAAAATGTGAGTTGCAGAAACTATAATATCATTAAATATTACTGGATGGTACGAGTGGAATAAAAATGGTATGGTAGCAAATAAATCAAACTTCAGGAAAGTGAGTTTTAAATTCAGATGATTAACCGCAATGAATAAACTGGGGAATATATAAGGGTGGAAAAAAACTGTTGTTGCTTTTCAGGATTTATTGAATAAGCGGCACATTGATATACCAGTATGAAAACATAATTTGAAGCGCCATTTCTATAATATCGTCTCTTGGCAACATGAATTGCCCATTGAGATCGATATGGGCAAGTATAGACTTTATAAATTTTTGATTTGAAAATGGAACGTAGGGAGATTAAAATGGGTTAGGTCAAGATTGGTACAAAAATGGTTGGTGTGGACTAAATGAGTCACAGGGCCTGTCCCTGTGCTGCATCTCTGTGACTCTAATTGCAGGCAAATTTCTGTTTTTGTTTACATATGGCTGGCTGGTTGGTTGCCATTGACTAGTGGTTCTCCACAGGAGTCGGTGTTGGAACCGCTCCTCTTCAAGTTGTATATCAATAATTTGGAAGATGGAATTGATGGTTTTGTGGCCAAGTTTGAGGATGATACGAAGATAGGTGGAAGGGCAGATAGTGTAAAGGAAGCAGGAGGACTTGGACAGGTTGGGAGAGTGGGCAAAGTGGCAGATGGAATATAGCGTAGCAAAGTCATGCACTTTGGCAGTAGGAATAAAGGCGTAGATTATTTTCTAAATGGGGAGAGGATTCAGAAACCGGAGGTGCAAAGAGACTTGGGAGTGCTGGTGCAGGAATCCCAAAAGGTTAATTTACAGGTTGAATCGGTAGTAAGAAAGGCAAACTAGAATATAAAACAGATTAGAATGTAAAACAGGCTTTATAACACATTGGTCAGATCGCATTTGGAGTATTGCGAGCAGTATTGGGCTCCATATCTGAGGAGGGATGTGCTGGGAGTGGGTCCTGAGGAGGTTTACTAGAATGATCCCGGGGATGATTGGGTTATTACATGATGAACGTCTGCCGGCTATGAGCCTGTGCTCGCTGGAGTTTAGAAAGATGAGGGGGAACTCATTGAAAGTTACTAAATAGTAAAAGGCCTGAATAGAGTGGATGTGGAGAGGATGTTTCCACTGGTGGGTGAGTCAAGGACCAGAGGGCACAGCCTCAGAATAAAATGACGTACCTTTAGAAAGGAGATGAGGAGGAATTTCTTTAGTCAGTGGGTGGTGAATCTGTGGAGTTCATTGCCACAAACAGCTGTGGAGGACAGGACTCTGGGCATTTTTAAAGCGGAGACTGACAGGTTCTTGATTAGTAAGGGTATTAAAAGGTTATGGGGAGAAGGCAGGAGAATGGGGTTGAGAGGGAAAGATAGAACAGCCATGACTGAATGGTGGAGTAGACTCAATGGGCTGAATGGCTTAATACTGTTCCTATGATTCATTTTATGAAGTTATGAACATGAAAACTTATGTAGAAGTGAATATGGTTCACTTATTATTAATTACAGTTGATTCAGGTTTTCATTTTTTTGTGCAATAAATTGCTGAAATTAAACAGATAGTGGAGTATTCGTGCAAAACATTTGGGGTAGCTGAACATGGCAAGCATCCATATATCCCCTGAACAAAGTGGATTAAAGAATTGTAAAAATTAACAGTGCAAGGACTGAGAAGGAATTAGAGTGGGTGAATGAAATATTAAATCATGCGCAGGATTGAAAACAAACAGATTAGGAGATTGCATATTAAATTGAAAAAAAGAGCAAAGAGGTAAGAAGAAAATTTTAAAAAGTTGGCATTTAAAAAAAAAAAACAAATTCTGAAGTAATAAAATTCCACAGTTGTGGTCATTAATTTTCAGTGCACAAGAGACCGAGTTGAAGCAATTAACATAAATTACATCAGGGCCACTTGGACTGAAATAAATGAGAAGTTACCTTGGACGTTACATAACATCTGCCACGCAAATCCAGCAACTTCATGCCATGTACTTCAATACAGAACCAATCAATTTTTGTGAGGCCTCTGGCGAAACAGCACATCATGACACTAAGTCTTCGATTTCCCCGAATTTACTTTCAAATTAAGCTAGTGCTACAGATGCAGTAAAGTTGAAAATTTCCTTCAGCATTGTCATAAAACTGGTGCCAAACAATAGGCCCAATAGTTCAATGGTTTATCTGAAGAGATGAAGCCCAAACAATGTCATCAAACAATGTCATCAAGAAAATCAAGCAAAAATTCTGGGACAGTGCAGTTCAGCGTCACCACTCACATAATGCAGATGTGGCCACATACAGGTAACATGCGATGGCCCTACAGAACCACAATGTTCTGTTCACCCACTGCATCATTCATTTGACACCATCTTAATGTGTCATAGAAACATAGAAAATAGATGCAGGAGGAGGCCATTCGGCCCTTCGGACCTTCGAGCCAGCACCGCCATTCATTGTGATCATGGCTGATCATCCACAATCAGTAACCTGTGCTCAACTTCTCACCATATCCCTTGATTCCACTAGCCCCCAGAGCTCTATCTAACTCTCTCTTAAATTCATCCTGTAATTTGGCCTCCACTGCCCTCTGTGGCAGAGAATTCCACAAATTCACAACTCTCTGGGTGAAAAAGTTTCCTCTCACCTCAGTTTTAAATGGCCTCCCCTTTAGTTTACGACTGTGGCCCCTGGTTCTGGACTCCCCCAACATTGGGAACATTTTTCCTGCATCTAGCTTTCTTCACTGCCTGCTGCACCTGCACGCCAACTTTCAGTGACTGGTGTGCAAGGACACCCAGGTCTCGCTGTACTTCCCCCTTACCTAACCTGACGTAAAACAAATTTCAACAACTAACTTATTCAGGACAGTAGATTTAAAAAAAATTCCAATAAGTTCATAAGACATGGGAACAGAATTCAACCCATTGAATCTGCTCCGCCATTCGATCAGAGCTGATCTATTTTTCCCTCTCAGCCCCATTCTCCTGCCTTCTCCCCATATTCTTTGAAACACTTACTAATCTGGAGAAAAGATTCTCCATAGATGCTGCCTGACCCGCTGAGTTACATCTGCTTTTTGTGTCTATCTTTGCTGGACGAACTTGGCAGTTTCCCCTGAAACTGCACATCTCACGCAGATTGGAAGTGTGGAAGAAAAATAAAACTACAAATCAGCAGGAGAAAAACACAGAATTCAAGAGAACACTAAAATGCTTCATTAAGCATCTAACAAATGCTATGTACGATTATTAAAACTTCCTTGTGTTGTTGAGTGATGGGATTCACACCCACATGCACTAGCAATTGTTGTAGCCATATCTGGTTGAGATGAACGTGTTGCCTGCCAATATTTTTGTTAGTTTAAATGAAAACCAGGAGCCTCCAATGACAATGAACTCGTGATAATAATTCCTTATTTGACTTCAAGCTGCTACTGAGCCAATTTGCTGGCAAGCCACTTCAGTTTAGTTTAGTTTTGTTTAGAGATACACCGAGTCTGCACTGACCAGTGATCCCCGCACATTAACATTATCCTGCTCACACTAGGGACAATTTACACTTATACCAAGCCAATTAACCTACAAACCAGTATGTCTTTGGAGTGTGGGTGGAAACCGACGGTCTTGGAGAAAACCCACGCGGTCACAGGGAGAATGTACATACTCCGTACAGACAGCACCCGTAGTCGGGATCGAACCCGGGTCTCTGGCGTTGCAAGCGCTGTAAGGCAGCAACTCTACTGTGGTGCCGCTGTGCCACTCAAAAACTTTGCAACACTTTGAAAAACTTGAAAACTTTTAAAATCTAGCTGATATATGCTGCATTTATTTTCCCTACTTGGCTTAGTAATCAGAGAATATACATAATAATAATAATAATAATAATAATAATAATAATAATAATAATAATAATAATAATAATAATAATAATAATAATAATAATAATAATAATAATATTCATTTATTGTCATTGCAACGAGTACAACGAAATTAAAAAATAGCCAATCCTGACGGTGCGTAAAAACGTCAGAAGCATCCCGACCCAAAATGTCACTTATCCATGTTTTCCAGAGATGCCATAATATAATATAACTATTTTTAAAGGGATGTTTGAGGATACAAGGCAGAAAGCCTGGAAAAGAGTGTAGAGACAAAGTACACAAAAATAATGGAACAATATCAATATTCAGTACCTGGAGAGTTCTCAATTTATTCTTTTATTTTCTTGCCATCCCTAATTGCCATTGATTGCTTGGCCATTTCAGAAGGCAATTAAGAATCAATGCAACTGCTGTGGGTCTAAAGTTGTAAACAAGACAAACTGGCCAAGCTGCTTGTTTCGTGGTCACCATTGCTGAACCTTGTATTGTTATTCCAAAATTATTTTAAAGGTAAGTTCTGTGACTATTTTGGTGGGATATTAATGTGTTTTATGAACATTAAATCTGGGTTATTAAACCAGAACAGTCAGAAGAAGCATCCCGACCCAAAATGTCACCTATCCATGTTTTCCAGAGATGCCATCTGATCCACTGAGTTACTCCAGCACTTTGTGTCCTTTTACATTAAATTTTCTGTTAGTCCAACTACTGAGTCAAGATGCATGGTGACATGCCCTGCAGCCCACCGAGTCCAGGTCATGCATCGAGCACACACATTATTCAAGCTCCCATCAATTCTCCACAGATACTACCACATATCTGTGCATCGGGGACAATTTACAGTGGTCAATTAACTTTCCGACTTGTATATCCTTGGGATGTGGGAGGAAACCACAGTACTTGGAAGAAACTCAGAGGCTCCACAGAGACAGCACTCAAAGTCAGGATTAAACTGGATCCTGACCTCAGGACCTGTAGGTGTGACGCTTTATTCCTTCAAAATAACATTACAGATATCTTTAATTCTATTTTTCCAACCGCACCACCATATTGGGCATGGTGTACCCTTATATTCTGATGGACTGGTTGAGCTAAGGGACTATATTTTTGAATTATGTTGTTTATTTTCTCCAGAAAGTCCTATCTGAATTAATTTACGTACTAAATGAGGATTCAGTAGTATTTTTCTTAATTCTTTGCTGAATTTCATCCGCTCTACAGTTAGTGTTATGTAAGAATCATGTCTGATGTATTGAAGCTAGTTTGTAGACTTTGCAATGGGAGCTGACCAACAATGTAACCACTTTTATACAGAGTGTTGCCTGGTGAAGTGCAATGTTCTTTACGGAGGATCTGTGGCATAAGTGAGATTGTTCAACCAGTCAATTAAAAAAAGTCATGATGCCATAGAGTCATACGGTGTGGAAACAGGCCCTTCAGCCCAACTTGCCCACACCGACCAACATGTCCCATCTACACTAGTCCCACCTGCCTGTGTTTGCCCCATATTCCACTAAACCTGTCCTATCCGTGTACCTATCTAATTGCTTCTTCAACACGTCCTTTGAAATATTTGGTCTATGCCAGAATGTCTGAGGAGCGGTAAAGTAATTCTATGTCATATGAAGAAAGTGAAAAAGAAGAAAAAAAGCATTCTGAGGTGAGATTAAACATATCTCCAAAATTATTTTGAAGGAATAACGCTTAACACTTGCAAATGAAAATGGCAGGACCTGATCACGCCATTGAAAATAGAGATAAAATCAAATGTAACAGCTTCAAATGTTTCTGGAGAGAAGGAATGGGTGACGTTTCAGGTTGAGGCCCTTCTTCAGACTGAGACTCAAAACGTCACCCATTCCTTCTCTCCAGAGATGCTGACTGTCCTGCTGAGTTACTCCAGCATTTTGTGTCTGCCTTCGATTTAAACCAGCATCTGCAGTTCTTTCCCAAACAGCTTCAAATGTTTAGTGGGCAAGTGGTCGGGAAATAGTCTTAACTTTATGCCCTTGTATAGATATCAGTGTTAAGCTTTTGATAAGGTAGTGTTACAACAAAGTTTATGGAGAAAATTTCTAGACATGACTTCCAGGATTTATTATTCGATTTAATTCATAACTCCATAAGTGCATTTTGTAGTTACCTCACCACCAAGTTCAAGCCAATTTGCAACAGAGAGTTTGTGAAAGACAGTTCTGGATGCCAAACAGAAAACATGATAAAACATTATCACAATCAAGGAATTAGAAATTAAAATGGCCATATAAAATGTGGAATTTGGTAAAAAGTAAAATTTTGATGTGCCAAAAAAACAATGTTTAGTTTAGTTTAGAGATACAGCACGGAAACAGGCCCTTCGGCCAACGACTGCCCCGACCAGCGATTCCCGCACACTAACACTATCCTACACACACGAGGGGCAATTTACATGTATACCAAGCCAATTAGTCTACAAATCTGTACGTTTTTGGAGTGTTTAAATGCTGTTATATTTTTATTTGAGGCAATATACATTGCAGAATAGTGGCTGAAGTTTATCAATACAAGCACTAAGTTTCAAATGAAAGATTTCTACAATCATTTTAGAACACAGCTCTGGTAAACATTAGAAAGAATGTGGCATAGAAATGGTATATTCCCCTTTATTACATTTCCTTGTCTGTGCAGGCAGGCTATAACCTATCCTGAAGAACCCGCAAATCAATAGCACCCAACAGCGATAGAGTTGCTGCCTGCCTTAAAACGCTTACAGCGCCGGAGACCCGGGTTTGATCCTGACTATGGGTGCTGTCTGTACAGAGTTTGTACGTTCTCCCCGTGACCTGCATGGGTTTTCTCTGTGATCTTCGGTTTCCACCCACACTCCAAAGACGTACAGGTATGTAGGTAAATTGGCTTGGTAAATGTAAAAATTGTCCCCAGTGTGTGTAGGATAGTGTTAATGTGCAGAGATCGCTGGTCAGTGCGGACCCGGTGGGCCGAATGGCCCATTTTCCGCGCTGTATCTCTGAACTAAACTAAACTAAACAATGCCCAGCTGCTGAGCTTTTTTACCTTCTTATTAAGCCACATTAAGCCGCATCTGCTCCATTGTAAGAGCATGGCGCCCCCACAGGCACTGTCAAAGAACAATCCTCAGCAGAATAGCAACTGTCACCACGATGCAGACAAAATCGCAGATGCAAATACTTCTGACAAAAAAATCAAAGAGTGACTCAGAAGGAAGCATGGCGTGAGAAACAGAGCACTGTTGGTGAACAGGGGTAACAGGTTGATAAGGTGCAGAGATTTAACAAGCAAGGACATGAATGACACTGTGTGACAGGGAGATAAAGTTAATGACCTTTTTAACACATTACGATTGATCACTGAAGAATTTCTCAATTTTATATCTTTCTACACAAAAAAATAAGATCAATATCTTCTGTTGCTGTGAAAGTGACCGCCCAATACTTTATTTCATGAGGCACGCCTTCCAGTTCTAAACCTGAAGTCTCTAAGTCAGGGCGACACGGTGGCGCAGAGGTAGAGTTGCTGCCTTACAGCGAATGCAGCGCCGGAGACTCAGGTTCAATCCTGACTACGGGTGCTGTACTGTATGGAGTTTGTACGTTCTCCCTGTGACCTGAGTGGGTTTTCTCCGAGATCTTCGGTTTCCTCCCACACTCCAAAGACGTACAGGTTTGTAGGTTAATTGGCTGGGCAAAATGTTTTAAAACAAATTAGCCCTAGTGGGTGTAGGTTAGTGTTAATGTGCGGGAATCGCTGGGCGGCGCGGACCCAGTGGGCCGAAGGGCCTGTTTCTGCGCTGTATCTCTAAATCTAAATCTAAAAAAAAATTGAAATCTTTGTCGGCTGAGATCGTAAAAGTTGCTCCGATAGCTCCAGATTAGTGCAGAACTTAGACAATAGACAATAAACTTGGTCCAATTTAAAGCTAAGTCAGATCTAGTCAATTAGTATAGATCTGTGCTACAGATACAAAATCAGATCTGGACTGGAGAGTTTTAACACGTACTTTGTAAATCCATCAAAGTTAGCTAATAGGCAAAGAAAGCTAATTAAACATCTTGGCCTTTGTCTGTGGTATATCTTGAAATAATGATGTAGATTGAAAGGATAATAATTTTCTAAAGTCATATCTGCCCTTTAAAAAAAATGCTGCCTTTTAAACTAGTTCATCACTAGAGCTATAGAGTCATACTGTATGCTATGGAAACAGACCCTTCGGCCCAGCTCGTGCATACCGACCAAAATGTTTCATCTAACTTAATCCCTTTTGACTGCGTTTTGCCCATATCGCCCAAAACCTTTCCATGTACCTGTTATAGTACCTGCCACAACTACATCTGGCAGCTCGTTCCATATATCCACTACCTTATAAGGTTATTCCCCAGTTTCCTTGTAAATGTTGTTCCTCTCATTTTAAACCTCTGCCCTCTGGTTCTTAATTTCCTATCCTGGGTAAAAGACTATACATTCATCCTATCTATACTCTTCATTGTATATGCTGTTATACACAGTTCATAATTATACACTTTCCAATATTAATTTGTATTAAATTAAAGGCGTTGATAAATACGACCCCATGTGATGCCTATTGCCAGATCCACTGACATGGGTTTTAGAGTTTAGAGTTTAGAGTCAGTCAGAGAATCAAATTCAAAGTACTCGTAATTGTCTACAAATCACTAAATGGTCTTGGACCAAAATATCATATCATATCATATCATATCATATATATACAGCCGGAAACAGGCCCTTTCGGCCCACCAAATCCGTGCCGCCCAACGATCCCCGCACATCAACACTATCCTACACCCACTAGGGACAATTTTTACATTTGCCCAGCCAATTAACCTATATACCTGTACGTCTTTGGAGTGTGGGAGGAAACCGAAGATCTCGGAGAAAACCCACGCAGGTCACGGGGAGAACGTACAAACTCCTTACAGTGCAGCACCCGTAGTCAGGATCGAACCTGAGTCTCCGGCGCTGCATTCGCTGTAAAGCAGCAACTCTACCGCTGCGCTACCGTGCCGCATATCAGACCTTCTCTCACCTTACATTCCAGCTAGAACCCTTAGGTCAGTTGGGACCAGTCTATTAAACACTCCAAGAGTAAAAACAAAACACAGTAAAGCAGCTTTTAGTCACTCTGCTTCATGCATCTGGAATAAACTCCCCGAAGAACTCAAACAGGCCCAAACTCTAAATATATTCAAAACTTGGCTTAAAATCTTCATGTTCTGCAGTGTCTATGACAAGCACTTTGATTCTTGTTACTCTATATATCTTACTTTTGGTCTATTCTTATTATTTTTTATATTTTATTATTTTTTATCTAATTCTATTACTCTATCGTTCGCTCGTGTGTCAGACGACGTTAGCTCGCTGTTGGCTTCTGTCGTCGTCCAACATGTTGACAGAATTTTCCTATCTTTTTTCCTTGTTCTGTATTTTTATGCTCTGTGTAAAGCACTTTGAATTGCCATTGCTGTATGAAATGTGCTATATAAATAAACTTGCCTTGCCTTGCCTAGAGAAACAGGTCCTTTGGCCCACCGAGTCCGTGCCGACCAGCGATCCCCATACACTAGCACTATCCTACACACTAGAGAAAATTTTACAATTTTACCAAAGCCAATTAACATATAAACATGTACGTCTTTGGAATGTGGGGAAGAAATGGAGCACCTGGAGAAAACCAACGCAGTCGGTCACAGGCAGAATGTACAAACTCCGTACATGCAACACTCGGGTCTCTGGCATTGTAAGGCCCGCTGCACCACTGTGCCACCTTACAAATCTTTCACCAGTTTTGCATTTCCAGTTCCTTGTGTCACCATTTTACTAGTTTTCAGTGGGCTGTTAATTCTTCAATGTAACCTAATGTTAAAATATTTTTCATTATCTTTCAATTAATGAATTAGAACTTTTTAAACAGTATCTTCTTGAACAATGTGGAGTTCTAAACTGTGCGTTAGAAACAAAATCCTTAAGAAACTCCATGTTGGCATGTGAAATTAAGCCCATTTAAGCTATTGCAGATGCTAAGCTATTGCAGAAGATCGCTGAATAGCTTTAAAGCAAAAGACTAAAGATTAGGAAGTACTAATGTGACATTTGTTCCAAGAATTATCACTCAGTGTAAAAGTCTATTATTTTACTTAAAGAACATTTAAGGGAAATGATAATAGGGTGGCACAGTTGCCTTGTTGCTGCCTTACAGCGTCAGAGACCCAGGTTTGATCCTGACAACGGATGCTATCTGTATGGAGTAGGAACATTCCCCCTGTGGCTGCGTAGGTTTTCTCCAGGTGCTCCCACAATGCAAAGACGTACAGGTTTGTAGATTAATTGGCTTCCGTAAAATTGTAAATTGTCCCTAGTGTGTAGGCTATTGTTAATGTAGTGTTAGATGAATGCTGGCCTCTCTGCGCATTCAGTGGGCTGAAAGGCCTATTTCCGTACTGTATCTCTAACATCTAATTCTTGCCTGAATTCTTCAATTTTCAGGTTGGAGCAAACAACAATACAAATATTTATAATTTAACCTGTCTAATATCTGATGCAATTCTGTTAGTTAATTTATGAAGAAAGGCTAACGCCATATTTCAAAATAATCATCTGTATTTTAAATACTTTTCTTAAGTCAATAGACAATAGACAATAGACAATAGGTGCAGGAGTAGGCCATTCAGCCCTTCGAGCCAGCACCGCCATTCAATGCGATCATGGCTGATCACTATCAATCAGTACCCCGTTCCTGCCTTCTCCCCATACCCCCTCACTCCGCTATCCTTAAGAGCTCTATCCAGCTCTCTCTTGAAAGCATCCAACGAACTGGCCTCCACTGCCTTCTGAGGCAGATAATTCCACACCTTCACCACCCTCTGACTGAAAAAGTTCTTCCTCATCTCCGTTCTAAATGGCCTACCCCTTATTCTCAAACTGTGGCCCCTTGTTCTGGACTCCCCCAACATTGGGAACATGTTATGTTTCAATATATTAGCATGGCAGGTTAACATTATTTGTTGGTTAATTGGCTTGGTGTATTTGTAAAATTGTCCCTGGTGTGTGAAAGGTAGTGTCAATGAGTGGGGATCGCTGGCTGATGCAGACCCGGTGGACGGAAGGGCCTGTTTCTGTGTTGTATCTCTAGACTAAACTAAACTAGACAAATCAACGGAGCGAATTGGAGTTGGCTGCAGCTGTGTTTTTGGTAACCTTGTATCATATTATGTGCTTTTCTGCGATTACAAAACCACAATTCAGGGGAGAAAACCAGAGCAATCTACAGAATAAATAAAATAACAACAAATGAGCAAAAGAAGCTAAGAAGTAGGAGTAGCAGTAAGCCTGCTTCTTCAAGCCGATCTGCCATTCACTGTACCTTGGAACATGTGACAATGAACTAAACGAAACTAAACCAAATGAAACTAAATTGAACTAAACTAAACTAAATTAAACTAAACTAAACCATCTTAGCATTTATCTATCAATCTTTCCTTTAAATTCAACATCTTACAATATCATGTTTCGTTATTCTAAACCCCTGTCAGTATAGGTTCATCTCATTCAATATCTCCTGAAAGGGTAGCTGCATAAATGGAGGGACTCTGCCATTCTTAAAATTGCCTCAGCTAGAAAACCAAAATGTCATTTCAATTTATAAGATTAGGAAAGGTGCTCAGGAGTCAGAATGATTTATATACCAGCAGCATGCCAGGATTTTTTAATATGAGCTGTAATAATGGTTATAAAATGTTGGAACGTACAATGATGGAAGATAGTTGGTTCAAAGTAATAACGGCACACAGAGTGTTTTTAAAGCAGATAACTTTGGTCACATTAGCCTTTTTCTTTTCTGTTGTCATGTAGCTGAACCTCGTTTGCAGAGTGCAACATGATTGCGCCCATTTCCAGATTAAATCATGCTCTCAGGAAATTTGGATATTTGCAAATGCAATTCGTCCTTGTGACAATTATATTTCTGTGTCTATCAGGGGCAGGATGACAGCATTCCCTGCTCAATGCTACTTTGGAGCATTGCCAAGAATTTAGGTCACATTTTTCAGGGAGAAATTAGCAATAGTCTTCCTTCAGAACAATGTATTCTGGCTGTTGGCACCTTCTGGACAACATGCTTCACAATGCTAATAAATCTGCAGTTATACAACTTAAAGGAGACTTCCAGGTCCAATTCTTGGTTTGGCAGTGGGAACCCAATCCGTTTAAGAGCCCATTAATTCATTTTCCATGGGTACAGTAAGCTCCAAGAGAACGAGAAAGTCCAAGAAAGAGAAAAAAACAAGTTGGCAACATTTTTGGATTTTAGTTTACAGATATGGTGCAGAAATCGGCCCTTTGCCCACCGTGTCTACGTCGACCAGCGATCCACGCACACTATCCTACACACTAAAGACAATTTACAATCTTTACCAAATACTATTAACCAACAAACCTGTACGACTTTGGGGTGTGGGAGAAAACCTCGAGCACTTGGGGAAAACCTACGCTGTCACGGGGAGAACATACAAACTCCAGACTGGCAGCAACATTACCGCTGCGCTACCATGCCACCCCCTTTATTCCTGACCTTGCAACTCCTATTCTGCTCTTGCATTCACAGACACCAACTCCCTCAAGTTCCATGGCCCAAAATGACGACTCTCTCCTCCCATGAAACCAATGGTGAAACCAGTGATGATCCTGTGTGAAAAATATCAGGACCAGGAATAAGTTATCAAATATCGAGATATTTTTTCACTCATCGTTACAATGCTTGGCCATACTTCATTCAAGGTAAGTGTGGATGTTCAGACACATGAGATCACTGGATTTTTGAGCATTTCATGTGCAGGAATTAGGTGGCCAAGGGTAAATGTATTTCAGAACCTATCCAAAACAAGACCACAACTGAAACTGTTGCCTGCATGTGTAATGTATCATGCATATTCATGTGCCATGTTAATGAGTGGGTGTTCCTGGAGCCGGGAATGCTGGGTAAATAAAGGCTGGTGAGATTCAGGCAACGAACGTGTGAGTGTACTTTATCTTTATGCCATGCTGAACATAACAAAATTGGCGACGAGGACGGGATTGTGGAGGAGACTGAGTTTGTTTTGCATAGCTTTTGTACGGCTAAGTTTTAGGTGTTTTGCTACACCAGAACAGGCAGGAAGTCTGAGCTTGTGCAAGAAAAAACTCTCCTCGTTCCTTTGTTTAAAAAAAAAGAGAGGGACAAAATGGCGGCGTCCACAGGCTACATCGGAAGCCTGGGCATCTTTGACAAAAGTAGAGAGCCGTTCAGCTCCTATATGGAGAGAGCAAACATGTTCTTCATGGCAAATAACATCACGGAGACCAGTGGTGAAGGAGAGGTAGTGGCTGCAAAAAACAAGGCTGTTCGTGAACGCATGAAAGCGATTCTGCTCACGGAGATCGGACCTGAAGTGTACGGCACACTCGTGAATATCCTTGCGCCCATAAAGGCAAAAGATGTGCCTTTCAGTGACATTATAAAGAAGTTGGAGGAGCACTTCAACCCACAGCCTCTGGAAATTGCAGAAAGCTACAAATTCGGCATGAGAAACCAGAAGCAAAACGAGACAATCAGTGAGTACATTGTTGCCTTGAAAAACTTAACGTTGCACTGTAACTTTGGAACCTTTCTTGAACGCGCACTACGCGACAGATTTGTTTGTGGTCTAGTGGATGAACGAATTCAGTCCAGACTCATGAGCACTCCTGATCTTACATTTGAGATAGCATGCAAGATTGCTACTACAATGGAGATGGCATCAAAGAATGCTCGTGAGTTTCGTTCACCACATACTGCAGTGGCCGTGTATACTCACAAAGCAGCGCCTATGGCCAAACCAAAAGGGGCCAAACTGAAACCGAAGTATGGCGGGGAGCCGAGTGCAGCCAGTTGTTATCGTTGCAACGGTAATCACCCATCCCAATCCTGTCAGTTCAAAACTGCTAAGTGCTATAACTGCCAGAAGAAAGGCCATATCGCCTCAGCATGTCGGGCCAAGCTTACAGTGGGAAACACACGACAACACCAGAAAAGAGTTCACAAAGAGATGAACCCGGATGACAATGAACTTGGGTTGTACATCATTCATGCAACTGATGTCAATAAGCCTACAACCAGCCAAGACAAGGACTTTCGAATTAAACTATTGGTTAATGAACAGTTAATTGATATGTGCATTGACACGGCAGCATACTGTTCGGTCATGAGCAAAGACCTGTACGAAACAAAGTTCTCACAGACACCATTGTCCGAGAGTAAGGTCAAGCTGAGAACCTACTCTGGCGAAACCTTGGAGACGTGTGGACAAATGAATTGCAAAGTTCAGTGTAATGGACAGTCAGTAACATTGCCCATCATAGTAGCCAGCTACAGAAATAAACCAACCCTCCTTGGAAAGGATTGGCTGAGTAAAATAAAATTAGACTGGAAGAACATTTTCAGCATCGATGCGTCCAGATCATGTCTTGAAAATGTCATAAGCAAACATGCTGAAATATTTGCTGACAGTTACACGGGAATAACAGGATACTCTGCACACATTCGACTGCAGCAAGATGTGACACCTGTGTATTGTCGACCAAGACCGGTACCATATGCGCTAAAGCAACAAGTGGAGGAAGAACTCAACAGGTTGGAGCGGAATGGGGTACTCGTGAAGACAGACCAGAGCAACTGGGCAACGCCAGTTGTGGCTGTGCTCAAGGCTGACAAAACTGTTCGACTATGCGGTGACTACAAAGTCACAATCAACCAAGCTGTTGACGACGAACAGTATCCTTTGCCAACCTCGCAGGATCTGTATGCAGAACTTAGCGGAGCAAGAGTCTTCACTAAGCTGGATTTGTCTCATGCTTATGCCCAACTCAATGTTGACAAAGAAAGTCAGCAGTGCTTGACCTTCAACACACATAAGGGCTTGTATTCATACACAAAGCTGCCCTATGGTGTGAAATCTTCCCCGAAAATCTTTCAGTCCGTCATGGACAAAATGTTGCAAGGCATTCCGCACTGTGTGTGCAACCAGGATGACCTACTGATATTCACAGTGGGCATGGAAGAACATCTGGAGATACTCGAGCAAGTTCTCACACGATTGAACTGCCACAACGTCAAACTACGAAAGAGCAAATGTGCATTTGCGCAATCAGAGGTGATCTACCTTGGACTCAAAGTAGATTCCAACGGACTGCGCCCTGTGAAGGCGAAAGTTGAAGCAATTGCGAATGCTCCAAAGTCCAACAATGTGTCAGAGCTACGATCATTCCTTGGGATGGTGCAGTTCTATGCACGATTCCTTCCAGATTTAGCAACCGTGCTAAAGCCACTACATCATCTGTTACAAAAGGATGAGAATTGGATGTAGGGAAAGGAACAGTAACTTGCATACGACATCTGCAAGAAAAACCTGACAAGTGACAAACTCCTTGTTCACTACGACACGACGCGCGAGATGAAACTTGCTTGTGATGCTTCAAGTTATGGTGTAGGTGCAGTGATTTGCCACGTAATGGATGACAGACAGGAAAAGCCTATTGCTTTTGCCTCCCGCACCCTATCACCAAGTGAGCGCAACTATGCACAGATAGAAAAGGAAGCACTCAGCATTGTGTTCGGAATCAAGAAATTCCACCAGTTTCTTCTTGGCAGACCATTCACCCTTGTGACTGATCACAAACCACTACTCACGATACTGGGTCCCAAGTCAGCTATACCTTCCATGGCGGCATCAAGGATGCAGCGCTGGGCAATTCTGCTGTCCCAGTATGACTACAAGGTGGAGTACAGAAGCTCCAAATGCAACGCAGTCGCAGATGCGTTGTCCCGATTGCCCCATGAGAACTCTGATGTGGGAAGCGAGAACTCAATCTACACACTGCAAGTCGTAGATGAAGACTTTCCAGTGACTGCAACAGAAATTGCAGCTGAAACAGAGAAGGACACTGTGCTGAAGAGTGTCTATGAACAGACATTGAATGGTTGGACTGAAGTCGAGAGTGGATCAAACTCAGAACTGAAGCCTTTCTATAATCGACGCCATGAATTATCATGCGAGCAGGGATGCATAAAGTGGGGTTACAGAGTGGTTGTACCAGAGTCTTTAAGAAACAAGATTATGTACGAACTTCATGCCGAACATCCTGGCACAGTTAGCATGAAGTCAATTGCTAGAAGTTTTGTGTATTGGCCTGGTATAGACAGTGACATTGAGTCACTGGTGAGAAAATGTAGCGTGTGTCAAGATTGCCGGAGTAAACCACCAAAAACACCACTGCAACCCTGGTCATGGCCAAGTAGACCGTTTCAGAGAGTTCATGTAGACTTTTGTGAAAAGGGTAATGATAATTTTCTGGTACTAGTACTCCAAATGGATTGAGGCTAAGCATATGGGGTCAAGCACTACTGCTGAGCGTACCATAGACGAGTTGAGATCGATTTTTGCATGTCATGGTTTACCAGAAGAACTTGTTTCTGATAACGGACCTCAGTTTCGTTCAGAACAGTTCAAAGAGTTCATGCAGCGTAATGGGGTAAAACACACACTTGTTCCCCCATACCATCCAGCCTCCAATGGGGCGGCGGAAAGGTCTGTTAGAGTAGTCAAAGAGGCTCTCAAGAAACAGGTTTTGCAGGGTAGTTCAAAGCTCAGCATGAAACATCGTTTGGCTAGTTTCTTGCTGAAGTACAGAACCTCACAACACACAACTACGGGTTATTCACCTGCAGAACTGTTGATGAAGAGAAGGCTAAGAATACGCCTAAGTCTAGTTCAACCCAATTTGGCTTCGAGAGTTGAGCAAAAACAGTTAAGTAAAAAACACCACTTTGACTTCCACAAAAAGGAGAGGAACTTCAAGCCAGATGAGCAAGTTCGTGTGCTCAGTCCTCCCAACAAGTCCAGTTGAGACAAATGGGATGTTGGGAAAATAGTGGAAGTGTGTGGAACAAAAAGATACTTAGTGGATGTTGGAGACAAGATCAAAAGTGTTCATGTGGATCAAATGATTCCAGCCAAAGATGAACCAAAAACTGAGCATGAATTCCTAATCCCTGAGTATTCATCTGAAAGTGAGTAAGAAAAGACTATTGTGGTTGATACACAAAATTCAGTGAGTACAGATAAAGAAACAGACTTCTCTAGTCAAGGTCAGCGTACTAACATAGAGCCAAACAAGCTAACAGTTGAGTCTACAAGTACATCTGTTACGCCTGTTGCACCTGTTACTGTTAAACGATCAGGCAGGAACCGCAAACCAGTAATTAGGTTAAATTTGTATGTTAGACAACTCACTCTACAAGTAAAACGAAAATGTGTAAATAAACGTGTTACGTTTAGCATTTGAAATTTTGTAAATATGGTTAAAAGTATTGATTTAAATCAAGTATCACAACACCAAAATTGTAACTGAGTACTTGGATTTAATACTTAAAAAAAGGGAGAGCAGTGTAATGTATTCATGCATATTCATGTGCCATGTTAATGAGTGGGTGTTCCTGGAGCCGGGAATGCTGGGTAAATAAAGGCTGGTGAGATTCAGGCAACGTACGTGTGAGTGTACTTTATCTTTATGCCGTGTTGAACATAACAGCATGTCATGCACTTCCCCCTTAGTGACCTATTAAAAGTACAAAAGGATTTCCAGGTAACAAGGGGGAAAGTTCAACTATTTGTAATTTCTATTAAATGAGAACATGTGCAACATAGAAATAACATTCATGTGGCATTAGTTGGATTCCGGCCCTGATCTGTCCTGGTCTTTTCTTGCTGCCAGCTTTTCACCCCCCCTTCCACCCCCTTACATTCAATCTGAAGAAGGTCCCCAACCCAAAACGTCACCCGTCCTTTTCCTCCAGAGATGCTGCCTGACCCACTGAGTTGCTCCAACACTTTGTGTCTATCATTGGTTTTCTTACGAGGCATGGTTTTGTATTAAATGATTGGTTCCAATACTCCATGCACCATATGTTGTTGAAAAATTCCCTTGTTACAGTAATTTTGGGATATTGGGTGATAAAGTACTTCTGACAAATGTGAAATAATACAGTATTACCAAGAAAAGCTGTGGATCGGAGATATCTTTGCCATTGCACAGACTGATCAGTGCTGCAGTGATTCAATTACATCATTCGGTTCTGGCTCCGGGAACCAAACGCAGCAAATATATTTTAAATGATTTAACAAATTCAACTATCTGAATACTTTTTTTATTGTGGACCCTGAACATACTGGGTTCAATCATGGTCCTTTGTGTTGTTACCCATAAAATTTTACTAACATAGAAACATAGAAACATAGCAACATAGAAAATAGGTGTAGAAGTAGGCCACTGGGTCCTTTGAGCTAGCACCGCCATTCAATATGATCCTGGCTGATCATCCAAAATCAGTACCCCGTTCCTGCTTTTTCCCCATATCGCTTGATTCTGTTAGCCCTAAGAGCTAAATCTAACTCTCTCTTGAAAACATCCAGTGAATTGGCCTTCACTGCCTTCTGTGGCAGAGAATTCCGCAGATTCACAATTCAATGAGTGAAAATGTTTTTCCTCATCTCAGTCCTAAATGACCTACCCATTATTCTTAAACTGGTTCTGGACTCCCCCAACATCAGGAACATTTTTTCCTGCATCTAGCCTGTCTAATCCCTCAAGAATTTTATATGTTTCTATAAGATCCCCTCTTATCCTTCTAAATTCCAGTGAATACAAGCTCAGTCGACCCATTCTCCCATTCTTTCATCATATGTCTGTCCCGCCTTCCCAGGAATTAACCTGGTGAACTTACGCTGCACTCCCTCAATAGCAAGAATGTCCTTCCTCAAATTAGGAGACCAAAACTGCACACAATACTCCAGTTGTGGTCTCACCAGTGCCCTGTACAACTGCATAAGGATCTCCTTGCTCCTATACTCAAATCCTCTCGCTATGAAAAAATAGCCAATGGTTGTGGTATAATGTTTATTATCATGATTTATAAACTGCTCTTTGAAGTTTATAACATTAAATGAACATTTGCACTTTATCTCTGCCATGTTATTTAGTTAAATTCTCGAGCTTCTGCTTGCACTTCACTGTGGATGACAGTGTTCATGATAGTGTATTATATTATTCAATCCCACCTCATACCATTATTTGGAGGAATGTTTGAATGAGAACATCAAAATCTATCTTACTCAGCCCTATTACATTCACCTTTTCATTTTTCTAGCTTTTCATAATCATTTGTCCAGATAACGTTATTTTCCTTTCATCCATCTGTTCAATTGTTTTTCAACACCCTCCATTAAGCACTAACAGGACTCAAAACCATTATTTTCTTATGGCCTTGGCAAAACATACTCTCTGACCCCCATCTGTATTGCAAAACGCAATGATATTTGGTGCAGCAGTAAAACTATTTCATTTCCAATTGCATTTATTAACATCTGGAGAATTGTGCTAGATTGAGTTCCATGGGGAAAAAATGGTTCACTGATTAGATCTGCATTGCAATTTTATTTTTCAGGAAAGGTTATTGATTTAGTCATAGTTTTGGACGGTAATCCATATCAGAGTAATATCAAAGTGCACCTTTATGAATTTTGTGCTTGCAGGACTGTATTGCAGATAATTCAGTTGGTGGTGTCAATTCTTGTGCAATGGTAATTTGGTGCTTGCCCAAGAAATCTAACTATATACATGCATCTAATTAATCATATGCACCACACACAGGCAACTAGGTCTGAATATTGGGAAGATTCTACACCTCCCCTCCAACAGGGCGTCACGGTGGCACAACGGTAGAGTTGCTTCCTTACAGCGCCAGAGACCCTGGTTCGATCCTGACTACGGGTGCTGTCTGTTTGGAGTTTGTACGTTTTTCCCGTGACCACATGAGTTTTCCCCGGGTGCTCCGGTTTCCTCCCACACTCCAAAGTCATACAGATTTGTAGGTTAATTGGCTTTGGTAAAAAATGTAAATTGTCCCTAGTGTGTAGTGTGTTCTGGTGTAACGGGGATCTCTGGTCAGCATGGACTCGGTGGGCCTAAGAGCCTGTTCCCATGCTGTATCTCTAAACTAAACGAATCGAAACCTGTTCTGCTTAAAGGAATTCTTGATTCCTTGCAGGTGTGTGGGAGTTGCATTGGTGTGCTGAAGACTTGAGAGTGATGACTTTTTGCTTTTAATTGTTGAGGGAAAGGTTGCCAATTTCTTCCAAAACAGATGAGAGTTTATGTTGTGTTTCTGCTGGATTGGGAACAGAATGGGAGGGTTGAAGGCAAACTCGTTGCCAGATGAGACCAAATGGGAGGTGTGGAGAGCTCTCTCCAGGAGCCCCTGTTACCTAAGCAATGAGCATCTGAGGATCATTTGTGTGGGAGGCCTGGATTTTCAATGGAGGTGCTGACAAAGATCTGGCAGCTTATGAAGAGCCATACCTGGTCTGCTACGCAAGTATCAGTGTAAGTCACGCTCAGCCGAAACATATTTGTTCCCGATTTGTAAAGGAAGCTGTGATGGACAATAAGGTGTGTCTCAGCTTGCAGCTCATTCCTTCCTGGGACTTCATGGAGATTGTGAACCCAAACAGGAATTCCCCTCATTCTCCTTGAGATGAGAACAGCAGGTGGCTCAAGCATGCAGATTTACCCAGATGATTTCAGGAATGAAAGACTGTGCCAATGTTATACATTTTCAATCAGGGACCTCAATCTGTCCATGAGGACAAAAGGCTATCAGTCCGAACTTGTGAAATTAATTTCTGCAGTTATTTTCTTATATTGTGGCAATGGAATATCTGATCTTTTGGGTTATAATTGATGGTTAATTTAAGAGTAAATCAATTGTTATAGCTGAGTATAAACACAAAAAGCTGGAGTAACTCAGCAGGACAGGCAACATCTGTGGAGAGAAGGAATGGGTGACTTTTCGGGTCAAACCCCTTCTTCAGACATAGCTGAGTGTAGTTTTAGCACAGAATTAGTACAGCCATTTATATTTGCGATCATATATATTTAAAATATAAATTTATATTTTTACCAATACACAACAAAAAATGATTTCAGATGACCAGTTGGTTACAGCAATATCTGCCAATTGTTTTACTGAACATAACATAACATACCGAGATAAAATATTAGATTGCCCAATATCCAAAAGATAATCAAAAAGTAAATATCTGTGGAGTTTATAAGGAACTGAAGTTCACCATAAATATGCCATAAATCTTTATTAGCATAGCCAGTTTTATTATAAAATTGAGTAACTATTATTTTTTCCAAGTTTGCTGTCTCAATATTGGAAAGTATCAATTTTTGTTATGAAATATTGAAATACGTATTTGATTTTGACACAGATAAAGAATATATTTTACAGTGTAATAAAAACACAATCAAAAGGATGAAGGATAGATAGAAAAAAGATTCTTACAGAATAATTGTGATAACAAGAGCAGAATATTAAAATAAATATAAGACCTGGAAAATTTAATGAAAGATCCCGTTATCTCTGTTGATTAAAAAATATATAGAAAAGTAACAAGGAAGATTTGATATGTAATGCATCAAATGTGTAACTGTTGTCTTTATGTAGATCTCTTGTTCACGATGATATAGAGGGTTAGATTGATTATTTTTAGTTCTCCCCTGGAGGCTATCAGAAAATAAGTAATTTCATGAAAACCTCTACACCCTTTCATTACATCTTTTCTTTTTAGAGACCCTTAATAGCCATTCAAAACCCCCCAGTAGTATTTTTATTGCATTACTCTCTGTGTTGACGGTGCAGTGTTTTCAGAAGGCTGTTGGATAGGAGTTTGCCTTTGGGATGATCATATGTGAAAGAGGCACAACCTGGAAGGGAAGTTGGGCGGCAACATTACACCCAAGTATCTGCTAACTAAGGAGCAGATCTCATTAAATTGAACAGTGCTGCCAAAGAATAATATATAACAATGTTAAACCAAGCCTTTTAATGAGGGAACATTAGAATTAGATAATTAAAAATGTTGTCGTTTTGACATTTACTGACAGCATCAGGGACTAGTTGGATCGCAGTAGTACTGGAAGCAGAGATTCATAGTTTATTCGATAATTAGTAGAGTGATATTTAGTTATATCCCAGAAACTTAAAACTAATTCAGTGCTAAGTACCTAAAAACAAATGTTAAATGATTTGTGTCCGAAGAAGGGTCTTGACCCGAAACATCACCCATTCCTTTTCTCCAGAGATGCTGCCTATCCAGCTTACTCCAGCATTTTGTGTCTATCTTCTGTTAAATAATATCCTTGTTTCTCAATATTAACAACCTTGTAGCCACCAGCTTTTTAAAGTACAAAAGGACCACATGTACATTGAGGGATCCAGTCATAATAGATAATGTTTCAAATATGTAAGAACATACTTTATATCCATTTGATTTGTATTTTGAACTGCCAAAATAGGCAGAAAAAGATAACACAACCGGAATGATTTGACTTCAGTTGGATTTAAAACAACAGGAAGACCACTCTAACATTGATCAATATAAACTATTCTGAAGCTGATGGAAACTCCTAGTCATAAGACTCACTAATCAAGAACCTCTTGATCAATCTCCGCTTCAGAAATACCCAATGACTTGACCTCCACAGCCGCCTGTGGCAATTAATTCCACAGATTCACACCTTCTGGCTAAATAAATTCCTCCTTATGGGTAGTGAATCTGTGGAATTCTTTGCCAAAGGCTGCAGAGGGCAAGTCAGTGGATATTTTTAAGGTAGAGATAGATAGATTATTGATTAGTACAGGTGTCAGAGGTTATGGGGAGAAGGCAGGAGAATGGGGTTAGGAGGGAGAGATAGATCGGCCATGATTGAATAACGGAGTAGACTTGATGGACCGAATGGCCTAATTCTACTCCTATTCCTTATGACCTTATCTTCATTCTAACATTCATATTCTCCAACTTCTGTGTGCAAGGTTACTGTTGATGCAACAATAAAGCTGCCTCTAAGTGCCAAGATACAAATCATGGATCTTAACTTGCATCCCAGTAGGTTTTGTTTATGTCCACCCACCATCCCCCATTCACCATCTCAGTGTCAGCACCACTGATGGAATAACCTGTCACCCATTAATAACCTGTCATAGTAACATAGCAGGCACCATTTTAATTCCTAACACAGTGATATATGAACATATCATTTTCCATTCAATTTGGTTGTAGAATGTTTGCCACTCAGTTACCAGGGTTAACAAATTAAATCAGAAATATTATCAATTTAAAACAAATGACTAAAACAATGGCAGATCTGGTAGACTGGGAGAGCTAATAAAAAAGGTACAGGTAGGACTATTTACCAATGAACTGCTCAGTTATGAAATACAAAGAAATCTCGGTGCCAGACTACTGAAATTAGTCTTATGAATTTAAAACCAAATTCAACGAGTAAGTAAAATTAAAGCAGAAGGATATCATTCAGGAAAAACATTCAACTGGATTGATTCAGCTCTCTTTATTTGCTTCCCTGATGACCATTTCCCCATCTTAAGGTCACGAAAGGAGATGTTTGTTAATTGCTGTAGAGTTACATTTGTACCTTTGTGGGTATTAAAGCCCTCCATGTCAACATGCTGCAAGGCAAGACAATAAGGTCTGAAGAAGGGTCTCGACCCAAAAAGTCACCCATTCCTTCTCTCCAGAGATGCTGCCTGTCCTGCTGAGTTACTCCAGCATTTTGTGTCTATCTTTGATTTAAAGCAGCATCTGCAGTTCTTTCCTGAATGTACAAGTACATTCAGGTTGTACTTATGTGTCAAAATTCATTGACGCCACAGAAGTACATGGCAATAATTGATTCTAACCAAGTTGGAATTTGGCATTTTTCACTTGGCTTTCAATAGTATTGCTGTTGTTGAACCCTTCACCGCCAAATCTGGGGTAAAACAAAAAGTTAATGCTGATGATGTTCAGCTACGTTATTGGAATTTTCCTCATGACTCATGGACTCTGATATGTTCAAACAAAAAGCATCTGCAGAACAGGGAGAAAATAATCAAGAATAAGGAAAATAAATATCTGATTAGAATTTTATATGCATTCTCAGAACGCTCATTTATTTTTGCCACATATTAGTAGTCTGCTATGGTATTAAAGAGAAATTGGCGAATCCACAATTCACATTAAAATCAACAAATCTTCTGAACCTTGGCTTCCAGATTCTCTCTGTAGTCCTGCTCATTTCCTGTATTTTTTGTGTCGAGGGGAGATGATAGAAGGTGTCGAGGGGAGATGATAGAAGTACACTATGTAAAATTGAGAGGCGTGGAACCTTTTTTTCCAGGGTGGAAATGTCAAGGACTAGAGGGCATAGCTTGATGATCTGAGGGGAGAGGTTTAAAGGAGAAGTGCAGAGCAAGTTTTTTTACATATAGACTGGTGGGTGCACGGAATGTGCTGCCAAATCTGGTGGTGGAGGCAGATACAATAATAACATTTTAAGAGGCTTTTACATAGGCACATGCAGATGCAAGGAATGGAAGGATATGGATCACGTGCAGGCAGAGGAGATTAGTTTAACCTGGCATCCGTTCAACATGGACATTGTGGACCATAGGGTCTATTCCTGTGCTGTACTGTTTTATATTCTATGGTTTACTTCCTTCTGTTTTGCATTCCAATTATTCATGATTATATTAAAACATCTCTTTTCAAGGCAGAAACTTCAACAAAAAGAAAATACTGTGGTTTCAACATTTCCACGTTTTATTGACTTTGTGAGCTCAGCTTTTTAGCACTGCCACCCAAATGGAACGTAATGTGTTTTTATTAATGTAGTCAGTAACAGTTATCTTTAAAGTTTGAAATTATACTGTAGGGTAAGGACTATCAGCATTTATTCCTCTCACTATTGATTTACTTCACCAAATTAATTAAAATAGGCATCACCTCCAAATAAATAATGTAGGTGGGATTTTCAAACTGTTTGTTGCTCTGGCCCTACGGCACCCTGAAAGGCATAGAAATGTACTTGTTATCTTGTTATCAGAAATGTACTGATAACTTTTTCTGGCTAACAATCAGCAAATGCTAGTCGTGGTCAATTTGTAACATGCTGAATGATAGTGAATTTATCTTTAAGTTTGTTAAAATGGAGGAGATGGAGAGCATCAATATTATTAATACGCTCCATTAAACCTTGAAAGACTATTCAGACTTCCTGTGGTTCAAATTATGTTGCAGTTTTATACATGCATTCCAATTAAGGTATTTTGCTGAAGATAGACACAAAAAGCTGGAGTAACTCAGCGGGACAGGCAGCATCTCTGGAGAGAAGGAATGGGTGACATTTTCGGTCGAGACCCTTCTTCAGACTGGTATTTAGCTCACTCTTTAATATTCCCAATTTGTATTGTTTTTAGTTTTATTTCTTTCTGAATTGCAATGGAAGACTTGAAATATCAGGAATATTGGAAAATCAGCACTCTCCAGCTTAGCAGTGTCATTTTCCATTTGGGTCTTTACAATCTCTCATTGCTGTGAGTTTACAATGTCCTCCTCCTTCAGTAAGTGAGGTCTTTTGTAATTGAAAATCATCAGCTACAGCCATTTACACTTATCAATATAATTCATCATCAATTCAATCTCTCTACCAACATCCTCACACACGGAAGCTACAAGTGCCTTTACAGCTGTTTTTCATAAACTCTCCAATAATGATTTCAACATTCAGGTACAGTCCTTCAGTTCAAACTTCAGGTCCCCAATAACAGTAAGATTAAATTAAAATTTATTGAAATAATTAACCTACAGAACTGTTTAACTCACTTGTCCTTCAGGTGAGAAATGTTCTACGATGATTAAAAAATGCTTCTTGATGAGAATGAAAGGTCATGCATACCTTGAATAATCTCTGAACAATTTAAACTTTCCTCAAGAGCTAAAGATACAGGCAAAAAAAAAAGTATCAGAAATGGGCCATTCAGTTTCCCATGCATTTCTTGGATTTCCAATTGTTCAGTGCGAATCTGGACCTCAAGCTTATTTATCAAACTATGCTCAATATTCTTTTGATATCATATCATATCATATATCTACAGCCGGAAACAGGCCTTTTCGGCCCTCCAAGTCCGTGCCGCCCAGTGATCCCCGTACATCAACATTATCCTACACCCACTAGGGACAATTTTTACATTTACCCAGCCAATTAACCTACATACCTGTACGTCTTTGGAGTGTGGGAGGAAACCGAAGATCTCGGAGAAAACCCACGCAGGTCACGGGGAGAACGTACAAACTCCTTACAGTGCAGCACCCGTAGTCAGGATCGAACCTGTGTCTCCGGCGCTGCATTCGCTGTAAAGCAGCAACTCTACCGCTGCGCTACCGTGCCGCCACTAACATCCATTAATCAAATCTCAAATTACCTGATAACTCTGGTATTTTGGGATGTACATACCACATGCTGGGTGAATATGATCCCCCTCATATCCTATCTGGACCCATTTCCACCTTATCCTAACCCCATGTCCTCTAGTTTTATCAACCTGATTTGGGAAAAACTTTCCTGCAGTCTACCCTATCTCTACTCCTCATAATGTAATCTCCATCATATCTCATTTTAGCCTTCTCTGTTCCTGCAAGAAAAGATCCAACTTCTCCATTCTCTCCGCTGGTCTGAACTGCTCCAACCCAGACAACATCCCTGTGCATCACCTCTGCATCCTCTTCAGCACCATGACATTCTTCTTTCATGACATTAGACACCCTCCAGTCTTCCGGAACTAAGCCTAAGGCAACAGATGATGCAAATATCTCAGCAAGTGTAGATTAACCATATTAGATCGCCTTCACTATATCTATCACCACACTTATTATGCATGCTGCACATTCCACATGGGGTGCAGTCCGGATCTTCATCCCTACCTGGACTATGTAAACAGCCTTCCACCGTCTCACAGGGGGACTTGATGCTGACTACGGAGACGATAGCATGTAATGTTTCCTCCGCTTGTGTTACAATAAAGACTATGAGTTGTTGCTTCTGTGTATGGGTCAGATTGAACAACAGCAAGGGCCTCCACAATCTCTTCCCTGGCTTCCCTCAAGGACCAAGGATGTACGTGATCAGGTGCGGGTGATTTATCCACCTTAATTTATCCACCAATACTTCCTCTTTGGTAATTCATATCTAATCCAAGATATCACAAGCCCTATGCCTCAATTCCTGAGCCTCCATGATCTTCTCCATAAAAGCAGATGAGGAATTCATTTAATTATTCCTCCATCTCTTGTGATTCTACACAATAATGGCTATGCTGATTTTTAGGGAACCTATTCTTTCCCGAGGCACTTTTTTAATATGCCTGTAGAATTTCTTGAGAGTTTCCTATGCCTTGCATACCAACTCCCATTTCATGCCCTCTTTTTGCCCTCCAGATTGCTCTCTTAATTGTACTTCTACGCTTCTTATGCTCGCTGTGAGGTTTGCTTGATCCTGACTTCATTAATCTGACATATGCTTCATTCTGTTTACCTGCATCAAACAGGATTCTCCAAACTTGCCAGTCTTGTTCTTCACTTGAACAGCAACATCCTGTCTCAGTACACTTGCTATCTCACTTTCGAAAGCCTCCCACTTGCCAGCCATCCTCTTGCCTGCAAGCAGGCTCACACAATTCGCCTCTGCCAGTCCTTATCTAATATCTCCAAATCGGCCTTGCCCCAGTTTGGAACTTTAACTAGCAAGCCCTCTCCATATCCTTCTCCATATCGACTTTAAACTAATAGAATTATGGCCACTGGTCTCTGCCACTTACCCTACCTCACTCCCTATTAGGAAGTGCATTGTTGTACACTTTCTAGTAGAGCCCTCTACATATTGTTTAAGAAAGCATTCTTGGATCATCAATACACTTTGTTACTACTTCAAAGAATTGAAACTAGTAGGCAGGATTTCCCCCGACAAAGCTACATAGTGTGTTCCCGATTAGTCCTTGCCAGATAATGATCCAAATGATCATTATTCCCATCACTCAGATATGTATCTAGTATCTTCCCTCCTTTTGATGGTTCAGTGACAGACTCCTTCACCCCAAGTGCGTGAAGGAGAGATATAGGAGGTCCTTCCTTCCTGCTGCTGCGAGACTGCACAACCAGCACTGCTCCCAGCAGACAAGTCAACAGTAACAGTTAAGGGGATACACAGTAAACTGATGACAATTTATCCTTGTCTTTACTTCTATTCATAATGAATGATCTCTTGCTATCCACTTTGCTGCTGTAACACTGGAAATTTCCCCGGTGTGGGACGAATAAAGGAATATATTATTATTATTATTAGGCTCGTGTCTAAAGTACTTTTCTTTCCTGTCTTTCTTGAAAAAGGGGACCATGCCTGTTTGTCTTCCTCACATTTGGTTACTTCTGTTTAGTTTAGTTTTTTGTTTAGAGATATAGTGCAGAAACAGGCCCTTCGGCCCACTCAGTCCAGCACCCGTACTGATTGAACCGGTATCTCTGATGCTGTAAAGCAGCAACTCTACCTCTGCACCACCACCGTGCTGGGGCATTCTGTCTTGAGAGAATTAGACATTCACAGTGTGGATTATTGATTCATGACCTTCACACTTAAATGACCTTGCTCTTATTTTATTGTTCACTCCAGATCATCATGGCGACTCCATGCATTCTAAATCTCTCAAAGAGTCCAAAATGGGCCTCATATTGTTAAGTCGGTAGCTAATTGCAAATTTGGAAACTATTTTCTATGCGAGAGGCAGTCTTGTTATCGGTGATCAAAGTGACAACAGCTCTCCAGCCTAAGCCCATTATGTTTACTATTGCAATTTTGTTTTCTTGCAACTATTTCTTCCTTTGAATTTTTAGAAGCCATTGTTCTGCTGCTATTTTCTCTGTCCCCTTCATTGTGAAAACAAAGACAACCTAATTACCTGATATTCAAAAGTGCAAAAGTGCAAGAGGAACTCAACGGGTCAGGCAACATCTTTCGGGGGGGGGGGGGGGGGGGGGAGTGAATTGAGAGGTGACGTTTTGGTTTGAGACTGTCCTGTTCTTTTCTTCTTTTCTTTTCTTCGGACTGTTCTGACGACCATATTCATATTAACTACATTAATCCACCCTCCATCCATGTATAATGAATTCTGATTTCCTATATGGATGGACCGTACGGTATCCTTGAGTAAAGGACATGGTGGAGGGATCTGCTTTCTAATTAACTCCACATGGATGTGGCAGTTCTGGAGACCTCCTGTTCCCCAGAATTGGAACATCTTATGGTAAAGTGTCATTAGTTAGTCAGCTCTACTTTCTGCTGCGGGAATTCACTTTGGCTATCCTGACAGCAGTCTACATCCCACCCCAGGTTCTGCATCTGCCTCCACCACTACCCCTGGCAGTGCATTCCTAACACCCACCACCCTCTGTGTAAAAAATAGCTTGGGCCGCACATCTCCTTTTGAAGAGACTCTTCCTCCCACAATGTCTGTGCTGAACCAGATGCCAAGTTAAAGTAATCTCCGCTGATTGCTTGTGATCCATATCCCTTCACTAGAGATACAGAGTGAAAACAGACCCTTCGGCCCACCAATTCCATGCCGACCAGCGATTCCCGTACACTAACACTATTCTACAAACTAGGGACAATTTACAATTTTTACTGAAGCCAATTAATCTACAAATCCGTACGTATTTGGAAAGTGGGAGGAAACTGGAGCACCTGGAGAAAACCCATGCAGTCACGGGCAGCAAATCTACCGTTGTGCCACTGTGTCCATTGACCAATGCTTTAGCTATTTATTATATACTAGACCAAGTGGACCCATTGGGCCCAAACCTCTCCCGCATTGGTGCAGCACCCTCTCCTCCCCCCTCCCCCCTCCCCCTCCCCCTCTCCCCCTCCCTCCTCCCTCCCTCATCCCTCCTCCCACCCTCCTCCCTCCTCCCTCCTCCCTCCTCCCTCCTCCCTCCTCCCTCCTCCCTCCTCCCTCCTCCCTCCTCCCTCCTCCCTCCTCCCTCCTCCCTCCTCCCTCCTCCCTCCTCCCTCCTCCCTCCTCCCTCCTCCCTCCTCCCCCTCCCCCCCTCCCCCTCCCCTCTCCCTCTCCTCCCCCTCTCATCCTCCCCTCCCTCCCCCTCCCACCAACCCCCTCCTCCCCTCCCTCCACACTCCTTCCCCCTCCCCTCCTCCCCCACTCCCACCCCCCACTCCCTCCCCCCCTCCCTCCCCCCCTCCCTCCCTCCCTCCCTCCCCCCTCCCTCCCCCCTCCCTCCCCCCCTCCCTCCCCTCCAACCCCTCCCTCCCCCCCTCCCTCCCCCCCTCCGTCCCCTCCAACCCCTCCCTCCACCCCCTCCTCCTTCCCCACCCTACTTCCCCACCCCACTCCATCCCCCTCAACCCCCCTTATCCTCCCTCCTCCCCTCCCTCTACCTCCCTCCCTCCCTTCCTCCCTCCCTCCCTCCATCACCACTCCCTCCCAAAGAGATAAATTTAAACTTTAAAATGTGAATAGCTTTAAAAATATAACACCGATTTCAATGAAACTTCTTCCATTAGACCAAAGGGACGATGTTGAGTAAGGTGGGCCTAAAATTGTTGCTGTATCGTGTACTGTTTTAACTGTAGTTCAGGAACAAACAAACAAACAAAGGGGAGTTTTAGTATATAGTTTATATTCTTTTGCCTGGGTACAAATTGTGACATCTTTCCACTGCTGTAACAAATGAAATTTTTTCCAGTCTTAAAAATATAAGTGACTTTAAAATCGCATTCTCTGGTTATGTGTCAAATAAAATATTTCTATCTAGCTCAGCAATTGGACAACTGGGGTTTGGCTTGTAGCATTGCTTACATGGATTTTTCTTTGGCACCTTATATTCTTCAACAACTTCTATGTTGTCTGACTCACTCTGAAATCAATCAGAACACCTACTCCATGCACTGATTTTATGTTCTTATTGCAGCATCGACATTAGCTGGAACAATTTAGAGGACAGAAATAGAACAGTCACAGTTGCTGAGCTTAAAATTTGTTTTTGTTGCTTTGGATGGAGCACTAAAAGCTATCCATTAAGTACGCTCATGTTAAAAATGTTTCCAAATTCACGCACTCCGAAAATCACATATTTCCAAAGTCATCGCTTGAAACTTTCTGCCCTAATGGTTGAAATGTATACCCAATTGCTGCAAAGTCACAAAACCCTGTCATATAACTGGTAACATGCATGTATTTGGCAGTCTGGAGCAATGCTCAGGATTTTTTCCACTTTAACCTCTCATTTAAAGTAAGTGGCCAATCAAAATTAGGGTATACCATTTAAGAATTGTACTATGTGACCAACTACTCTTTCTCTTTTTCATATTTAAGGCCTTTGGCCCATGACGTGCCAAAGGGATTGATTATTATTTGTCATCTATATGAACAATCGGTGCATGAGTATATAGTTAGCATGGTTCGTAAGTTCGCGTATCGGTACAATCTTTACCGAAGCCAATTAACAATAGACAATAGACAATAGACAATAGGTGCAGGAGTAGGCCATTCAGCCCTTCGAGCCAGCACCACCATTCAATGTGATCATGGCTGATCATTCTCAATCAGTACCCCGTTCCTGCCTTCTCCCCATACAAACCTACAAACCTGTTCATCATTTGAGTGTGGGAGGAATCCGGAGCACCCTGGGAAAACCCATGTGGTCATGGAGAGAATGTACAAACTCCGTACAGACAGCATCCATAGTCAGGAACGAACCCAGGTTTCTGGCGCTGTAAAGGGCCTGTCCCACTTAGGCGATTTTAAGGTGACTGCCGGCGACTCGGCTGTTGCCGACAGTTCACCGGGTGTCGTGGGTATGATTGTGAGGAGCCTTCCAAGAATCGTAGTGAATCTCAGCGCGTCGCTGAGAAATCATCCGGAGTGAAATTTTTCGCCGACAGCTGGCTTGTCGCCAGGTATCGTAGCTTATTGCGGGCGCTGTCGCATGCTGTCCCCAGGTTTGCTAGGTTCTCTTAGATGCATTTAGAAGCACATTATATTAAGATAAGTAAAGTAATTTCAAAATACCATTAAATGCTTAATTTATTAACCAATTTATTTACCGTCAGGACATTTGACAGTAGATTGGAGGCGACAGTTTGACGGTCAGGTAAGCGTGGGAATTTCGCGATGATTATGGCCATCAGCCCTTACATTTACAGTGGGCTCCCAACCCAGATATGCAACCCAGAAACCAGATATGCATCTCCCATACATTTTCAAAGAATGCCCACACACTTTTCACAAAAATCCACTTAACCACTTAATTTTTTTTTTTTAATACAGCTATTAGTAAACTGGAAGTAAATCCAGTTTATGCCTTGTTACAGTGAAGCTTGGTTTTTAAGTAACCCATACAAGATGTTATAGTTCAAAACTCTCAAGTACTTACCGACTTGTCAGTGATTTCAGCGAAAATTAGGATGCCGGAGAAGCATTGACAGCGTGGGAATTTCGTGATGTTTCCGAAGACGCTGTAATCTCGACCTGACTCAGCATTGTCGTGGTCATTGTCGTCGGGTAAAAGAAAAGCTCGGCAATCTGCTACGATTTTGACAGTTGCCGGCAGTCGCCTAAAAATCGCCTAATGTGGTACAGGCCCTTAAGGCAGCAACTCTACCGCTGCGCCACCGTGCCGCCCTGAAGAAAGCTGATCACTATCAGTGTAAACCCTGTTACACAGATGATCTCTTTGATTTCTTGCTCTCTTTCTTTAGTAAGTCCCACCCCATGGACCATACTCTTATCTTACCGTCACTACCCTTCTAAGGCATTGGGCTTCCTCATCAAATTTATTGTCAAAAATATTCAAGGCATCTCCCATTTTGCTGGGACATCTTTCAAAAGCCTCAAAAATTCTTTACCATTTATGAGAATAACCAGGGCTCTGACATATACACGCTGGATAAAATTGACAAAGTGGCTATCAAATGGAGCATTTAATCGCCCAGAACATGCCGTATATGTGGCAGCCAGCTCAGAACCTCAACACATGCCCCCACCTAGATGGAAGTCCTGAACTGACTGATTCCTTGAGACCAATCTGTTGTTCAATTCCACCATTGGACTCTGTCTGCATGGAATCCAGTGACATAGCAAAAAACCTGCTGGATTTCACCGGGATTCAAACTCTGGGAATCTGCCATGCCAAACCAGCATCACAAACCAACAGATATTTCCTTGCGTCGAGAATTTACAGCTGCAAAGAAGAAAGGTAGGAATAAGGTAGACACAAAATGCTGGAGTAACTCAGCGCGACGGGCAGCATCTCTTCAGGTAGGAATAATGTAGGCTGCATTTTAAAATTATTTGTCGCAGTGATTATTTTAATGAATTAACAGTGGCGGCACAGTGGCGCAGCGGTGCAGTTGCTGCCTTAAAGTGCTTGCAGCACCGGAGACCCGAGTAGATCTCGACTGTGGGTACTGTCCGTGAGGAGTTTGTACGTTCTCCCCGTGACCTGCGTGAGTTTTCTCCGAGTTCTTCAGTTTCCTCTCGCACTCCAAAGACGTACGGGCTTGTAGGTTAATTGACTTGGTGTAAGTGTGTACATTGTCCCTAGCATGTGTCGGGTGGTGTTAATGTGCGGAGATCGCTGGTCGGTGCAGACTTCTGCGCTATATCTCTAAACTAAAGTAAATTAAACAGTGAGTTTTAAGTGATGTTCCTTTTAATTGTTTTGAATTTTATATTTTAGCGTTTGTTTGGTTTTAAATATCCCTGACATTCAGAAGCATTGACAAAACTTGACAGTTCTCACAGATGGTAAAGACTGGGTAGATGGCTTTGCCATCTGTCAAACGCTATGTCAGCAGTCTCATGGGTAAGACTTGTTCTGGTACAATTATGTGACCCAATTATGTCATGTCAAGTCTTGGCACAATACAGGCTCATGTCAGTCTCATCCTGGTTGTTTGCAGCATCGATTCCTTCCTTCTCCACTTTTCCGACTTATCTCAGTGGCATGTCCTAACAGATAGCTTCACTCAACAAAATCTGTGCTGTTGAATTTGGTCATCCTGAAGTAATATACCATTCCCGGGCAAAGGGTGAAATACAGGGCCTGGTCTTGCAAAATGTACTCGGCGGCACAGTGGCGCAGTGGTAGAGTTGCTGCCTTACAACGCCAGAGACCCGGGGTTGAACCTGGCTACGGGTGCTGTCTGCACGGAGATTGTACATTTTTCCTGTGACCTAGTGGGTTTCCTCCAGGTGTTCTGGTTTCCTCATTTCCATACTTTCCCACACTCCAAAGACGTGCAGGTTTGTAGCTTATTTAGATTTGCTAAAAATTGTCCCTAGTGTGCATAGGATTATGTTACTGTATCGTTAGTCGGCGCGGACTCAGTGGGCCGAAGGGCCTGTTTCCACACTGTATCTCTAAAGTAAGGTCTAAAGTCTGCTCAGCACTCAAGCAATTCTGAAGTGATCAATCCCATGAAGTGCATCTTCACTTCTACCATGCTAGTAATGTGCTTCATGAGTTCCATGGAGTACATCATAGAAATAAATGTCTCAGTTTCCAACTCCGTCTCTTTAGGGCGCACAGCAGTACAGCAGTAGAGCTGCTGCCTCACAGTGCCAGAGATCCTGACTATGGGTGCTCTCTGTACAGTGTTTGTACGTTCTCCCTTTGAACATGTGGGATTTCTCTTGATGCACCGGTTTCTTCCCACATTCCAAAGACGTGCAAGATGCTATGAGGTTGCAGGGTGACTTGGACAGGTTGTGTGAGTGGGCGGATGCATGGCAGATGCAGTTTAATGTGGATAAGTGTGAGGTTATCCACTTTGGTGGTAAGAATAAGAAAGCGGATTATTATCTGAATGGTGTCAAGTTAGGAAAAGGGGACGTACAACGAGATCTGGGTGTCCTAGTGCATCGGTCACTGAAAGGAAGCATGCAGGTACAGCAGGCAGTGAAGAAAGCCAATGGAATGTTGGCCTTCATAACAAGAGGAGTTGAGTATAGGAGCAAAGAGGTCCTTCTGCAGTTGTATGGGGCCCTAGTGAGACCGCACCTGGAGTACTGTGTGCAGGTTTGGTCTCCAAATTTGAGGAAGGATATTCTTGCTAATGAGGGCGTGCAGCATAGGTTTACTAGGTTAATTCCCGGAATGGCGGGACTGTCATATGTTGAAAAACTGGAGCAGCTAGGCTTGTATACACTGGAATTTAGAAGGATGAGAGGGGATCTTATCGAAACATATGATTATTAAGGGGTTGGACACGTTAGAGGCAGGAAACATGTTCCCAATGTTGGGGGAGTCCAGAATCAGGGGCCACAGTTTGAGAATAAGGGGTAGGCCATTTAGAACGGAGCTGAGGAAAAACATTTTCAGTCAGAAAGTTGTAAATCTGTGGAATTCACTGCTTCAGAAGGCAGTTGAGGCCATTCTCTGAATGTATTCAGGAGAGAGCTAGATAGAGCTCTTAATGATAGCAGAGTCAGGGGGTATGGGGAGAAGGCAGGAACGGGGGTACTGATTGAGAATGATCAGCCATGATCACATTGAATGGTGGTGCTGTCTCAAAGGGCCGAATGGCCTACTCCTGCACCTATTGTCTATTGTCTATTGTATAAGTGTGTAGGTTAATTGGCTTTTGTAACTTTCCCCTAGTTTTTCAGGATAGAACTAGTGTGCGGGTGATTGCTGGATAGCATGCACTCAGTGGGAAGAAAGGCCTGTTTCTAGGCTGTAGAAAATTCTATAGAATTTATTCGAGTTTATCTCTAAATTGAAGTCTAAACTCTTAGTGAAAACTGTTTTAAAATTCCCAATATAATATGCTATATAATATTCTACACATGGTCTCTTATTAAAGTTTAAAGTAGCGAATATTTTAGCAATAATGGTTATTTTTCTATTTGGTTGCACTTAAATCTTTGCGTGCAAATATGGCATGGATCCATGTTAGAGTCTTCAGTGAAAGATTTGTTCCATTTATTGGGTGGAAATGGCTACACTTTATAATAATACAAACTGTCTCAAAGGAGCATCAAGTCTATCTCAGGATGTGTGTTGCTGATGAGTGAGCACAAGTAATGCCCATGTACTCAAGTTACCTGTTAATATTTCAGTAGAGTCATAAAGAGCGCCACAAAATCGATTTCACTTCGAAGAAGCAAGAAATATCATCAACACTGGTAAACATTCATATTTCCTCTTTCATTATGGACTGGGATCGGTCTGAAAAGCAATCAGTGGCCTGCAGATTACCGGAGTGCATTAATCTAAAATTGAGATTTCTCTATCATAAAGTGGCCAAATTCCTCCAGTTTGAAGGACTATTAATATTCACAAGCATCACATTGATAGCAGAAATATGTAAAAAGGCACATTCTGCCTTCAGGATTATTAGTAACCAAGTGCCAGTAATGTCAGATTGAATTTCAATGTACTCATTACCCACTACCACTGGCTATACAACACGTTATTTTCTCTTGGTAGGATGGGACCAGGGACCTCATTCTGCTCCAAAAATGAAATTCGGAGTAAAATTGAAGGCAGAAAAAGGCCGGATGTTTCATACCACCTTTATTGCCTTGAAAGCTTGAAGAGGAGCTATAATCTTCTGGACATAGACACAAAAAGCTGGAGTAACTCAGCGGGCCAGGATTAGGTGACGTTTCAGGTCGAGACCCTTCCTCAGACCTTAACTTAGAAGATTCAGAACTTCTTAATCTCCTGGAGTTTGTCATCAGGCCTCACTACCATCTGTCTGTTCACAATCCCCTTTCAATTAACAGTTACTCTTTATTGATAGTTTCACTTATAGATTCACTGTAAACATTGAAATATATTGGAGCCTGTTCTTCTTACCACTAATGTACAGTTGGCAAATATTGGCCTCTGTGAAGTAGGCTTTAAACATTGAGGTTTGGAGCAGTAGGGGATGTGCTATCTAGGATTTAGTAGCACCAAAGTGTGGGAGGAAATGGGGCTTGAGATGCCATTGACTCAGTCATGAATTACAAGCCAGATTATTCGAGTAGCAAGATATAGACAAGTTATTTGAAGAACTTATGTACGTTGTTGACCAGAAAATAACAAAATAGATAAAAATAGACTTTAAATTGGGCTGTTAGAAATACTCAATCTCACGAGCAAAATGCATGGTTAGAATTTGGGACAGGGGTAGAGTAGCTGCCTTGCACCGCCAGAGACCCGGGTTTGACCCTGACGATGGGTGCTGCCTGAATGGAGTTTGTACGTTCTCCCCGTGACCAGGTGGGTTTTCTCCGGGTGCTCCGGTTTCTTCCCACATGCCAAAGACGTACCGGTTTGAGGGTTAATTGGCTTCAGTAAAAATGTAAATTGTCCCTAGTACGTAGGATAATGTTAGTGTACAGGGTGGTTGCTGGCCGGTGCACACTCGGTGGGCTGAAGGACCTGTTTCCGTGTGCTGTATCTCCAAAAATAAGAACTAAAACTAAAATTTCCCCCTTGTGATACTTTTCTCTCCTAACTTTTCAGGCACATTCTCTCAGGTGACTTATCTGCTGGATTTAGTTTAGTTTAGAGATACTGCAAGGAAACATGCCCTTCATCCCACCGAGTCCTCGCTGACCAGCAATCTCCATACACTAATGACAATTTACAATCTTTACTGACGCCAATCAACCTACTACACCTTTACGTTTTTGGAATGTGGAAGGAAACCGGAGCACCCGGGGAAAACCCATGCGATCATGGAGAGAACATACAAACTCCGTACAGACAGTTGTCAGGATCGAACCCAGGTCTCTGGCACTGTAAGACAGCAACTCTACCGCCGCACTTACCGATAACGCAGCATCTATGGAGGCAGAAATATTTACTCTGTAATAGGTCAACCTTTCAATTTTTATCATCAGTGTGTTATGGATCTCAAGGGTCAAATAATATAAATTAGATTCTGAAACAAATTGTTAAGAATACAAGTCACAAACCAGTTAGAGGTGGGATGACTGCAAATTCCAACACTTATAATAAGTGTAATGTAATTAAAGTTAATAATGATTGGGTTCCCAAATTTAACAGGAGTTTTAAAGGGCGGCACAGTGTCGCAGTGGTAGAGTTGCTGCCTGGCAGTGGCAGAGGCCCGGGTCCAATCCTGACCATGGGTGCTGTACGTTCACACGGTCATAGGGAGTTTGTACGTTCTCCCTGTAACCGCGTGGGTCTTCTCCGGGTGCTCTGGTTTCCTCCCACAAGCCAAAGATATACAGGTTTGTAGGTTAGTTGGCTTTGGTAATAATTAAAAATTGTACCTAGTGTGTAGGTTAGTGCTAGTGTATGGGTTGATTGCTGGTCGGCGGGAACTCGGTGGGCCGAAGAACCTGTTTCCATGCTGTATCTCTAAAGTAAAGTCTAAAGGAGTTATACATTTTACCTCTGCATTTGTCACTGCTGCTCACTATTTTTTCTCGCTCACAACAGATTCAGGTGCTTCAGCTGTCTTATTGCACCTGTTTCTGGTAAACCCATTGGAAATATGTTTATTATCCATGACTGGTAAATAACAGAGTAATTAGAAACAGCTATGAGGAAACGGGAGAGAGAGAGAGAGAGAGAGAGAGAGAGAGAGAGAGAGAGAGAGGAGAGAGAGAGAGAGAGAGAGAGAGAGGAGAGAGAGAGAAGAGAGAGAGAGAGAGAGAGAGAGAGAGAGAGAGAGAGAGAGAGAGAGAGAGAGAGAGAGAGAGAGAGAGAGAGAGAGAGAATTACAAACATTTATGAACATATTCATAGACTGAGGACTCAATATATTTTTAAATTTAGGTGGTGAAAAACTGAAAGCTAAGCTTGGTCTGATTTTTAAAATTATGTGATCTTCATGAAGAAATATACTGATAATTTGTTGTCTTCAGATTTCTGTTGCCTCAAACGCAAGAAGAAGGGAAGATGTATTGGAATTAACATTCTATTGTTCATAAAGCCAAATGACTTGCAAAGAACAGCTGCCAAAATTGCAATTCAACACCAAATTACTAAATGAAATTGCCTCCTTAAAATAAAAAATTATAAAGAAAAATATCATAACTTTGAAAAAAATCATTTTCTTTTAACACTCAGATTTTTTAACTTCCATTGAATAACAAATCTGTGAGAACACTGAGAATGTGAGACCTGCGGGTAGTTAAACAAATGCCAAAAGCTATAAGCTCTGCTCTTCTATATGGAATGTATTGATGACTAGTTGTATACATTGTTGAGCCAGGAAACCAGTCAACAGAATTAAACGAGCCTTGTAAAAAGTTTTATGTAACCTATTACGATTCTGTTGTTCAGTTTGAAATTAACTCTTTCACATCCTGATAACAATGGGAATGTTTGAAATGTATTAAGAAGATAAAAATAGAAAGCAGCTGCTATGATCTCGCTGGTTTTTCATTTTGATATTAGTTTAGAGATACAGCGCGGAAACAGGCCCTTCAGTTGACCAAGTCTGCACCGAACCAGAGATCCTCACAAATTAACACTGCCCTACACTGTCCAAGATGGCCGCGCCGTTGTGTTTGGCTGCCTGTCGTCGCTCAGCTGGAGATCGTAGTGTTCTTCGAGCCACTTTGGTTTACGACTGCCGAACCCTCCTGTTGATCCGACCCTCCGTCGTCGACTTCTTCAGTCCAGGTCCCGGACAAAGTTTCTTCCAGCGATCGCTCCTCGATCAACTCCCGGTAGATGTGCGGGCCCAGCCTTACATCCACCGCCGCACGCACCGCGCTAGGAGGCGGGGTAAACGCGCGGGAACATTCGAAAATTAAAAAAACCTCGCCCGCGCTCATCCAACAGCGGCCTACCTCGCCCAGCGCTGCGAAGTCGGACCTGGTCGACCTTACTGCTCCATCCACCGGCGCTCCCTCGAGCTCAGGTATGCCGCTCTTCGACCGATCATCCCGGACCCTGGACTGCCGGCCCGTGGGCTCCCAGCAAGGCCATCTGTGAAGCGCAGCGGCGTGGTCTTCCTGAACCTCCGCCCGCTGGCGTGGGAGCCGCTACCGGACCGAAGCTCACCTGCTGTCCCTGCTGTCCCTGCTAAAGTGGCCCTGATCAGCGCAAGATCCCTACAGAACAAGACCTTCATCCTCAACGACTTCTTCACCACCCGTGGATTGGACTTCTTACTGCTCACAGAATCCTGGCTTAACCCTGGTGAGCTTGCTCCACTCGTGGAACTCTGTCCTGATGACTGTAACTTCTTCACCTCGCCTAGGCTCTCCGGACGCGGTGGGGGCTTAGCCACTGTGTTTAAGAAACATTTCAACTGCCGCCTCCTGAACGCTGATCATTTCTCCAGTTTCGAGGTGCAACTAATTAAAGTAGGCCTAGCCTATCCCCTCTTAATTGTTCTTGTGTATCGCCCACCAAAAATGCATAAGGACTTCATCACCCAATTTGCTGATCTGATTTCTAGCATTTTGCCCAAATTTGACCGGATCATGATTCTTGGTGACTTTAATATTCATGTTTGCTGTCCCACTAAGCCTCTTGTGAGTGAATTTATGCACCTGGTTGAGTCCTTCAATCTGACTCTTCACACCACGGGACCCACTCACAAGTTAGGCCATACTCTCGACCTAGTGTTATCGTCCGGATTCCCAATCAACAACATTGAAACCACTGAAGCCTGTCTATCGGACCACAGCGCTATCATTTTTGACGCATCTCTGCCTTTATCTCCCGCAAAATCTCATCTCCCTGTTCGCTACTCCCGCGACATAAATTCATTGACTGCCAGTAAATTCTCCGAGGCTCTCACAGCTGCCCCCAACATCTGCACTATTGAGGCCTCTCCCCCCCATCTCAGCACTGAAGATCTCGCCTCTTTATTTAATATCACTTGCTCTTCCATCCTGGATTCTATCGCTCCCCTTAAAATGAAAAAGCCTAAGCCCAAAGGTCGGCCGTGGCTCAATGACTCCACCAAAGCCCTAAGAAGGGAGTGCAGAAAATCAGAAAGGAGGTGGAAATGTGACAAGCTTCAAATTTCCTTCGAAATTCTGAGAAACAATCTTCTCAAATACCAGGAAGCAGTAAAGTCTGCTAGAGCACAATGCTTCTCCGACCTTATTTCCAAAAACTCTCATAACTCCAAGGTCCTATTTAGAACAATTACCTCTGTCATATGTCCCGCCCCCAGTACCAGCTTAGTTGGGTCCCCTGCTAAGTGCGAAGAATTCGCTAAATTTTTCACCAACAAAGTTGAGAACATTAGAATGAACATTTCCCCTCCCACCCGTGACCTAGCTGTTTCACTAGTCTGTTCATCTAAATTGGACTGCTTCCAACCCGTCACTCTATCCTCCCTTGCAAAGCTTGTCTCCGCTATGAAACCTGCAACCTGCCCCCTTGATCCTGCCCCCACTGCCCTTCTGAAGGATGTCATTGCAATAGCCGGTCCCAGCATCCTCTCTATTATCAACAGTTCTCTGGCCACTGGCACTGTTCCAACCAGTTTCAAGCACGCGGTGGTCCAGCCCCTACTGAAAAAACCTAACCTAGACCCCACCTTGCCTAGCAACTACAGACCCATTTCCAAACTGCCATTCCTGTCAAAAGTCCTTGAAAAGGCAATTCTAAACCAATTAGTGCCCTACCTGCACCAATATACCATCCTGGAAAGTTTCCAGTCAGGTTTCAGAGCCCACCACAGCACAGAGTCTGCCTTGTTGAAGGTACACAACGACCTGCTTCTCGCCATCGACACCGGCGACTGTGCAATCCTGCTCCTTCTCGACCTCAGCGCAGCGTTCGATACAGTGGACCACACCATCCTTATTGACCGTCTCCGGTACGCGGTTGGCATTGATGGCACTGCCCTGAGCTGATTCGCTTCGTACCTCAAAGATAGAAGTTTCGCCATCAACATAGGCAGTTATTCCTCTGCTCCAGCTAGCCTCTCCTGCGGAGTTCCACAAGGCTCCATCCTAGGCCCCATTCTCTTCTCTCTATACATGCTCCCCCTTGGCCAAATCATTCAAAGGCACGGCATTTCTTTCCACTGCTATGCCGATGACACTCAGCTTTACCTCCCCCTGAAACCCAACAACCAGTCAAATTTAAACAGCCTCTTACACTGCCTTGAGGACATAAAATGTTGGATGGCACAGAACTTCCTCCAATTAAATGAGAGCAAGTCTGAGGTCATCCTATTCGCCCCCCCCGACTCCATCAAATCGATAACAGGCAGTCTTGGAAGTCTATCCTGCCTAGTCAAACCGCATGTCAAAAACCTCGGCATGATATTTGACTCTGCATTAAAATTTGATAAGCAAGTCAACGCTGTGGTAAAAGCCAGCTTCTTCCAACTTCGAACCATAGCTAAAATCAAACCTTTCCTCCAATTCGACGACACAGAAAAAATCATTCACGCTTTCATTTCCTCCCGCCTAGACTACTGCAACTCCCTATACATTGGGATCAGCCAATCTTCCCTGTCCCGCCTGCAACTGGTCCAAAACGCCGCAGCAAGTCTCCTGACAGGTACCCGTAAAAGGGACCACATCACCCCGATTCTGGCCTCTCTCCACTGGCTCCCTGTACGGTACAGAATCAACTTCAAGCTCCTCCTATTCACGTATAAAGCCCTAAATGGACATTCCCCCCCTACATCAAAAATCTTCTAACCCCCCTCTCTAACTCCAGGTCCCTCAGGTCGGCCGACTTGGGGCTACTCACTATCCCGCGGTCTAGGCTTAAGCTCAGGGGTGACCGTGCTTTTGCGGTTGCAGCTTCTAGACTGTGGAACAGCATCCCTCTCCCCATCAGAACTGCCCCCTCCATCGACTCCTTTAAGTCCAGGCTCAAAACCTATTTCTACTCCCTAGCGTTTGAGGCTCATTGAGGAGGCGCTGTGAACTGTTTGCGTGCTACTGTATGTTTCATTTTTTTCCTTAGTACCTAATCAGATGTACAGCACTTTGGTCAACGTCGGTTGTTTTTAAATGTGCTATACAAATAAAATTGACTTGACTTGACATACACTAGGGACAATTTTACATTCATACCAAGCCAATTGACCTACAAACCTGTACGCCTTTGTAGTGTGGGAGGAAAACAAAGATCTCGGAGAAAACCCACGCAGGTCATGGGGAGAACGTACAGACTCCGTACAGACAAGTAACCATAGTCCGGATTGAACCCGGATCTCTGGCACGGTAAGGCTGTAGCTCTACCACTATGCCCACTGTGCCGACCTGGCTATATTCTGCAATTTTGATTCCTATAACATCTTTGTTTGCTGAATCCAAATATTTAAAATCAACATTGATGAAAGAGTCATAGAGTCATTCAGTACGTAAACAAATACTTCATCCCAATTTGTTTATGTTGGCCAAGAACCCTCCAAATCTTTCCTATCCATGTACCTGTCCCAACGGCTTTTAAATGTAGTACATACTTGCCTCAACTACTTTCTCTGGCATCTAATTCCATATACCTATTATCCTTTGTGTGAAAATGTTACCCCTCAGGTTCTTATTGAAGTTTTCCTCCCTCATCTGGAACCTATGCCCTCTAGTTCTTGGTTCCCCTACTCTGGGAAAAAAGTCTGCATTCTGTTTGTGATAGTATACACTTCTATAAGATCACCCCCCCCCCCCCTCCCCAGCCTCCTGTGCTCTGAGGAATAAAGTTCTAGCCTGCCCAACCTCCCCAAAGAGCTCAGCTTGAATCGTTGCAACATCCTCATAAATTGCCTGCACCGCACCGTGGAATTAGTATTGTGGAATCATTTAACCTTTCTTTTGGTTATGATTTTATTGGTAAGAATGGATTCATGCGAGGGGAATAAGTACGGCACAAAAGATCAGGATGATGTCATGAAAGTTGATAGACAGGTCGACAAGGTCTGGCATCCCTTGTGACTCTGAAGGTGATAGATACATCAGGGTTCTCCAAGAAGCCTGATATATCACCTTCAGAGTCCTAAGGGATGCCAGATGTGACTTTGGGTGCAAAGTCATGACATCTGGAAATCTGATTGAGCAAGTTAAGGCCTGGTAGTTTAGAAGGACATAGAGGTCATGTGCAGTTAAAGCTCTATTTAAATATGTGAACGAGCTAAACAGATAACGATTTTTTAATACGTAACACAAACTATTGCACAGGATATATGAATCAGAAATATTACATGAATCTTTTCATTCCCAAGGTTCTGTTCACATAGAAACTGTATGAATAATCAATTTCAAGAGTAGATTGTAGTTTTATTTCTTGAAGTCACACCACACTATAGTCAGGCAGCCAAACCTATGGATTGTTAAAAACGATGTCCCAGTTCTGTGTGACATTGGGCACTTTACTGGATGAAATAAGCAGTGACACTGAGGGGCAACTTTAGATTATGTCTTTCACAAAAGTAATTACAAGCTTGCTTTCATGCAGCACCCTTTATACCCCATTACGCCAAAAGTAGCTCGCAGGCCGACTGACATTATCACTGGAAGGCTTGAAGTGACCCATATCCAGGGAGAATTAGTCAAGTGAAACTCTTTTGATTAGTTTCTTCGCACTCGTGAAGAAGTAAAGAAAGATCAAGCAGAAAATAAATGACCCATTAATCCTATGCCATCTGAAACCAAATTGGGATGGGATTTTGTTGGATGGTCAGCCAGGATAATGATGGATGAACAAAAAGAAAATCTCAAACATGTGAGGGTGCATTCTAACTTGGAAATTTCTCATGCCCACCTAGGCCTCGCATTGTCAGCGTATTAACTATCATAACTACGATAATGATTATTTTCCAAACATAATAATAATCAGGACACGAAAAAAGATAGTTGTACGAGTGAAACAACAATGAAATGTTAAGGATAAAACAGGCAATCAACCCATCACACTGTCTTTTCATTTAAGAACCTAATAATCCTGTGCATCATTGGGTTGAACCTACTGAATCTTTAGAGCAGTACTTAATGTAGCTCCTCAATGCACACCATATCAGTAATAACCCCTGAAGAATATAATGTTACCAAATAATGGCAAAATCCTTTTTTTTAATGTGAGGAATATTTAACAGTACATTGGTGCCTTCTATTTAATGCTGCAGCTACATTTTATGCAAGTGCTTTCATTTCTCATAATCAATTGCTGTTTTTGACTCTTTTCTGGAAGTCAATGGAAATAACATATGTAGACACTGCTTCATCCACATTGGTGGCTTCCTCAAAAGAAATTTTGTGCGGCACGGTGGCGCAGCGGTAGAGTTGCTGCCTTACAGCGAATGCAGCGCCGGAGACACAGGTTCGATCCTGACTACGGGAGCCGACTGTATGGAGTTTGTACGTTCTCCCCATGACCTGCGTGGGTTTTCTCCGAGATCTTCGGTTTCCTCCCACACTCCAAAGACGTACAGGTATGTAGGTTAATTGGCTGGGCAAATGTAAAAATTATCCCTAGTGGGTGTAGGATAGTGTTAATGTGCGGGGATCGCTGGGCGGCGCGGACCCGGTGGGCCGAAGGGACTGTTCCTGCGCTGTATCTCTAAATCTAAATATAAATTACTAATTTATCTGGACTTGCCGGAATATAGTTGTAAATGCTAAGTCTTTCTGTGATACGTTCATATTTATCCTGATTTTCCACTGGAACAGAGTGGCTAAATACAAATGTATCAGAAAAAGACAACATTTACAATCATTCCCAAAGTAAACATTAGTTGAATAGAGCAATACATCACTGGTTTATCCCAATGAGTATCACGAACATTTTTCCAATTGAAGTAGATAGTCAAAAAATCTTTAGGAGGTTATGACCAAATTTTCTTTAACTTCCTTACTTCTCTAAAAACAGAAAAAAATATAAAAAATCTTCTCTAAAAATGGAAATAAAAATCAACTAGCCAACATTGCAGGTTTGTGCGTATACAAATATTAGTGTCCTGCATTGATAGCACACGACCAGATAAACATATCCTCAAGTGAAACTAGTCTGAAGAAGGGTCTCGACCCGAAACATCACCCATTCCTTCTCTCCCGAGATGCTGCCTGACCTGCTGAGTTACTCCAGCATTTTGTGAATAAATCAATTTGTACCAGCATCTGCAGTTATTTTCTTATATATATATATAAATGAAGTCAATGTTGATTTTTAATACCACCATCCAGAACATCCATCAGTGCAGTAGGAATACCAATATTTTGAATCATCCTCTGTCCAAACAAATATGCAATATGCATCTAAGTTGGACAAGCTTGAATTTTGCAGTAACTTGGCTATCCCTTCCATAAAAAAATATTACAGTAGCCAATTATTACTGTTGCAGCTGTGCGCTCTTGTATTGACACACAAAGAGATTTCAGATGTTGCCAGCATTAAAATATGGTATTTTCTAATGTTAAGGAATATGGCATTCAGATGAGAATTGAATGAAGTTAGACTGAATACATTTAAATGGACACATTTGGATTCTGGGCAATGGTCCCAATGTGCTCAATGAAATGAACAAAAGGAATGGATAAATAATCAAAATAACTAAAAAGTAGATGGATTCAACTGTTCCCTTATCTCTTTGAACCTAACTTTACCTCATTGTTCAGATTGTAAGAAGAAGGCAATTAGCAACAGAATATTAATAATCATCTTTTGAGATTTCAGATTTAATTACTATATAATAAAGTCATTTCATCAATTCCAAACTTTGATTCTGGTAAAGTCAATGGAGCAGAATTTTAGAAACAGGGTACAATACTCAGCCATACATTTAGCTTTCAAGGATAGATATCTGTGGCATATTGTTAGTGGAGTTGTGATGGGCAAGCGACCATCTCTTCGTTTAATCATGACTCTATCAACAACGAGGGGACATAGATACAGGGTAAGGGGAGGGAGGTTTCGGGGGGATGTGAGACAGAACTTTTTCACCCAGAGGGTGGTTGGAGTCTGGAACTCACTGCCTGGGGTGGTGATGGAGGCGGGAACACTCACAACGTTTAAGAGGCATTTGGATGGGCACTTGAAATGCTACAACATTCAGGGTTACGGTCCAAATGCGGGAAAATGGGATTAAAATTAGACTGTGTTTGGTAACGGGCGGCACGGACACAATGGGCCGAAGGGCCTCTTTTCTGTGCTGTAGGACTCTATGACTATGACTCTCTATCATCCACACATGACACAATGGTGTACTTCAATGTCATTTATACAACCATTTACTTTTATTTGCTTTTTCATGTAGTAGTTCATATAACTTTCTTCACAATAACTTGGCACATACTGTAGCCATAATGTCAATTGATCTTCAGCATTAAATGTATATGCACAAAGATGTCATAGACCAGGCATTAAAAGGGAAAAGGTAAAATCTATTAAAATATCAGCATTGACATTCAGAGGGATCTTGGGGTCCAAGTCCACAGCTCCCTGAAATTGGCAACACAAATTGATTTTAAAAAAAAGCGTATGCTATCAAGTTCACAGGTTTTTGGAGTAGAATTAGGCCATTTGGCCCACCGAGTCTACTCTGGCATTCAATCATGGCTGATCTCTGCCTCCGAATTCCATTCTCCTGTCCTTTCCCCATAACCCTTGACACCCATTCTATTCAAGAATGTGTCTATCTCTGCCTTAAAAATATCCACTGACTTGCCCTCCACAGGCCCCCTGTGGCAAAGGGTTCCACAGATGAGTTCCACTGACTAAAAAAGTTCATCAACACCTACTTTTTAAAATAGTGCCCTTTAATTCTGAGGCTATGACCTCTGGTCCTAGACTCTCCCATCAGTGGAAACATCCTTTCCACATCCACTCTATGCCTTTCATTATTCTGTAAGCTTATGCTTATGCTTGCCGTCATTGGTCAGCTTCATAGGACATTGGTTGGGCTGCATTTGGAGTGTTGTGGGTAGTTCTGGTTCCCCTGTACAGGAGGGCTGTGGAGGCTTTGGAGAGGTGCAGATGTGGTTTACCAGAATGCTGCCTGGATTAGGTGGCATTGGCTATAAGAAGAGGTTGGACAAACTTTGATTGTTTTTTCTGGAGCGTCGGAGGTTGAGGAGAGACCTGACAGAAGTATATCAAATTTTGAAAGGCAAAGGTATGATAAACATTCAGAACCTTTCTCCCTGGGTGGAAATGGCAATGACCAGAGGGCATAGCTTTAAGGTGAAAGGGGCAAAGGTTAAAGAAGATGTGCAGGGCAAGTTTTTTTAATAGAGATAGTGGAGGGTATGTGAAATGCGCTGCCATCTGTGGTTGTGGAGACAGGTATGATAGTGGCATTTAAAAGGTTTTTGGATAGGCACATAGATAGGTATAGAGGGAAATTGATCACATGCAGGGAGAGGAAATTAGTTTAACTTGGTATTATGTTCGATATGGACATAGTGGAATGAAGGGTCTGTTCCTGCGTTGTACTGTTCTAGGGATATTGATTTTAGATGCTCAGCCATGATCACATTGAATGGCGATGCTGGCTCGAAGGGCCAAATGGCCTACTACTGCACCTATTTTCTATGTTTCTATGGTTCTATGTTCTAAAGTCATTATATTGATAAATACATAAACTCATGGAAATGGGATTCTCACATTCTCTTTATGTTGAGTAAATTCAAGCTGAAGTCTTGTTTTTTCACCCAATTATTGACTGCTTTCTGTCAAACATGTATTGGTCAATTGCAAATAAGTTTTGCTGGGGTTGATATCTCTAATTTTACTCCGACGGATGCAAAGGACAAGTCAAAGTCATGTCCTCAATGATTGCTTAATGATAAACTCTGGTACTATTTGCGAGAGGCAGCCTCTTCCCAACAGTATCCCTGTTACATTAATTAGATGGCTCAATGGTTCAATGGTGCTTTATTTGTCATATATGCAAATGCATAATTAATTTTTTTTCTCCATATATTATACATGCAGGCGCCACCATGTTTTAGCACCAATTCCAAAGTCCAGTCGTCCCGCTCGCTCGATGTACTGGAGCAGTTCCCGCGAACTGACATCCCTCTCCCCATCCGGCCATCTTTGTGACCAGGGGGCGCTTGCTGCAGCCGAACGGAAATAGAATTAGAAAATTAATAATGGAATTAGAATATTTTTTAATAGATATCGTTTTGAGTTCTATTGAAAATGTATTTTTCTGGGTCCAGGCTGCACTGGAAAGGCCAGCATTTGTTTCCCTTCCGCATTGCCTTTGAACTGAGGTCATTTAAGAGTCGACCCGTTGTGGGTCTGCAGACAGCAATGTGCTAAACCGTGTAAGGATGTCTCATTTGCTAAACAGAAGGTTTTTATGACAATTGTAGTAGTTTTGCAGTCATATTAATAAAGACTAATGATTTTTTTAATGGAATCCGGGCTATTAACTGAATTCAAATTCTACATTTGGGATGAGGGGATTTGAACTCAGTCCCTGGATTGTCAGTACAATGTGGCATCTTAACCATTACGTTACTCCAATATTTCAGTGATTTACCAAGCATCAGCCAGGAGTGCACAGGGATGTTATCAACCTGCATGATAAGTGACCAAGAAACAATCATTAAAGTGATAGGCTAGTCTTTATCATATCTGCCAATTCATAACAGTGTGGAAAATCTAACTAACAATATTATTTATTGTTCTTCTTTTTCTGGTAAACTAAATCTGTTAAACCTTAAGAGTTAAGTGTTACAATGCACACGGATGGGTGTACAAAATCAAGCGAGGAATAGATCGGGTAAATGCACAGAATCTCTTGCCTAGAGTAGGGGAATCGAGAAACAGACAACGTAGGTTTAACATGTGGGGGGAAAGATTTAATAGGTGTCCGAGGGGTAACTTTATCACACAAAGTGTGGTGGGTGAATGGAACGAGCTGTCGGAGGAGGTAGTTGAGGCAGGTACTATCCCAACATTTATGAAACATTTAGACAGGTACATGGATAGGACAGGTTTAGAGGGATATGGGCCAAATGCAGGCAAGTGGGACTGGTGTAGATGGGACATATTGGTCAGTATGGGGAAGTTGGGTTGAAGTGCCTGTTTCCATGCTGTATGACTCTTTGACTCTGTGATTTTATGAGTTGATTCAAGGTTCAGATCACATCGTTGAACTCATTGTTGTGTATTTTACAACAATGTTTCTGTTTTTATCTATTTTGGGGCCAGAAGATTTGTTATATTTGTTTATTTTTCATGTTCTGAATTTCCTTAGCTTTCTGAGGAAACAATGGCATTGCTATCTTGGCTGGAATGTTAATGCGGATGGAGCAGGAAAATTTGATATTTGCACCTAGGAACTTGGATCACTCGACCCTCTCTCCCTTTGATGCAACCATGTGCGTGTGCTCTAATCCTCCTCTTGAAGCCGATGACCAGCTTCTTCATCAGCTGACTTCGAGGGAGAGTTTGTGCCTTGATATCATGTTACCAAGCCTTCTCCCTTATTTCCTGTACTCCATCTCGTCATTGTTCATGAACTGGTACACTAGGGTGGTGTCATCTGCAAACCTGTCATTGGAATTAGAGCAGAGTTTGGCTCCACAGTCATGAGTGTACAGGAAGTACAGTAAGGGGCTGAGAAGGCAGCTTTGTAATCAAGAAGGATGGTGTTATCAAGAAGGATGCTTAATTACCTATCCCTATGGGACAGGAAAGCAAGGATCTAGTGACAGAGGGGAGTGCCAATTCTGAGATCCAGGAGTTTGGAGATGAGTTTGGTTGGAACTATGGTGTTGAATGTGGAGCGACAGTCAATACTTAGTAGGATAGTATTAGTTTACCGAGTGGTCACTGGGCAGCGCGGACTAGGTGGGCCGAAGAGCCTGTGTCTCTAAAGTCTAAACCTGCACCTCAGAATAGCACAACATTATCGGAGGATAGCCCGTTATAAGAAAACAAAGAGGCTGTGAAAATAGATAGCCACTTGGCATATCAAATATAATGTACAGAGGGGTGATAAAATGTATTTAGGAAAGACATAAAGTGTGCTAACATAAGCTGCAGGCACAATTTTACATAGGGGTAGCAACAGAAAAGTCTAAAGGCTCACAAACTGATTTTTAAAAAGTTACTGTGCATTGATAACGCAGTGAGAGAAGAGTGTGCATATTCCTCAAGTTTAGAAACAAAGAGATGATACAGTACAATAAAAGGATTTCAGATGATAAATCACTGGTTTGGCCTTGGCTGTGCAATGGGTTTTGTTCTGTGTTTCACATTTCGTGAAGGATTCCCGGCAATGATGCAGAACAAACAGAATGGATTGATATTCTCAAAGGAACTTCTATTATGTGGTGAAACTTAGCAAAGAGGTAGATTTTGTTTGATAACTAACAAAGGTTATCAAACAAAGTCTTTCAAAACACGGATGAGGGAAATTCTTAGACAATTCTAATTTGTGGATAAAATTCTTCCAGTAGTAGAAGTATTTGGTAACTGGAGGAAAGAGACTTAAGTAATTGGCAAAAGGAGCAAAGGTGAGGTGAGTAGAAATCGTTATTTGCTTGAGTTATAACCTAAAGCGCACAGTCTGAGAGGCAAATGGAAGCTCAATAAGAATTATGGGGAGAATTGGAAAAATTGGAACCAAAAAAATTGATGTGTGAAATGAATTGGATAGGTTTTGCAAAGAGCCAGCACACACATAATGGGCTGCATGGTCTCTTTGTATGCTCCATTCTACTAATGTATGAAGTAACTCCAGGAAGAATAGTTCTTCAAAATATTAGATTGAAGCTTACTTACATTTGCTCATTTCAAGCAATCTTGTGGCATATCCAATGAAATAGTTCTGGTATATCCAATAAGATAGGTTTATTAGATATTATTTCAATTATGTTTTTGAAATAATTAATATCTGAGGATTTGTTTTTATTAACAATTTCACAAATCTTGGCATAGTGTATCTTTAATGAAGATTTACGACGTAAGACTAATTCTGCACAGCAAAGCTGAGAAACAATTTTCATTTAATGACTGCCAGGGCAAGAGATTTGAGCAAAGATCAGGAAGAACAAATGGTAGGTAGTTATATTAGCTTTTATGCTTTTTAGATATTTAATGCTGGTAACTTTAGTAATTTGAAGTGACAAAATGGGTCGCTCTAACAAAACTCTCTGTATAACAGCTCATTAAAATTCTCACATATTACACTTTGTACTCATTCTTCTTCAAGGGCACCATTAAATAGCAGGGCATACTTTAATCTTCTGCAACCCTCTGCTCTCTATGTGAATTCCATTTTTAATTTACTTTTTTGATAATCCTTGGCAAAGCTATGACTTGTTCTTTTCTCTGTTTCACAATGTCATTCTCCTCGCACCAGGGGAATGAGAAAATCTGCAATTGCAGCTTTACCTCCCCCCTTACTCCTCCCACTCATTGCTTTTTATTCATAATTCACAGGAAATTAAAACACGTATTTGCTGTGGTTGTTCCTTATTAAATATTAACAACATGTTGATTGAATGTATTATCTTGTGAAGCACAATGCAGCAGGTTTAATGTGCACTATTTGATGGCAAGATTAAAAAATTGTCGCATCAGCAGATGGAATATAGATCTTCGGCATAATTTCTTGCATGGTACATAGCATGGTAAAAGATTAACAGGAACCATTTTAAATATTAAGATAGTGTACGCAAGTTTATCTTTCTCCCTTCATACTGTGCGTAACGACTCTTTGCTGCAGTTACCAACTGGCATTTTATATGCATTTCTCCACATGCATTGGGAAATGTAGATAAAATGGTATTTCTGAGATCAAACAACAAAATTCAAACACATTTGAGCAATTACAAACACCTGTGAAGCCATGTGTTCCAAACATTATGGTGCCTTGAAATGGGGGGACTATGTATAAATACAGCTGTAATTTCTACATTGTGAAACCAAAATGTATAAAAATACCCTTTAATAAAATCTGACAATGTGCACTTTAACCACATGTGACTTTTTCTATTAAGAATCTCAAATTATGGAGTACAGAGGCAAATAAATAAATAAATGATGGGTCTTTGTTCCAAACATTACGGAGGGCACTGTATATCAATGGTTCAGTGAGAATAAATAATCACTAAGCCTGGCTTCAGAGAATTAATAACACTGCGTGATGTGCTCCATTGGAATGGGAATTACTCTTTGAGCTGCAATGTTGTGTCAGATCTAACCCCACTTTGCCTTTGATGAGTAATGGCAAAGTTGTGCGGTGCATGTTAAGGGCGGCATGGTGGTGTAACGGTAGAGCTATTGCCTTACAGCGGCAGAGACCTGGGTTCGAACCTGACTATGGGTGTTATCTGTATGGAGTTTGTACATTCTTCCCGTGACTTGCGTGGGTGTTCTCCAAGATCTTCGGTTTCCTCCCACACTCCAAAGATGTACAGGTTTGTAGATTAATTGGCTTGGTATAAATGAAAAATTGTCCCTGGTGTGTGTTAGTGTGCGGGGATTGCCGGTCAAGTGGACTTGGTGGGTCAAAGGGTTTGTTTCCGCACTGTACCTCTAAACTAGACTAAACTAAACTAAAAGTTATTTTGTCAAAATTATACTGCAGAATAGGAGATGCCCCTGTCAAAGATTATTGGGATTTTACTTCATTCCTTGTTGGGACATTGCATTCTTCATGGTTCAAAGTATCAACACTCTGTTATTTTGTCAACTGAATTTTCTTAAATATTATATTTTTATATAGTTTTAATAATTCCCCCAGCTATCTGTTTTGTAGAATCACTTCTGACTCACCACACTCTCCAGTTCAAACTGCCATTTAATCACACAACCTACCTTCCCTCCCTGCACCCTTCCTCCACCCTAGTTGTTTACCTGGTCCATAGTTCTTCACATTGTTTCTCTTGAGATCACACCTTCCTAGCCAACGATGTATCTACCAGCCACCATCCTGCATCAGGTCATTTGTGGCTGGTCCTGGTCTTTTCTCCCTTCCAGCTCTTCACTTCCCCACACCACCAACCCCCTACTTTCAGTCTGAAGAAGCATCCTGACCTGAAACGTCACCCATCCTTTTTCTCCAGAGATGCTGCCTGACCAGCTGAGTTACCCCAGCACCTTGTTTCTATCTTTGGTATAAACCAGCATCTGCAGTTATTTGTTTCTACTGTTAATGGACTTGTTCCCCCCAATATCATCCAAAAAATAACCCACCCAACACCGGTCGACCAACTCATGCTATCAGTCTTCTGCATTGCCTTTCCATCTGTAGCCCCTGTGGGTAAACAAGTAGAAGGGCAGCATTAAATAATTAAGGTAGACACAAAAAGGCGGAGTAACTCAGCGGGACAGGCAGTATCCCTGAAAAGAAGGAATGGGTGACGTTTCGGGTTGCGACCTTTCTTCAGACCCAAAACGTCACCCATTCTTTCTCTCCAGAGATGCGGCCTGTCCCGCTGAGTTACTCCAGCTTGTTGTGTCTATCTTTGGTTTAAACCAGCATCCGCAGTTCCTTCCTACACATTAAATAATGACTTGCATACCTTGGCCTGGTAGTTCCCAGTTTTTCTGAAGTAAGGGATCACATAGAGAATTTACGTAAACATTAACTAAAACTACAATTGTCTGATTTCAATAAATGGATTTAGGATTTACTATTGGGATAATGACACGGTGTCAATAAAAATGGATGTAGGTAATGGTTTAAACCAAATTAAAGTACTAAATAAGGGAAACATTGGACGCATCATGATATTATTTCATTATCCATTTGGTAGAATTTTGTATCTACCAATAATTGTTAACGTTTTGAAAAAAATGCTAATGATTGTGTTCATCATTATCAGAAGCTCCATAATTGAAAGAAGAGCACTGGTGAATCCTGACCTTGAGTAAAGATGATTAAAAAAAATTCTGGGAGATTTGTATCAAATGATGGGAACATTTAAGCGCAAAGTAAATATAAAGCTATTTAAATTGTCATGTGTCAAGTGTGTTGTTTCTCATATATTCTCTGCCACAGAGGGCAGTGGAGGCCAAATCACTGGATGGATTTCAGAGAGAGTTAGATAGAGCTCTAGGGGCTAGTGGAATCAAGGGATATGGAGAGAAGGCAGGCATGGGTTATTGATTGTGGATGATCAGCCATGATCACAATGAATGGCGGTGCTGGCTCAAAGGGCCGAATGGCTTCCTCCTGCACCTATTTTCTATGTTTCTATGTTTCTATTTTCTATACCGACAATGGAACACTGACATTCTTACTTGCAGCAGCATAAAAGGCTTGTAAGCACCATCCCACCTGCACCCTCCGCTCTGCTGCTGCCAATCTCCTATCCCCCCACATCCGGACCAAACTCAGATCCTGGGGGGACAGGGCTTTCTCCATCGCTGCTCCCACCCTATGGAACTCACTACCCCAAACCGTCAGAGACTCCTCCTCACTCACCACATTCAAAACATCACTGAAGTGTCACCTCTTCAGCACTGCCTTCAACCACTGAAGGTCACCTCACCTTCTGTCTCCTTTCTCTGTTCGTTTACTTCTTTATCTATTTATTCACTTCTCTATGTTCTAGAAATCCCTGTAAAGCGTCTTTGAGTGTTTGAAAAGCGCTATATAAATGTAATGCATTATTATTATTATTATTATAATATATAATGAACAAAGACGCAAAAAATTAATGACCCCATTACTGGTACAAAAAAACCCATAAAGTCGTTAGTGCAACTTGACAGTCCATAGTTCATAGTTGAGGTTAGTGTTGTGTCGTGTTCAAGAGTTTAGAAGAAACTATTCCTGAATTTGGTGGTCACTGTTTTCAGACTCCTAGACCTTCTTCTTACTCCTAGACCTTCTTCTTAATGGTAGGGGTGAAGTGAGAGTGTGGCCAGGGTCTATGATGATATTGCCTGCCTTTGTTGACGCCATACCTCCTTTAGATCTCTTTGATGCTGGGGAGGTCAACACCTGTGATGGACCGGGCAGTGCTACCACTTTCCACAATCTCTTTTGTTCCTGGGTGTTTGAGATGTTGAATCAGGCTTTGAAACCACCAGTTAATATGTTGCCAATCGTGCATCTGTAGAGGTTCAAGAGAGTTTTAGGCGACCTACCGAATCATATCAATCATCCAAGAAAGGGAGGCGTTGGTGGGATTTATTTATCGTTGCATAGAAACATAGAAAATAGGTGCAGGAGTAGGCCATTCGGCCCTTCGAGCCTGCACCGCCATTCAATATGATCATGGCTGATCATCCAACTCAGTATCCCGTACCTGCCTTCTCTCCATACCCCCTGATCCCTTTAGCCACAAGGGCCACATCTGACTCCCTCTTAAATATAGCCAATGAACTGGCCTCAACTACCTTCTGTGGCAGAGAATTCCACAGATTCACCACTCTCTGTGTGAAAAAAAACTTTCTCATCTCGGTCCTAAAAGACTTCCCCCTTATCCTTAAACTGTGACCCCTTGTTCTGGACTTCCCCAACATCGGGAACAATCTTCCTGCATCTAGCCTGTCCAAACCCTTAAGAATTTTGTAAGTTTCTATAAGATCCCCCCTCAATCTTCTAAATTCCAGCGAGTACAAGCCGAGTCTATCCAGTCTTTCTTCATATGAAAGTCCTGCCATCCCAGGAATCAATCTGGTGAACCTTCTCTGTACTCCCTCTATGGCAAGAATGTCTTTCCTCAGATTAGGAGACCAAAACTGTACACAATACTCCAGGTGTGGTCTCACCAATGCCCTGCATCATTGTGCTGGGTCCAGGACAGATCTTTAGAGATATGCATCCCTGGGAATTTGAGGTTGTTGACTCTCTCCACCGCCAACCCATCGATGATGATGCATTTGTGGATTCTCGACTTTCCCCTTCTAGGTGCTGGTCATAGTTAGGAAGTGACTTCTTCAAACTGGCCTTGTTGAAGTCCTTGGCAATGATAGGAAAGTTGTTGGGGCATGCTGCTTGGTGTTTTTTGATCAAAGTGTGCAGCTCCTCCAGTTCTGGGCAAATGTATGCTTGGGACAGGATGTATACTGCGGTCATAGACAATAGACAATAGACAATAGACAATAGGTGCAGGAGTAGGCCATTCAGCCCTTCGAGCCAGCACCGCCATTCAATGCGATCATGGCTGATCACTCTCAATCAGTACCCCGTTCCTGCCTTCTCCCCATACCCCCTCACTCCGCTATCCTTAAGAGCTCTATCCAGCTCTCTCTTGAAAGCATCCAACGAACTGGCCTCCACTGCCTTCTGAGGCAGAGAATTCCACACCTTCACCACTCTCTGACTGAAAAAATTCTTCCTCATCTCCGTTCTAAATGGCCTACCCCTTATTATTAAACTGTGGCCCCTTGTTCTGGACTCCCCCAACATTGGGAACATGTTTCCTGCCTCTAATGTATCCAATCCCCTAATTATCTTATATGTTTCAATAAGATCCCCCCTCATCCTTCTAAATTCCAGTGTATACAAGCCCAATCGCTCCAGCCTTTCAACATACGACAGTCCCGCCATTCCGGGAATTAACCTAGTGAACCTACGCTGCACGCCCTCCATAGCAAGAATATCCTTCCTCAAATTTGGAGACCAAAACTGCACACAGTACTCCAGGTGCGGTCTCACCAGGGCCCGGTACAACTGTAGAAGGACCTCTTTGCTCCTATACTCAACTCCTCTTGTTATGAAGGCCAACATTCCATTGGCTTTCTTCACTGCCTGCTGTACCTGCATGCTTCCTTTCATTGACTGATGCACTAGGACACCCAGATCTCGTTGAACTCCCCCTCCTCCTAACTTGACACCATTCAGATAATAATCTGCCTTTCTATTCTTACTTCCAAAGTGAATAACCTCACACTTATCTACATTAAACTGCATCTGCCATGTATCCGCCCACTCACACAACCTGTCCAAGTCACCCTGCAGCCTTATTGCATCTTCCTCACAATTCACACTACCCCCCAGCTTAGTATCATCTGCAAATTTGCTAATGGTACTTTTAATCCCTTCGTCTAAGTCATTAATGTATATCGTAAATAGCTGGGGTCCCAGCACCGAACCTTGCAGTACCCCACTGGTCACTGCCTGCCATTCCGAAAGGGCCCCATTTATCCCCACTCTTTGCTTTCTGTCTGTCAACCAATTTTCTATCCATGTCAGTACCCTACCCCCAATACCATGTGCCCTAATTTTGCCCACTAATCTCCTATGTGGGACCTTGTCGAAGGCTTTCTGAAAGTCGAGGTACACCACATCCACTGACTCTCCCCTGTCAATTTTCCTAGTTACATCCTCAAAAAATTCCAGTAGATTTGTCAAGCATGATTTCCCCTTCGTAAATCCATGCTGACTCGGAATGATCCCGTTACTGCTATCCAAATGCTCAGCAATTTCGTCTTTTATAATTGACTCCAGCATCTTCCCCACCACTAATGTCAGACTAACTGGTCTATAATTACCCGTTTTCTCTCTCCCTCCTTTCTTAAAAAGTGGGATAACATTTGCTATCCTCCAATCCACAGGAACTGATCCTGAATCTATAGAACATTGAAAAATGATCTCCAATGCTTCCACTATTTCTAGAGCCACCTCCTTAAGTACCCTGGGATGCAGACCATCAGGCCCTGGGGATTTATCAGCCTTCAGTCCCATCAGTCTACCCAAAACCATTTCCTGCCTAATGTGGATTTCCTTCAGTTCCTCCATCACCCTAGGTTCTCCGGCCCCTAGAACATTTGGGAGATTGTGTGTATCTTCCTCAGTGAAGACAGATCCAAAGTAACGGTTTAACTCGTCCGCCATTTCTTTGTTCCCCATAATAAATTCCCCTGTTTCTGTCTTCAAGGGACCCACATTTGCCTTGACTATTTTCTTCCTCTTCACGTACCTAAAAAAACTTTTGCTATCCTCCTTTATATTATTGGCTAGTTTACCCTCGTACCTCATCTTTTCTCCCCGTATTGCCTTTTTAGTTAACTTTTGTTGCTCTTTAAAAGAGTCCCAATCTTCTGTCTTCCCACTCTTCTTTGCTATGTTATACCTCCTCTCCTTAATTTTTATGCTGTCCCTGACTTTCCTCGTCAGCCACAGGTGTCTCTTACTCCCCTTAGAGTCTTTCCACCTCTTTGGAATAAATTGATCCTGCAACCTCTGCATTATTCCCAGGAATACCTGCCATTGCTGTTCTACCGTCTTCCCTGCTAGGGCCTCCTTCCAGTCAATTTTGGCCAGCTCCCGCCTCATGCCTCTGTAATCCCCTTTGCTATACTGTAATACTGACACTTCCGATTTTCCCTTCTGCCTTTCCATTTGTAGAGTAAAACTTATCATGTTGTGATCACTGCCTCCTAATGGCTCTTTTACCTCTAGTCCCCTTATCAGATCAGGATCATTACACAACACTAAATCCAGAATTGCCTTCTCCTGGTAGGCTCCAGTACAAGCTGTTCTAAGAATCCATCTCGAAGGTACTCTACAAACTCTCTTTCCTGGGGTCCATTTCCAACCTGATTTTCCCAGTCTACCTGCATGTTGAAATCTCCCATAACCACCGTAGCATTACATTTTTGACACGCCAATTTTATCTCCTGATTCAACTTGCACCCTATGTCGAGGCTACTGTTTGGGGGCCTATAGATAACTCCCATTAGGGTCTTTTTACCCTTACAATTTCTCATTTCTATCCATACTGATTCAACATCTCCTGATTCTATGTCACCCCTTGCAAGGGAATGAATATCATTCCTTACCATCAGAGCAACCCCACCCCCTCTGCCCACCTGTCTGTCTTTTCTATACGTTGTGTACCCCTGAATATTCAGTTCCCAGCCCTGGTCCTCTTGTAGCCATGTCTCAGTGATCCCTACAACATCATACTTGCCCATGACTAACTGAGCCTCAAGCTCATCCACTTTATTTTTTATACTACGCGCATTTAAGTACAACACTTTAACTTCTGTATTCACCTCCCCTCTCACATCGGTCACAATTGGCCCTGCCCTTAATTTCTTTTCCCCTCTAGAACTTCTGTTCCCATTCTTCCGAGAGTCTTTTGCAATATCTCCTGTATTCCCTTTTTTAACCTCATCTTCATATTCACAATTTGTCAACCCCTCCCCCCACCTCATGATAATGGAGGTGAATTTCCTTGGGAGTTAGAAGGGATGGCACCTCACTGCAAGATGGTCTGGGTTGGCTCTGAGTTGTGTCAAAACTATTGTAATTTTTCCTTTATGTCATGTTTTACACATGTCATATTTCACTCACGGTGTCTCCAAGCGAGATTTCCTAATTAGCACTAAGAACTTTTACACTGTATACAGGAACCCGTTGGGAACCGTTTTGACAGCCTAAGGTAACTATATTTGGCACCGTGCAATATTTCACACCATCATTTCGTACGAGGTGAACTGAATCCTATGACCCAGTATGAAAGATTCTTTTAATCCTCTGCACTCTTAACAAATATTTTGACAAATCTCTCCATTGAAGTGATGGTAAGATGATTTAGAATTATAATCCATTTGGTGTGAGGGAGTTCAGACCTGCTTCGCCACTGAGCTAGATAGAGCTCTTGAGGATAGCGGAGTCAGGGGGTATGGGGAGAAGGCAGGAACGGGGTACTGATTGAGAATGATCAGCCATGATCTCATTGAATGGCGGTGCTGGCTCGAAGGGCCGAAAGGCCTCCTCCTGCACCTATTGTCTATTGTCTATAGTTTATTGAAGCTGTCTGATACGGATTACACATATCAGTGTTTGAAAAACAAATGAATACCTTTAACCATCACAGGCATCTCGGATATGGGATTTTCCATAATCTGTGATGTGGAAATAAAAAACATCTATACTTACACGGACATAAAAGTCTTCAGAATGCCCACCACATTTATGAGTAGTTTAAAGTGCAAATAAACAGAAAAGCAACATTTTACAATGTTTGTATTGCAATGCGAATTATGGCTGATTCTGGGGCAAATTACAGAGAAAATGTCATCTGCTTTAGCGTCATAGAGTCATAGAGTGATACAGTGTGGAAACAGGCCTTCGGCGCAACTTGCCCACACCGGCCAACAATGTCCCAGCTACACTAGTCCCACCTGCCTGCGCTTGGTCCATATCCCTCCAATCCTGTCCTATCCATGTCCAAACTGTTTCTTAAATGATGGGATAGTCCCAACCTCAACTACCTCCTCTGACAACTTGTTGCATACACCCACCACCCTTTGTGTGAAAAAGATGCCCCTCGGATTTCTATTAAATCTTTTCCCCTTCATTTTGAACCTATGTCATCTGGGTTGTAGCAGGCAGTGAAGATAATTTGAGTTTAGGAGCGAGGAGGTCCTACTGCAGTTGTACAGGGCCCTGGTGAGATGGCACCTGGTGTGCAATTTTGTTCTAATTTGAGGAAGGGCATCATTGCTGTTGAGGGAGTGCAGGGTAGTTTCACCAGGTTAATTCCCGGGATGGCGGGACTGACATATGATGAAAAGAATGTGTCGACTGGGCCTGTATTCACTGGAATTTAGAAGGATGAGAGGGGATCTTATAGAAACATATAAAATTCTTAAAGGATTGGACAGGCTAGATGCAGGAAAAATGTTCCCGATGTTGGGGGAGTCCAGAACCAGGGGTCGCAGTTTAAGAATAAGGGACTGAGATGAGGAAAAGCTTCTTCACCCAGAGCGTTGTGAATCTGTGGAATTCTCTGCTACAAAAGGCATTGGAGGTCAATTCACTGGATGTTTTCAAGAGAGACTTAGATTTAGCTCTTAGGGCTAAAGAAATCAAAGGATATGGGGAAAAAGTGGGAACGGGGTACTGATTTTAGATGATCAGCAACGATCATATTGAATGGCGGAGCTAGCTGGAAGGGCTGATTGGCCTACTCCTGCACCTAGTTTTCTATGTTTCTATGTTTCCATGGTCCTCGATTCCCCTACTTTGGGCAAGAGATCTACCTGATCTATTCCTCTCATGATTTTGTACACCTCTACAAGATCACCCCTCATCCTGCTGCGCTCCAAGGAATAGAGACCCAGCCTACTCAACCTCTCCCTATAGCTCACACCCTCTAGTCCTGGCAACATCCTCGTAAATCTTTTCTGAACCCTTTCAAGCTTGACAATATCTTTCCTATAACATGGTGCCCAGAACTGAACACAATATTCTAAATGTGTCTCACCAACATCTTATACAACTACAACATGACCTCCCAACTTCTCTATTCAATACTCTGACTGATGAAGGCCAATTTTCTAAAAACCTTTTTGACCACCTTATCTATCTGTGACTCAACCTTCGAGGAACCATGCACCTGCACTCCTAGAACCCTCTGCTCTACAATGCTCCCCAGAGGCCTACCATTCACTGTGTAGGTCTTGCCCTTGTTAGACGTCCCAAAATGCAACACCCCACACTTCTCTGTATCATTCCATTAACCATTCATCTGGATTGATTGGCCCTATCTGCATAACCATCCACTTTTGTATCATCAGAAAACTTGCTAATGTTACCCTATATGTTCTCATCCACATCATTGATGGAGATGACAAATAGTAACGGGCCCAGCACTGAACCCTGAAGCACACCACTAGTCACAGGCCTCCAGTCCGAGAAGCAACCTTCCACCATCACCCTCTGCTTCCTTCCATGGAGCCAATTTGCTATCCATTCAGCTATCTCTCATTGGAGCCCATGCGATCTAACCTTCCAGAGCTGCTAACCATGTGGAACCTTGTCGAATGCCTTACTGAAGTCCATGTACACAACATCTATGGCTCTGCCTCATTGACCTTTTTGGTCACATCCTCAAAAAAATCAGATTTGTGAGATACGACCTCACACGTACAAAACCATGCTGAATATCCATAATCAGCCCTTGCCCGTCCAAATGTTTTAAAAAGTATCCTTATTTCCAAGGATCATTCTGCTGCTTATTCATTTCCATATTGGTGAATACAAATGCTGAGAGTCTGTGGCTGTTGGCAGTTGGCTGCCTGCCTGCAATGTGAGCAATGAAACAAAGCTTCTCTTCAACTTGTATGTGTCCGCAACGGTAATTGATGGCTTGGAACCATCTTGATACCCTGAGGCCAAGTTCACTATGATAATGGGATTATACAGTAGTTCAAAATAAGATCCACATGCAAAAAAACAGCTGGAAAATGGTTTGACATCCAACTACATTACAGGTCTTCCTGAGCCAGCTATCAAAGGTGGCAAATGGCCAACATAAGACATTCACAATCATTCAGAAGAAATAAAAAAACAATAAATAAGGATTTTTGTTTAGTTTAGTTTGGAGATACAGCGCTGAAACAGGCCCTTCGGCCCACCGAGTCCACACCGACCAGCGATCCCCGTACATTAATACTATCCGACACTAGGGACAATTTTTACATTTATACCAAGCCAATTAACCTACAAACCTGTACGTCCTTGAAGAACCAAAGTTCTTGGACAAAACCAACTCCGTGCAGGCAAGCATCCGTAGCCAGGATCAAATCCGGGTCTCTGGTACTGTAAACACTGTAAGGTATCAAATCTACCACTGTGCCATCTTGCCACCCAAACTATAAATATAAATGAATACAAAAAATACAAAATATAAATTAAAGAAAAAATTATTGGGATATAAATGCAACTTTGGTTTCTTACAGTGGACTCTTTTACAATTCCAGTGTTGCATTAAATTCAGAATAATGCTAAAATGAATTTAAAAAAAAGCAAGCAACTGACTATTACTTTGTGATCTCTGTCTTTGTGTGGAAACAATGAAACTACAGAGAAATGTCAGCAGTTCTGAGGTACATGATATAATTCCCTACAAATTCCTGGCCAATATCTATAATGGACTAATGCATTTGAGGATTGCAATTAAAATCTAATTGTTCAAAGTAAAATTTAAGACAAGACATTTTTAAATCATCAAAATGGAACTGAGCAGGAATTTGTAGGAAGGAACTGCAGATGCTGGTTTAAACCAAAGATAGACACAAAATGCTGGAGTAACTCAGCGGGACAAGCAGCATCTCTGGAGAGAAGGAATGGATGACGTTTCAGGTCGAGACTCTTCTTCAGACAATTTTGTGGGATAAAAATAAGTTATTTTATAGACAATAAAATAACAAGAGACAATAGGTGCAGGAGTAGGCCATTAGGCCCCTCGAGCCAGCACCGCCATTCAATGTGATCATGGCTGATCATTCTCAATCAGTACCCCGTTCCTGCCTTCTCCCCATACCCCTTGACTCCGCTATCCTTAAGAGCTCTATCTAGCTCTCTCTTGAATGCATTCAGGGAATTGACCTCCACTGCCTTCTGAGGCAGAGAATTCCACAGATTCACAACTCTCTGACTGAAAAAGTTTTTCCTCGTCTCCGTTCTAAATGGCCTACCCCTTATTCTTAAACTGTGGCCCTGAATATTCTGAATTTTCTTCAGAATATTAAATGCAAGTTATTGGGTATGTAAGCGTCTGGAATCCAAAGACTTTCAGCATCGTTAGGCATTGTAATCTTCCACTTTGAAATATTTTCAAATCTTCAACTAAAAAGTGCAATCCTCTGCCATGGCAGTTTTCGAAGGGAACTGCGGCTCCAAATAGTTGAGCTTTTCTCATGAACAGTATGATGGAGTGGGGAACCAGTATTTTCTATCACTGATGTGCAAAGGGAAATTTGTCAGAGTTACCAGTTATTTATCAATTGAAAGGTAAAAAAAGACTTTTAAGGTATAATGGAATGCCTCACCATCAGTTTAAGGTTTAATGAATGGCTTTTCTATGTGGCTTCCATGTCCAGCTTGATATTCTTACCCTCTGCAAGTCATTCTTCAACATTACCCTTTGTGTTTTCCTCATTCAGGTTTACAAATTCCAGCTGACAAAATAAACAAATGGTCATTCTTTCTCATTGCTTAGCAGGGTTTAAAACTTTATTAAAACTTACCTAGAAACATCTGGACATTGCAATTTTTCATTAATTTTGACAGGAATAGAACAACATTTTTACCCCAGCTTGATTGTCTATTGTATGGACATACAATAAATTCAGGCAGAATTAGCGCATAATATTTAATACACTACAAAGACGTACAGGTTTAAGGTTAATTGGCTTCTGGAAATTGTAAAATATCTCTAGTGTGTAGGATAGTACTAGTGTGGAATTCTCTGCCTCAGAAGGCAGTGGAGGCCAATTCTCTGAATGCATTCAAGAGAGAGCTGGATAGAGCTCTTAAGGATAGCGGAGTCAGGGGGTATGGGGAGAAGGCAGGAACGGGGTACTGATTGAGAATGATCAGCCATGATCACATTGAATGTGATCGAAGGGCCAAATGGCCTCCTCCTGCACCTATTGTCTATTGTCTACTAGATGGCTGGTCAGTGTGGATTTGTCGGGCCGAAGGGCTTGTTTCCATACTGTACCTCGAAAGTCTGAAGTAAAGTCAGCAAATTCAGACTGTTTTTTCCGTGATTCCATTATTTCCACGACTGGTGCGTGTGGATTGGTGTCATTTCTTACGCAACGCATTCTTTATTGTTTCCTTTGAAATTGGTGAGTACATTTAACAGCACGCAGGTAAGACTTCCTTATCTATCTGGTCACCTTCAAGCCTACTACACTGGAGGAACAGCACCTCATATTCTGCTTTGGTAGCTTACAACCCAATGGTTTGAACATTGAATTCTCCAATATTAGGTAACCTCTAACAATCCCTACTTCACTGTCATATCATATCATATATATACAGCCGGAAACAGGCCTTTTCAGCCCACCAAGTCCGTGCCGCCCAGCGATCCCCGTACATTAACACTATCCTACACCCACTAGGGACAATTTTTTTTAATTATCTTTTTTTAACATTTACCCAGCCAATTAACCTACATACCTGTACGTCTTTAGAGTGTGGGAGGAAACCGAAGATCTCGGAGAAAACCCACGCAGGTCACGGGGAGAACGTACAAACTCATTAAAGTGCAGCACCCGTAGTCAGGATCGAACCTGAGTCTCCGGCGCTGCATTCGCTGTAAAGCAGCAACTCTACCGCTGCGCTACCGTGCCGCCCTTGTGCGTGGGGTTCGCTGGTCAGTGTGGACTCGGTGGGCTAAAGGGCCTGTTTCCACACTGTATCTCTAAACTAAACTAAACTAAACTAAACTAAACTAAACTAAACTAAACTAAACTAAACTAAACTTCTTTCTGTTCTCAAAAGTCTCCTCTGTTTTTACATGGCTGTTAATATCTCATTTTCAGAATCAGGTCTGTAAATTCTCCAGGAAACATTTTATTACCTCCTTTTAAAATGGTCATGGAATCCTACCTCCATCCTGTTTCCACAGTGCATCATAGCCATTATTAGGACCAGTCTCAGCAATAGGCCTTATTAAAGAACGATAGCGATATCTAGAACATTGAGGATTGCTACACACAGTAGAAAGACAAAATGTTATCAGTTTCACTGATCAATAACTGAATCATGCAACTGACTGCACTTCCTGAGAGAGCATCATTTTTCCAGTTGCACACACAATAATCTTTCCACAAGGTGATCACCCAACCTGCATCTAGTTTCTCCAGTGTAGTGGAGGCCACACCATGATCACTGAAGGCTGTACACCAGATAGGAAGAGATGCATGTGTATTGGGGCTTCATCTGAAAGCTTTTGTTCAGTCTCTCACTATCTCCCATAGGCAGAGACCTGGTTTCTTGTTTGTCTATCAGGATTCAGTTAATAGTAATTATACCCAGCTCCTCTTCACGATGACCATGAAGTTTCCCCACATAAAGCAGTGATATCAGTCACTTGTTTTTATGTCACATGTACCGAGGTACAGTGAAAATCTTTTGTTGCAGGCTAACCAGTCAGTGGAAAGACAATACATGATTACAATCGAGCCATCCACAGTGTACAGTTACATGATAGAGGGAATCTCGTGAATAACATTTAGTGCAAGATGAGGCCAGTAAAGTCCGATCAAAGATAGTCCAAGGGTCTTCAATGAGGTATATAGTGGTTCAGGACTGCTCACTAGTTGTTGGTCAGATGGTTCAGGTGCCCCTGGTTAGTAAATTGTCTTGAATTCATGTACATTGTGTATAATTGGGTAGGCACTAATGTAAAAGCTTTATGTCTTGTACGACTGAAGTGGTAAATATACCTATATGTGACTTGTCAGAAGAACTGTCTCTGAGCTATACCTTTGATTACAAATGCAGCTTGTACTTTGCTCCATGACACATACTCAGCTGATAGTAGAGCTTCATGATATTCAAGCCCTTCAAAATCTTCTGACATTTTGTCAATTGTCAATTTAAATGCAGTATGCCACAACTCAGATATGCAAACACAATTTGTGCCTTCCAACCCTGGAAATTGAAAAGCTCAGCTTTTTTTTTGGTTGGTGGAGTAGAATTTAATTGCGAAAAGCTGATTTATTCGGATGAGTTATCTGTTCTTTTAACTTTTGTCGAGATCATTCGCTGCGGGATAACTGCTCAAGTTTGGCAAAGCAAATTATAAAGCTCATAATACCATCTACGCACAGGTTTCATTGACAGGGCACCCATTCAAGGCCCAGAGCACTTTCCCAGTTACAGTGCGATTTTGCGGCCTACAATTGCTTAAAACTAACACTTTAATCTTCTGGAGCAGTTCATAAACAAACCTCGAAAGATAAAAATGTAAATATGCCATGATGTTTAAAAAAACACAGATTTAGGATTTTGCACTTCCCAATGCTGAATTTTATAATGGGTTGATGGAAATTCACAGTTTTTATTTCAAGAAAGTAAGCCATTGGCAGTAGGTTTAATTGCAAATTTCATCCTAATTAATCGGGTCAGGAGATTCTACAGGAGTAAGTTTCACTTTGCAAAATGTTCAATTCCAATTGCAAGTCCTCAGCAAATGAAGCAATCTGTGACTGCATGCATCAAGACCAAGACAGCATTCAAATATGGGATGATAAATAACATGCAAAATTAGTGGTTCCGTAAGTGTAAGGCAACAACCGTCTTCAGCAAAATTGGGTCTGTTTTACCAGTTGTGAGCCATAATGGAAATATTGACATTTATTGCACATCTCCAGCTTTCCTTTAGAAGGTGGTTAACATATGACGAGCATTTGGAGGCACTTGGCCTGTACTCGGTGGAGTTTAGAAGGCTAAGGGGTGACCTCATTGAAACTTACCGAATAGTGAAAGGCCTGGATAGAGTGAATGTGGGGAGGATGCTAACACTAGTGGGAGATTCTAGGACCAGAGGCTCAGAATAAAAAGAAGTACTTTTAGAAAGGAGATGAGTAGGAATTTATTTAATCGGAGGGTGGTGAATCCGTGGAATTCATTGCCACAAACGGCTGCGGAGGCCAAGTCAATGGATATTTTTAAGGCAGAGATAGATAGATTCTTGATTTGTACGCGTGTCAGGGGTTATGGGGTGACGGCAGGAGAATGGGGTTGAGAGGGAAAGATAGATCAGCCATGGTGCAGTAGACTTAATAGCCTAATTCCGCTCCTAGAACGTAAGACTTTATGGCGGTGAGCTACCTTCTGGAACTGTTGCTGTCCCTCTGGTAAAGACCTTCCTTCACATTCAATGGCATCACCATCACGGAATACTCCATCATTCAGTCCTATTCAATTGTAACCTGAAGATAAACTGAATCAGTAGGTTAAAGGCTGGTAGCAAGTAACTCGCCTCCTGACATCCCAGAAGTTTTCTCTTGTATGAATCCATCATATTGGAGGGGAGGATTTGAGGAATTACACCTATTTATAAAGTAGTGTTTGGTCATCATAATTTGTAATTTAAATATAGTTTATGATTCAGATAAACCAATAGATGATTGGATTTTATGGGAAGAACATTTTCCACATTTGATTAAGTAGACCTCCAAAATGACTCAAGGGGCTTTACATCATAATAATAATAATAATAATAATAATAATAAACATTTATTTTATATAGCGCTTTTCCAAATGCTCAAAGACGCTTTACAAAAACAGTCAAGACTTAAAAACAAACAAACAAACTGTCTTGACGGAGAAGCGGCGAACAAATAGCGCCAGCGTCCTCTCACGTCAGGGTTCGGCAGTAGACAATAAAGAACACAAGACACACAATTACAATTTTTAACACAAACAGCCATCACAGTGATTGCTCCAGGCACACCCTCACTGTGATGGAAGGCAAAGAAAAGTCTTATCTCCTCCTCATTCTTCTCCCGTGGTGCCACGAGGCGATCGAGGCTCCCGACTTTTGAAGCCCCCACCGGGCGATGGAATGTCCCAGGGCCGAGCCGAGCAGGCTGATGAAGGTCCTAAGTCCCCACCGGGCGATGAAAAGTGCCGCGGCCAGGCCACGCAGGGCGATGAAGGGCCTGCGAGCGGGTCGATCGATCCTCGCGCTCCGGGGCGGTCGAAGCTGCTACGGCTGGAGTTCCCGAAAGCCGGTCGCCAGCCAGGGACCTGCGAACTCCCGATGTTGCGGTCTGCAGGGCCAACGGCTGAAGCCTCGGAGATGGTAAGTCCAGGCCCTGCGACCGGAGTCTTCAAGGTCGATTCCAGCTGGAGGCCACCGACTCCACGGTGTTAGGCCGTAGCGCGAACGGAGACACAACACGGTAAAGGTCGCATCTCCGTTGAGGAGGAGATTGGAAAAAAAAGGTTTCCCCCACCCCCCCACCACCCCCCACATATACAGAGTTAAAAATAAATCAAAAGAAACATTTAAACGATAACAAAGACAGAAAAAAAAAAAAGACAGAGAGACTGCCGGTGAGCCGCAGCTGCAGAACGCAGCCACGCACCCGAATGTGGCAATTAGCCATACATCATGCAGAACAAAGCATCCTGCTAGGCTGATACGACCCGTTCCCTTCTTTCAGCACTTGTGTACCATGGTTGCAGAATGTACAGTTTACAAAATGCATAGCCTGGCACCAATAAAATCCAAACCTGCAAACTCAACCACCAAGAAGGGCAAGAACAGCAGGTGCATGGGAACTCCACTTTAAGTCACATCTTCGCCTGACTAGAATTGTTCATTTATCAGCAATGATCAGTTCAGTTTAGTTTAGAAATACAGCGCTGAAACAGGCCCTTCGTCCCACCGATTCCATGCCGGCCAGCAATCCCCATAAACTAGCACTATCCCACACACGAGGTACAATTTACATTCTTTACAAAAGCCAATTAACCTACAAACCATGCGTCTTTGGGGTGTAGGAGCAATCTGGATCACCCAGAGACAACCCACTCAGTCACGGGGAGAACGTACAAACTCCGTACAGACAGCACCTGTAGTCAGGATCGAACCCAGGTCTCTGGCGCTGTGAGGCAGCAACTCTACCACTGCGCCACTGTTTAGCCAAGAATCCAATGGGAATGTCTTTACCAGAAGGCAGCTGTTCCAGAAGGTAGCTCATCACCATCTTCTAAAGGAAAACTGGAGATGGGCAATAATTGCCGATATTTCCATTATGGTTCAAAACTGGTAAAATTTTAAAAAAAACATTCAAAAATTATATTCATGCTGTCCAAATCATTCTGTAAAGACAGAATCAATTTTCAGATGGTATTTTATTGTTCTGGTGAGCACATTTTTGGTATCTTGTCGACAACGGGATCCCACCACTAGCCACATTTTCCCATCTCCATCCCTTTCTGCCTTCTGCTGAGATCGTTCCCTCCACAACTCCCTAGTTAACTCATCCCTTCCGACCCAAACCACCCCCTCCCCAGGTATCTCCCCCTGCAAACGCAGGAGATGTAACACCTGTCCCTATACCTCCTCCCTCGACTCTGTCCAGAGACCCCGACAGTCCTTTCATGTTAGGCAGAGGTTCACTTGCACCTCCTCTTTGCTCCTGTAACCCTTGTTCAAGATGTGGTCTAATACAATGGCGAGACAAAACGTAGACTGGGCGATGGTTTCGCTGAACACCTTCGCTCAGTCCGCCTGGACCTACCTGATCTCCCAATTGTCGTCCTAGGCCTCCTCCATTGTCAGAGTGAGGCTAATTGCAAATTGGAGGAACAGCATCTCATATTTGGCTTGCTCATCTTACAGCGAGAGAGCATGTTGCTAAACTCTCGTCGAAGAGAGGAGGAGAACTTCTTCAAAGTGGACATACCTCGAAGAGAAATCGCAGTGGAGCAACCAGTAGTATAAGAAAATAACTGCAGATGCTGGTACAAATCGATTTATTCACAAAATGCTGGAGTAACTCAGCAGGTCAGGCAGCATCTCGGGAGAGAAGGAATGGGTGACGTTTCGGGTCGAGACCCTTCTTCAGACTGATGTCGCGGGTGGGACAAAGGAAGGATATAGGTGGAGACAGGAAGATAGAGGGAGATCTGGGAAGGAGGAGGGGAAGGGAGGGACAGAGGAGCTATCTGAAGTTGGAGAAGTCGACGTTCATACCACCGGGCTGCAAACTGCCCAGGCGAAATATGAGGTGCTGCTCCTCCAATTTCCGGCGGGCCTCACTATGGCACTGGAGGAGGCCCATGACAGAGAGGTCAGACTGGGAATGGGAGGGGGAGTTAAAGTGCTGGGCCACCGGGAGATCAGTTGCGTTAATGCGGACCGAGCGCAGGTGTTCAGCAAAGCGATCGCCGAGCCTGCGCTTGGTTTCGCCGATATAAATAAGTTGACATCTAGAGCAGCGGATGCAATAGATGAGGTTGGAGGAGGTGCAGGTGAACCTCTGTCTCACCTGGAAAACTGTTTGGGTCCTTTGATGGAGTTGAGGGGGGAGGTAAAGGGACAGGTGTTGCATCTCGTGCGGTTGCAGGGGAAAGTGCCCGGGGTTGGGGTGGTTTGGGTAGGAAGGGACGAGTGGACCAGGGAGTTACGGAGGGAACGGTCTCTGCGGAACGCAGAGAGGGGAGGGGATGGGAAGATATGGCCAGTGGTGGGGTCCCGTTGTAGGTGACGGAAATGTTGGTGGATGATATGTTGGCTGGTGGGGTGGAAGGTGAGAACGAGGGGGATCCTGTCCTTGTTGCGAGTGGGGGGAAGGGGAGCAAGAGCGGAGCTGCGGGATGTAGAAGAGACCCTAGTGTGAGCCTCATCTATAATGGAGGAGGGGAAGCCCCGTTTTCTGAAGAACGAGGACATCTCGGAAGCCCTAGTCTGAAACACCTCATCCCGGGCGCAGATGTGGTGTAGACGGAGGAATTGGGAGTAGGGGATAGACTTTTTGCAGGGGACCGGGTGGGAAGAAGTGTAGTCCAGATAGCTGTGCGAGTCGGTGGGCTTGTAGTAAATGTCCGTCACTAGTCTGTCTCCTGTGATGGAGATGGTGAGGTCCAGAAACAGGAGGGAGATGTCAGAAATAGTCCAGGTATATTTAAGGGCAGGATGGAAATTGGAGGTGAAGTGTATGAAGTCAGTGAGATCTGCATGGGTGCAAGAGGTAGCACCAATGCAGTCGTCGATGTAGCGGAGGTAGAGTTCGGGGATGGGGCCAGAGTACGTCTGGAACAGGGATTGTTCGACGTACCCGACAAAGAGGCAGGCGTAGCTAGGGCCCATGCGAGTGCCCATAGCTACGCCTCTGGTTTGGAGGAAGTGGGAGGAGTCAAAGGAGAAGTTGTTGAGGGTAAGAACCAGCTCTGCTAGGCGGAGGAGAGTGTTGGTCGATGGGGATTGGCTGGTTCTACGGTCGAGGAAGAAACGGAGGGCTTCGAGACCATCCTTGTGGGGGATGGAGGTGTAGAGTGACTGGACATCCATGGTGAAAATGAGGGAGTGGGGGCCTGGGAACCGGAAGTTATCCAGGAGATGGAGAGCGTGTGAGGTGTCTTGGACGTAGGTGGGGAGGGATTTAACCAGGGGGATAGGATGGAGTAGAGGTAGGTAGAGATAAGTTCGGTAGGGCATGAGCAGGCAGAGACAATGGGTCTGCCGGGACAGTTGTGTTTGTGGATTTTGGGTAGGAGGTAGAATCGGGCCGTGCGGGGCTGGGGAACTATGAGATTGGAGGCACTGAGGGGTAGATCGCCGGAGTTGGTGAGGTCGGTGATGGTGCTGCTGATAAAGGTCTGGTGTTTATCGGTGGGGTCATGGTCCAGGGATAGGTAGGAAGAGGTGTCTGATAGTTGTCGTCTGGCCTCGGTGCGGTAGAGGTCAGCACGCCAGACTACCACAGCCCCTCCCTCGTCAGCGGGTTTAATGATTGTCCGGGTTGTTGCGGAGTGAGTGGAGGGCTGCACGTTCAGGAGGGGAGAGGTTGGAGTTAGTCAGGGGAGTGGAAAATTTGAGGCGGCTGATGTCACGCCGGCAGTTTGAGATAAAAAGTTCTAGTGGGGGTAGTAGGCCATACTGGGGGGTAAAAGTGGAGGGGGTCCATTGGAGACGGGAGAAGGGGTCATCAGTGGGGGGTCGGGACTCCTTCCCGTGGTAAAAGGCTCGGAGGCGGCGGAAGAAGAGCTCCACGTCATGGCGGACGTGGAACTCGTTGATGTGGGGGCGGAGGGGTAAAAAGGTAAGGCCTCTGCTGAGGACCGACCGTTCGGTGTCTGAAAGGGGGAGGTCAGGGGGGATGGTGAACACCCGGAAATGGTGGGGGTTGGGGTCGGATGGAGGCAGGGGGGCAGGTGGAGGGGATGTATGGTGGGGGGGTGGTGGGTTAGCTGGGCAGAGGGGGGCATGAGGACCGATGTGGGGAGTACTGGGGGTCGCCTGGCTGGAGGGGGAAGGGGGAGACCCAGTGGAACCCCTGCTGCGGTTACCTGTAGTAGGGGGTGGGCAGTAGGACCCAGCAGTGCTGAGGGGCTCTGCCTGGTGGGGGCTGTGGGCCCAGCGCGGTGTGTGTGGGCCAGGTGGAGCTGCAGCCTGTTGTTGGTCCCGGGGGCCGGGTACAGCGACGGCTGTGACCTGCTGCTGGGCGGTGGAGCGGCGCGGGTCAGCACGGTCGCTGGGGGAGGCCCGCGGGGACCTGGAGTCCGGGTAAGTGACGGTCGGCTCGGTCAGCGGATGACCGGGGAGGGCGTGGGCGGCGGTGAAGGGGTCGGGAAGGTCGGCGGCAGCGGTGAAGGGGTCGGGAAGGACGTGGGCGGCAGCAGCGGTGCAGAGGCCTCGCTCGTCGGCGGCAACGGCCCCTGGGAGGCGGTGGAGGTCGACGGCAGCGGCGGTGGAGGCTTCAGGGGGGTCTCGGACATCGGCGGCAACGACCCCGCGGAGGCGGTGGAGGTCGGCGGTGGTCGCAGCGGACCCAGGAAGGCGGCGGAGGTCGGTGGTGACGGCCTCAGGTAGGCCTCGGCAGTCAGCGGCCCTGGGGAGGTGGTGGAGGTCGGCGGCGGCGGCCCCGGGGAGGCGGTGGGTGGTGACGGCCTCAGGTAGGCCTCGGCAGTCGGCGGCTCTGGTGAGGCGGTGAGGAGTGGTACTGCAACTGGTGGCAGTAATGGCGTCGCGGGCCTCTGCCTCGTGGTGTGCCGGCCGGCGGTGCGGAGTAGCGGTGGAGTTGCGGGCCTGCGGGCGGTCGAGTCGCTGCCGAGGAGTGTCGGTGGAGGCATCCGTCTGGAGGCGGGTGAGTTTGCGAGCCTTCGTGGAGTCCAGGTAGGTGAAGAATCGAGTGTTGAGGGCGTGGATCCGGCGTAGGATGAAGTATAGTTGGGGCCCGTTGCAGGTATGGGTGAATGAGGCCCGGAGCTGTGGGAGAGTCAGAGAGAGGGCCTGCTGGTGCCTGCGCATCCCAGCCAGGGTTACAACGCAGGGCACGGAAAGAAAACAGTTCAGAGAAGTGGCAGATGGTCTGTTGGAGACGGTAGTCCGGGTTGGGTCCGAATTGGGAGGTCTGGAAACGGAGCTGGAAACCACGAGGCAGAAGATGGAGGCGCAGGCAAGTCCCAAGGAAGCAGATGTGGCTGTGGTAGCGAGTCTGGGTCAAGATGTGGTCGTAGAGTAGGAGGGCAGGAGAAATCACAGAGGGGGAGCAGCGAGAGAGCATGTTGCTAAACTCTCGTCGAAGAGAGGAGGAGAACTTCTTCAAAGTGGACATACCTCGAAGAGAAATCGCAGTGGAGCAACCAGTAGTATAAGAAAATAACTGCAGATGCTGGTACAAATCGATTTATTCACAAAATGCTGGAGTAACTCAGCAGGTCAGGCAGCATCTCGGGAGAGAAGGAATGGGTGACGTTTCGGGTCGAGACCCTTCTTCAGACTGATGTCGGGGGTGGGACAAAGGAAGGATATAGGTGGAGACAGGAAGATAGAGGGAGATCTGGGAAGGAGGAGGGGAAGGGAGGGACAGAGGAGCTATCTGAAGTTGGAGAAGTCGACGTTCATACCACCGGGCTGCAAACTGCCCAGGCGAAATATGAGGTGCTGCTCCTCCATTTTCCGGCGGGCCTCACTATGGCACTGGAGGAGGCCCATGACAGAGAGGTCAGACTGGGAATGGGAGGGGGAGTTAAAGTGCTGGGCCACCGGGAGATCAGTTGCGTTAATGCGGACCGAGCGCAGGTGTTCAGCGAAGCGATCGCCGAGCCTGCGCTTGGTTTCGCCGATATAAATAAGTTGACATCTAGAGCAGCGGATGCAATAGATGAGGTTGGAGGAGGTGCAGGTGAACTTCTGTTTCTCCTGGAAAGACTGTTTGGGTCCTTTGATGGAGTTGAGGGGGGAGGTAAAGGGACAGGTGTTGCATCTCGTGCGGTTGCAAGGGAAAGTGCCCGGGGTTGGGGTGGTTTGGGTAGGAAGGGTATTAATATTAATTTCTCTAACTTCAAGTAACCCCTCTCTCCATCCCTCTCTCCATCCCTCACCCACCCAAGTCGCAGCAGGTTCACATTCTCACCTAGCAAACAGCTAACAATGGCCTGTTTCCTTTATCGTTGTTACTTTTATGTATATTTCATTCATTTGTCCTTTATCTTTCTACATCACTGTCTATGTCTCTCTTTTCCATTTCCCCTGACTCGTGTGAAGAAGGGTCTTGACCCGATACATCACCCATTCCTTCTCTCCAGATATGCTGCCCGTCCCGCTGAGTTACTCCAGCATTTTGTGTCGATCGTATGTTTACCCTGAGTTTCACTAACAGCTCATCTGCAACAAGATGTTTGTAGCTGCTGGAATCTATGCATAATTAGTTAGATGGCAGATTGAAGTTTATTCACACATTAATTATTGAAATCAGGTAATTGTTTCATGAATGTTCTATCAATCCACAAAATATATTTCTGGAATTTAGAGGCATTGTCTTATTGAAATAGAGCCAGTTGACAAAATTTCCATAATGTTAAAAACATTTTGTTTTCATCTGTGAATCCATTTAATCGTGAGGGAAGTATACAAGGAATCACACCGATATATAAAATAGCATTTTGTCATCATAATTTATTATTCAAATGGATGAATGAATGAATAAGTTTATTGGCCAAGTATGTGCAGATACAAGGAATGTGCCTTGGTGCTCCGCTCACAAATGACAACACAAACATACAGTTAACAATTAAGAATAAAGCATAACCACATCAAAACAATAAGGATACAACATTACGGTCTAAACATGTGGGTGAAGATAAACCAGAGCAAAAAAGAGACTACAGACTTTGGTTATTGAGTAGAACTACTACTCGTGGAAGAAAGTTGTTTTTATGTCTGGCTGTGGCTGCTTTGACAGTCCGGAGTCGCCTTCCAGAGGGAAGTGCTTCAAAGATTTTATGACCAGGGTGAGAGGGGTCAGAGATGATCTAGCCCGCATGCCTCCTGGCCCTTGCAGAGTACAGTTCGTCAATGGGGGGAAGGTTGCAGCCAACAACCTTCTCAGCTGTGCGAACGATCCGTTGCAGCCTCCAGATATAGTTTATGACCCAGATAAACCAATAGAGGGGTTGGATTTTATGGGAGGAATACGGAAAGGCTTATATAAATTATATAAGATGTTAAATTGGTCAACAACCGTTGTATCTACCGGTAGTTGGAAAGGCAAGGACTGATTAGAGGTCAACAGCATGGTTTTGTGCTTGGGAAATTGTTTCTCACAAATTTAGGTTTTTTTGAAGAGGTGACCAAGAAGAATGACGAGGTCAGGGTGGTAGAAGTTAGCTATGAGGACTTTAGTAAGGCCTTTGACAAGGTCTTGCATAGAAGGCTGGTCCGGAAGATTGGATCAGATGGTTTCCATGGTGAGCTATTGAATCGGATGCAAAAGTGGCCTAGGTGGTAGGAGTCAGAAAGTGGTAATGTAGAGTTGCTATTCAGGTTGGAGACCTGTGACCAGTGGTGTACCGTGTAGGTAGGAATATCAGATGCTGGTTTATACCGAAGATGGACACAGAGTGCTGGAGTAACTCAGCGGGTCAGGCAGTATCTTTGGAAAAAAAGGATGGGTGACATTTCGGGTCTGAAGAAGGGTCCCGACCTGAAATGTCACCCATCCTTTTTCTCCAGAGATTCTGCCTGACCTGCTGAGTTACTCCAGCACTTTGTGTTTATCACCAGTGGTGTACCATTCAGATGAGTGCCGGGTCCTCTGTTATTCATCATCTGTATGAACACTTAGGATGAAAATGTGGTTGGCATGGTTAGTAAGTTTCCAGGTGACACCAAAATTGATGGCATCCCCATACTGGACAGTGAAGACGGACATCCGAGGCTACGACAGTTTGGAGATGAACTGGCAAATTTGGCAGGTCTAAATCAGGTTTTCATTTTGGTATGTTAAACCTGGGCAGTACTTACGCAGTTAATGTTTCGGTCACAGAGAATGTTGTACAACAGAGAGACCCAGAGATACAGACAGATAGTTCCCTGAAAGTTATGACATTGGTAGTGGGGTGGTGGGAAGGCGTTGTCATGCTTGCATTAGTTGGTTACGACACTGACTACATGAGGTGGGACGTCATGCTACCAGTGCACTGGTTGTTTGTGAGATTGCTCTTGGAGTACTGTGCGCTTTGCTGGCCGCCCAACTATAGGAAGGATGTCGTTACGATGAAAAGGATGCAGAAAAGATTCATTAGAGGGCTGGAGGGCTTGAGTAATGAGGAGAGACTTGATAAACTCGGACTTTTCTTTGCTGGAGCATTGGAGGCCGAGGCATGACATTGCAAAGGAAAATGAAAAAGTGAATGGTCACAGTCTTTTTCTCATGGTAGGGGAGTCTAAAACTAGAAGGCGAATATTTAAGTTGAGAGGAGCAATGTTTAAAAGGGATCTGAGGGGCAAATATTTCACACAGAGGATGGTGGGTCCATGGAACAAGCTGTAATAGGAGGCTGAAGAGGTGGGTACAATTACAATGTTTAAAAGACATTTGGACAGGTGTACAGATAGTAAAGGTTTTGTGGGATGAGAATCAAATGAAAGCAAAGGGGACTGGCTTATCCTATCAGTATGGCAAGTTCATACACCTCATACAACACACCACACAGCCAAATCTCTCACAATCCTACTTAGTATTGGATGAATTTAAACATGATCTCTATAATAATTAAGATAAGTCATTAACAGCTGATAAATTATAGTACATGCACATGGAATAATGCATTCATCAATAATTATTCACCATTGTCTGCCTGATTATGGGCTCATAAAAATTATTTTGAGTAAGTATCTTGGCTTTTATTAATTAATCTTCCCCTCCAAATTAACTTTAATGTACTTGAATGGCTGATGGATTGGTTGCTAAGAGGCATCATTTAATTGCAAAAGCATAATTCTGCGATTGGCATATATAATTTTTATATATTTAATTTTGTTTGAGCACATGCTTTAACCAACTTATTTTTTACTTAGGTAGAAGCATAATGAATATTTGCAAAGACAATCCTGCATTTGTGAGCTTTCCAGGAGGATTTTTCACCCTGGCAGACTTGTTTATACAACTGCTTACTTTTGCTTTTGAGGTGCTATTGGTATTAAACTGTGCGGGCACGTATTAAATTAAACACTTGAAGACAGTAATTAGAACGAGGAATTAAAGGAGTCAAGGTTGATCAAATTAACCTTGAAATTCAAGGCGATCTGCTAATCTGATTAGTTAAGGTAAGATTAGGTAGTGCAGGGAATTAGAAGTGTTGTTACAATAGAGCAAATATGGGGTGAATGGTAGGGTGAAAATATGTGATAAGTCTTACGATTTTCTTCAAATCTGTCATAATACTGTGCGATGCAAATTAGGTGTTTTAATTAGATTAATTTTAATGCTTAATCACGTTAAGAATAAAAAGAAACCCTTAGAAAACAACAAATTATTGCCATTGTTTACGGCTGTATTGCTGCACATGTCCATTATTATACTGTCTAAATAAAATGGCACCAAAATTCTATTTGGGTCCTTGGTGCATATCTGATGTAGCAATTGATTATAGTCAGAAAATGGTATGGGATCTCTTCCCCATTCAGGTAACACCAGGAAAATAGATTGTTTAGGTTTAGATTTACTATTGTCACTTGTACTGAGGTACAGTGAAAAACTTTGTTTTGCGTGCTCTCCAACCAAATCAGATAGTGCTATCCATAAATATAATCATGCTAAACTCAAGTACAATAGATGGAGTGGAGGGAAACATACAGAATGCAGAATGTAGTTCTCAGTGTTGTAGCACAACATGTCCAGAGACAAAGTCCAATGTCCGCAGTGAACAAAGTCCAATATCTGCAATAATGTGGGGATCCACAAGGGTATTTTTTTTTCATTGGCAACATAATGGGTAGCATGGCCATAACTGAGAATGGGAAAAAGTGGAAATGGATGACTTCGGGATCCAGCTGGTAAAGTTGCTGCCCTACAGCTCTGGCATCTTGGGTTCGGTCCTGACTTCGATGCTGTGTATGTGGAAAACGCATGTCCTTCCTGTGGTCACATAAGTTACCTTCAAGTCACCGCTTTCCTGACTGGTGTAGGTTGGTGTGTTCATTGGCAACAGTAAGTTGACTGTAGTGTGTAGATGAGTCGATGAATCTAGAAGGAGTTTATGGGAACGTTGGGCATGTTGGTCGGTGTGGGCAAGTTGGGCCGATAGGGCTTTCCCACGCCGTATGATTCCATGACTATCAAAATAAGGTAGGGTTGGATTAATATAAACACAAAATGGATGCTTTGTGGGCCGCACAGAGTCAGTGGTAAATGGCCTGTTTCAGTACTGTATCTCTCCATACTCAAATTATGTTATCGAGTGACCAGGTGTAAACAAAAAATACAAGGGAAGGCTAGGATAGATCCTTTGAGACACCAGAATTGACAGTGCTGGAAGTGAAAGACAAATTCTTGGTTATACTTCACTAATCCTTCACTGTAACCAAATCCTTTTGGCAAGCCAACTGGATTTACATGGAAAACACAGATAGAAAAGCAAATGTTCAATTCGAGATTGTTTCATACACATTCCCTGGGCAGCCTGACAGTACCTTTGTGGTTCTTTAGAATCGGGCTGTTCTTTGCTAGATGAGGTCTTCCCAGGTGTCCTGCTCTCTGGAAGGAGTGGGGTGGTACCACACAAAGTTCGCAATTTATGAGGGTAGCACTGTGCTGCAGCACACGACTCCAGCAACCTGGCTGCACCCTGATCTTGTGTCTGAATGGACTTTTGGATATTCTTCCTGTGACTGTGTAGGTTTTCTCCAGCTACTTTGGATTCCTCTCATATCCGAAAGATGTTGTTGTTTGCTAGTTAATTGACTACAGCCTAAAATTACCTCAGGTGTAGGTTGGTGGCAAGAGAACCAGGGATCTGCAGCTGGGGGAATATAGGCGGCACAGAGGTGCAGCGGCAGATCTGCTGTGTTACAGCACCAGAGACCTGGGTTCAATCCTGACTCTGAGTGCTGTCTGTACAGAGTTTGTACACTCTCCCTGTGACCGTGTGGGCTTTATCCGTGTGCTCTGATATCCTTCACACTCCAAAGACGTAATGGCTTTGGTAAAATTGTAAATTGTCCCTAGTATGTAGGATAGTGCTATCGTACAGGGTGATCACTAGTCGGCAAGGACTCAGTGGGCCGAAGGGCCTGTTTCTGCTCTATATCTCTAAAGTCTAAAGGTAACAGAGAAAAGGGTAGGGGAATGCCCTGAGAGCTAGCATAGACTGGATGGATTGTATAACCTCTGCCTATTTAATAAAAATATGTCATGCCATGTATTCAATAATCTTTGGGCATCACAGGCTATTTTGCTGAATTCAACCTTGTAAAATTTTTGTCCTCATTAGTTTTAAGTCATTTTTGTTCACATCCTGTGCAGGAAAGGACTGCAGATGCTGGTTTAAATCGAAGGTAGTCACCAAATGGTGGAGTAACTCAGCAGGACAGGCAGCATATCTGGAGAGAAGGAATGGGTGATGTTTTGTGTCTACCTTTGTTCACATCCTTATGTATTGAGTAGATCCTTTGAAGCAATAGAAGCAATTACTGATAAAACAAAAAAGGGTAATTAAACTGCTTTTCCTGCTCTTAAACAACCAACTTTAATGCTGTGTGTGGTGAACAGTAGAATTATAAAAGTCTAATTAGTATCGTTTTTTGTTGTGTTGTGTAATGAGATAAAATGAATAGCTTTGTTTGCATGTTAATTTTTTTTTTAGTTTAGTTTAGTTTCGAGATACAGAGCGGAAATAAGCCCTTCTGCCCACAGACCAGCGATCCCCGCACACTAACATTATCCTACACATACTAGGGACAATTTACATTTATACCAAGTCAATTAACCTACAAACCTCTACACTCTTTGGAGTGTGGGAGGAAACCTAAGATCTCGGAGAAAATCTGCGCAGGTCATGGAGAGAATGTACAAACTTGGTACAGACAGCACTCGTAGTCAGTATTGAACCCGGGTCTGGCGCTGTAAGGCAGTAGCTCTACAGCTGCGCCACTGTGTCGCCCCTGTAATGTGTGTCGCCCCAGGTCCTCAATGTGTGTCTGTAACAAGGCAACCAGGTGTGAACACTGACATCAAATGGAGTGCACGGATTTTCCAACGTGAACAGGTAATGAGGCCCATGCACACTGCAACTGTGTGTGACTGGTGGGCTGAGAGCTACTTCAATGTTTTTTTTAAAAGAACTGCCACCCAGGACTGCTGAAATCCAAGGAATCACTTTTTCTATCAGGATGATTCTTGTCTTATATTCTAGTAAAAAAAAAGTCTAGTAAAAAAACAACTGGTTGAGGAGCTTAGCAGGTCAGGCAGCATCTGTGGCGGAAAATAGACAGATGACCTGAAATGTTGCTTGTGTAGGAAGGAACTGCAAATGCTGGTTTATACCAAAGATAGACACAAAGTGCTGGAGTAACTCAGGGGGTCAGGTAGCATCTCTGGAGCGAGTGTCTGAAGAAGGGTTCCGACTCGAAATGGCACCCATCTCTTTTCTCCAGAGATGCTGCCTGACCTGCTGAGTTACACCAGCACTTTGTGTCTATCTACTGAAATGTTGCCTGTGTAGCGACCATAGAGATTGGTCCTGGGAGTCGAACCCTCAGATTGGCCAGCAAGGTCACGTGTGGGTGCGGCCGTAGGGATTGGTTCAGGGAGTGAGACCGCTGATTGGACAGCGTCGTCATGCGTGGTTTTGGCGCCCAAAAACCGGTAGTTGGGAGACTTCTTCGAAGTGAACAGTTAGAATTAATGGTTGTCTGTAATTTCATTCAGTAAACTTTGTGATCGAATATTGCTGTCGCAATAAACTTCTTCAACAAAGAACGAGCCTCCAGACTCGCCATATTGGTGACCCCGACGTGATCCAGCCGATCATCTATCATGAGTGAACAAGACGCCTCGTCTTTGGCTCCTACGCCCGGCACACCGCAGCTAAGCGTGGTCAGCGTTCACCTTCCGTCGTTTTGGGCACATCGACCACAATCTTGGTTTGTCCATGCCGAAGCCCAGTTTCACTTAAGAAACATATCAACGGACGCGACAAAGTACTACTACCTCGTCAGCACTCTACCGCCGGAGACGACCGCGCGGGTGATGCGGTTCATCATCAACCCTCCCGCAAAAGACAAGTACGAGGCACTGAAGGTACTCTTGTTACGAACCTTCGGATTCAGTAGGCATGACCGAGCTAAGAGGCTTATGCACCTACCGGATCTCAGAGATCGGCTGCTGTCCGTTCTCATGGCTGAAATGTTAGCGCTAGCAGGTGAACATACGGATTGCCTCATGTTCGAGCAGGCATTCCGAGAGAAGCTTCCCGAAGATGTCAAACTCATGCTCACGGATTGTTCTTTTAAGGACCCCGTGGCATATGCAGAAAAAGCTGATGCGCTCATGGCGTCCAAATCAAAAAGAAGCAGTTCGATCAACAAGGTCTCGGCATCAGCGGGCGAGCCACAGCGGCAGCAAAATGGCGCCGCGTCTCCCGCCATTTCTCCAAAAGCCCGCAAAAGGATCCACACAAGCGCGGCTGGTGTTATTACCATCTACGATGGGTGGAGAATCCCGCAACTGCCGCTCACCTTGTACCTTCTCGGGAAATGCCTCGGCCGATCATACATAGAGGCGGTTGCGATGGGCCAGAACCGATGCCTCTACGTCCGAGATCGATTCACGGACACAGAATTTTTGGTTGACACGGGAGCCATAGTCAGTATCATACCGCCGACCGCCCTCGAGACCAGATCGGGTAAGACAGGTCCTACCTTCATCGCGGTTAACGGCAGCCCCATCCGCACGTATGGTACGTGGACAATGTCCCTGGCTTTAGGCATCCGCACGTACGAATGGCCATTCATTATCGCGGACGTCAGCCAGGCGATCCTAGGCGCAGATTTCCTCTGGGCCTTTTCACTAATCCCCGATGTCCGCGGTAACGACCTTCGACCCTCCGCCAGCAGCGATGAGTCCGCCGCTCCGCCGGCCGCCACCCCGCCCAGCCCAACTGTCCAGGCCGTCGTCGCGGCCCCCAACCCGTATGCTGAGGCCTTGGCGGAGTTCCCGGAGCTGCTCGTCCAACGGTTCGACGCCCCTTCTGCCCACCACATCCGCACCGAGGGCCCCCCCGTTTTCGCTCGGGCCAGGAGGTTACCGCCCGACAAGCTGGTGGTGGCGCGGGCAGAATTCAGGAAGATGGAAGAAATGGGCATTGTCCGTCAGTCCGACAGCCGGTGGGCCTCGCCGTTGCATATGGTCTCCAAAGCATCTGGGGGGTGGAGAACATGCGGCGATTACCGGCGCCTCAATGCCGTCACCACGGCCGACCGCTACCCCATACCGCACCTCCAGGACTTCTCGTCTGGGCTGGAAGGTGCCGTGGTATTCTCCAAGATCGACTTGGTGCGGGGCTACCACCAGATCCCTGTGCGTCCGGAGGACATACCAAAGACTGCCACGATCACTCCGTTCGGGTTGTCCGAATGGTTGCGTATGCCTTTCGGTTTAAAGAACACGGCACAGGCTTTTCAGTGACTCATGGACCGTGTTGGTCGAGATTTGCCTTTTGTTTTCATTTATTTAGATGATATCCTGGTCGCCAGCCCCTCGGAGCAGGAACACCTGGCCCACTTGCGGACCGTATTCCAGCGGCTCCAAGACCACGGGCTCATCATCCAACCCTCCAAGTGTCAATTTGGCCTCCATTCTCTTGATTTCTTAGGGCACCGAATCACCCCTGCCGGCGCCACCCCTTTGCCTGAGAAGGTGGAGGCTATCCGTGCATTCCCGCGGCCCACCACAGTGAAGGGTCTGCAAGAGTTCGTGGGCATGGTGAACTTCTACCATAGGTTCGTCCCGGCAGCAGCACGGGTCATGTGCCCACTCTTCCAGTGCCTCGCGGGCAAACCTGTAGAGTTAGTATGGTCCTCGGCCGCGGAGTCGGCCTTTGCAGCAGCTAAGGCGGCTTTGGCAGACGCCACCATGCTTGTCCACCCGAGCGCCTCCGCCCCCACGGCCCTGACAGTCGATGCGTCAGGCGTGGCGGTAGGAAGGGTTTTGGAACAGCAGGTAGGTGGCCTTTGGCAGCCCTTGGCGTTTTTCAGCCAGCAACTGAGTTCGGCTGAGATAAAATATAGCGCCTTTGACCGAGAACTTCTGGCTCTCTACTTAGCTGTCCGCCACTTTAGGTATTTCCTAGAAGGCCGCCCGTTTGTGGCCTTTACGGACCATAAACCGTTGACTTTTGCTTTTTCCAAATTGTCCGACCCATGGTCGGCCCGCCAGCAGCGGCACCTGACTGCCATCTCTGAGTTTACCACCGATGTCCGTCATGTCACGGGTAAGCTTAATGCCGTTGCTGACGCCCTGTCTCGGCCTGCTGTTGCCCCCATTTCAGCGGTAGACTGCGAGGTGGATTCCCAAGAGCTTGCGGAGGCACAGCTCCTGGCGGACACCGCCTCGGCATACCAGTCCGCCACTTCAGGGTTGAAGTTGGCTCAGGTGGCCTGCGGGCCGGCGGGCACAAAAGTCTGGTGTGATGTTTCCCTTCCCCGTCCCAGGCCAGTGGTGCCGGCCTCCCTTCAGCGCCGGGTGTTTGATGCCATTCACGGGCTGGCGCACCCGTCCATCCGCTCCACCTCTGCCTTAGTGGCCGCTCGGTTTGTGTGGCATGGCCTGCGAAAGCAGGTAGCCACTTGGGCCCGTTCCTGCGTTCCCTGCCAGACCGCTAAAGTTCAACGCCATGTCCAGCCCCCAGTACAAGAGTTTGCGGTCCCAGCGGTCCATTTTTCCCATATTCATGTGGATTTAGTTGGACCTTTACCTTTCTCCCGGGGCTACACCCATCTGCTCACGGTGGTGGATCGATTCACCCGGTGGCCGGAGGCTTTCCCATTGTCAGATACCTCCGCTGCCTCTTGTGCCAGGGCGCTGGCCCTCCATTGGGTGGCCCGTTTCGGTGTTCCGTCCGTTATTACCACTGACAGGGGGCCACAGTTCACCTCTACCCTCTGGGCCACGCTGGCAGAGCTGTACGGCTCCCGGTTGCAACACACCACGGCGTACCACCCACAGGCTAATGGGCTCATGGAGAGGTTCCACCGGCAACTTAAGGCGGCCCTCAGTGCGAGGCTGGAGGGCCCGGACTGGGTAGACCAACTTCCCTGGGTCCTTTTGGGCATCCGGACCGCTCCTAAGCAGGATCTCAGTGCTTCGTCCGCGGAACTAGTATATGGCTCGCCACTTCGAGTACCCGGAGATTTGCTGCCGGAGTCCTCTGGTCAGCTGCCTCCAGTTCCGTCAGTATTAGCATCACTCCGGGCACGCGTGGGTTCCCTGGCTCTGGTTCCTACTTCGCGTCATGGGTGTCTCATGGTGCATGAACCGCCTGCCTTGAAGGACTGTGAGTTTGTGTTTCTGCGTAGGGATGCCCATCGTTCCCCATTGCAGAGGGTCTATGAAGGGCCGTTCCGAGTTTTGCGTAAAGCGACGGTCACCTTCACCTTGGACGTGGGCGGCAGGAGTGAGCTTGTCTCGGTGTCCAGGCTCAAACCTGCGCACTTGGATCCGGACAGCCCTGTCATGGTCGGTCAACTGCCTCGGTGGGGCCGTCCTCCTGCAGTTCCACCCGGTCCAGGACCCCCCGCTCCTGTGGTTCCGGCCGCCTCTCTCCTTATTCGTTCTGTTCGCGAAATCTGGCTCCCTGCTAGGTTCCGTACCTCGGGTTCTGGGGGGGTCATGTAGCGACCATAGAGATTGGTCCTGGGAGTCGAACCCTCAGATTGGCCAGCAAGGTCACGTGTGGGTGCGACCGTAGGGATTGGTTCAGGGAGTGAGACCGCTGATTGGACAGCGTCGTCATGCGTGGTTTTGGCGCCCAAAAAACAGTAGTTGGGAGACTTCTTCGAAGTGAACAATTAGAATTAATGGTTGTCTGTAATCCCATTCAGTAAACTTTGTGATCGAATATTGCTGTCGCAATAAACTTCTTCAACACAGAACGAGCCTCCAGACTCGCCATACCTGTCCATTTCCCTCCACAGATGCTGCTGGCATGCTGAGTTCCTCCAGCAGCTTTTGTTTCTCATTTTTCAGTGTTTTCTCCCACCAGCCTCCATGCTGACAATACCAGCTCCCATCACTGAGCACAGCCATCCAATCATTCCTCTTCAAACCCACATCTGCCCCAAACATCATCCTGATACCCACTAAATAATCTCCCTGACTAGTTGCATCCAGCCTTCTCTTCCAGCGTAGGTTCACCAGGTTAATTCCTGGGATGGCGGGACTGGCATATGATGAAAGAATGGATCGACTGGGTTTATATTCACTGAAATTTAGAAGGATGAGGGAGAGCTCATAGAAGCATATACAATTCTTAAGGGATTGGATAGGCTCGATGCAGGAAAATTGTTCCCGATGTTGGGGGAGTCCAGAACCAGGGGTCACAGTTTAAGAATAAGGAGTGGGCCATTTAGGACCGAGATGAGGAAAAAAAAATTCACCCAGAGAGTTGTGAATCTGTAGAATTCTCCGCCACAGAAGGCAGTGGAGGCCAAAACACTGGATGTTTTCAAGAGAGAGTTAGATACAGCTCTTAGGGTTAACGGAATCAAGGAATATGAGGAGAAAGCAGGAACAGGGTACTGATTTTGGATGATCAACCATGATTATATTGAATGGCGGTGCTGGCTCGAAGGGTCGAATGGCCTACTCCTGCACCTGTTTTCTATGTTTCTATGTTTCCATCCTGACTATCTCTTGCACCTACAATCATCTGTCCTCTGCCTGTAATTCACCTCCACATCTATCCCCATTCCATCAATACTCTTCCCAAATTATGTCTTCTGTGAGTTCCACATGCCAGCACCAAAGACTATCAGTGCTGAAGATAAATTCTGCCATTCCTAATTTTTAAAGATATAGCATGGAAACGGGTCCTTCGGCTCACCGAGTGCATCGATCACCTGTTCAAACGAGTTCTATGTTATCCCACTTTCTCACCCATTCCCTACACATGAGGGGCAATTTATAGAGGTCAATTGGCCTACAAACCTGCATGTCTTTAGAATGTGGGAGGAACCCGGAGCATCCGGAGGAAACCCTGGCTGTTATTGAACCTGGGTCTCTGGTGCTGTGAGGCAGCAACTCTACCACCCTAAATGATTTGGTTCTTCTGCTTAAGAGAATTGGTCCAAGATCTCCCACAAAGCTGACCTACATTCACCTTCAATGCTACCAGGCAATGTTTCTTTAAAACACCTCTCAGGATCTTTACAATATTGCTGAACAGTGACACTTCAGATTCAGATTAGTTTATTGTCACATGTACAAAGAAATTCCTTGTTCACATGAAGCCAAAAGAGTAAACCATATACATGGAGTAATGATAAGCATCACAATAAATACAATGATAATTACAAAAGAGCAGAATGATACAATATTGCAGTGTAATGCAAAAAGTAGATAATACAATAGCAGAATAATTAAATAAGGTAGGCTTAAGATTTATTACAATTAGTAAAAGGAATGATCACTAAATTTAACCTGTGCATACCCTTAAAAGACATCAGTAAGCTACTATTAATGTTCAAACATGAGTTCCTTAAATATGGAACTATTTGAGGCAATGTGTAGGAAGGAACTGCAGATGCTGGTTTAAACCAAAAATAGACACAAAATGCTGGAGTAATTCAGCGGGACAGGCAATATCTCCAGAAAGCCTCTCCAGAGATGCTGCCTGTCCCGCTGAGCTATTCCAGCATTTTGTGACTATTTACAGAGGCAGATTGGTGTAATGTTAAGGTGAATGTTGATTTATGTACCGAATAATTTGAAATGGTTGGGTTGGCAGAGAAATGTCAGCGAAATAATTTATTTTAATTTTTGTTTATGAAGCAATTTGTATTTAGCCCATTCTGTAATTAATTGAGTTTTTGTTGGGACACATACTATTAATACAAGCAGAGTATAATATTTATATATTAATTATGAACAATTGCTCTTAGTAATTAAGCCTTCTGGGTGTACACAAATGCGCCAATAGTTCCTTTTAGTTTTCTGCCTTTCCATCACCTTAGAATTTTACAGGATTAAAATGGCAACACCTACAATGAGCAACTAAGGTTAGTTTAGAGATACAGCGCGGAAACAGGCCCTTCGACCCACCGAGACCACACCGCACAACACTTTCCTACACACACTAGTGACAATTTACATTTACTCCAAGCCAATTAACCTACAATCCTATACGTCTTTGGAGTGTGGGAGGAAACCGAAGATCTCGGAGAAAACCCACGCAGGTCACGGGGAGCAGGTACAAACTCCGTACAGACAACACCCGTAGTCGGGATCGAACCCGGGTCTCCGGCGTTACAAGCGTTGTAAGGCAGCAACTCTACCGTTGTCCCACCATGCCCTTGATAAAAGTGCATGAATTTGATACAAATACTTTTATTTAACAAATAATTGCAACAATTTCTTTGTGGCATTCTTACCCTGTGATTAAATAAATTAATTACATATGCAAATGTAAATTTGTTTTGTTTCAGAGTACTTTAGATATTCATAAATTAAAATTAAAAATAGTTGTCACATAATGTTACCAAGTGCAATCAAATCATTTGCAACTACAATACCAGAGACAGAGCTCACATAGGTATTTTTTTTGCGGAACCCTTGAAATAATGTTCATGTCTCAGGGACCCCCTACATAAAACTTATTATATATCTTTATTAATCTCTTTCTCTTTCATAAACTTAAAGTTCATAAGGCAAACATAATATATTTTTCTGATAACTGGTTTAAGCAAAAAATAACATGTTTTTCTCAAGTTTATTGACAATGCAAATAAAAACTGAAATCAAACTTGAAGATGAACTGAAGATAAATAACATGATAAATAACACTTAAACAAATAAAATTGAAGCAAATAAAGGCAAACAGAAGAACTAACCTTGGAGGAGAGAGAGATAGAGAGAGAAAGAGAGAGAGAGAAAGAGAAAGAGAGATAAAGAGAGAGAGAGAAAACAACACAAACTTTTCATAAACTATCAAAAACATACATAAACATAAACTTTTCATAAACTAACAAAAATAAACATAAACATACTTCAATTTTTTTAATTCATATAACATCGCTAAATGTTATATAATCTTGCACTAAAATTTACTTTTTACTCATTCCACCACTGATTTTCTGGCACTCTTGGTTCCGGAGGATTGCTGGTTTATCCATTTTACCGGATCAAATGGGGGTCACTGCCTCTGAGAGGGGTACAATGGTACCGGAACGGTCCACCTAGGCTGCTGGGAGGGGCCGAGATACCGGCCTGCAAAGCCGGCCAAGGAAGTCGGCTATGGGGATGGATGTGCTGGCTCCGGCTGGGCTGGAGTTCCAGAGTCCCGGCTGCAGGTTGAAAACTCAACCCACCGACCGGCCGTGGAAGTCCCGATGAGGTCGAGATTGGCTGCCTTGCCCAGCCTAGGTGCCACATTTTCGGGGAGACTTCCAGGGTGGGGGGATTTCAAGTGAGGTCTCACAATTTTGTCCGGATTTAAGGAGGCGCCGGACCACCGTTTGCTGCAAAATCGGTGGCGGGCCTGTACTGAATAAATAACCGAGAATTTTCACCCAATCTTTTCAGATTTGCATGCAATACTCAACTTTAAAAAAGTGCATTTGATCTGTTTCGAAACGATTAGCGGCTATTTCTCTCGGAACCCCTAGAGACCTCTAGCAGAACCCTAGCGTTCCGGGGAACCCCGGTTCAGAAACGCTGATCTAGACTATAATGAATTGAATAACATCAACACAGAGATAATATATTGGCAACCCCATTCTTTGCCTAGCTGGAGATACTGAATACTGATAGAAATACAGGCTCCTTCACTGTGGTTTCACACATGGTTGTCCCATTTCCTCTTTCTTGCAGACCTTCCCTCCAGCCTAACAAAGAGTGGAACCATTTACATCCAGCGACTTAAAGAATTTGTAAAATCGCAGAGCAGTGTGAAGCTTGCCTCTTTTCACCAGTATGTTGCTGTTTCTATCCTTCAAACAGCATTTCTGAATTATCACTTAATACTGTTAACAATATGCTCTAGAGGATACTAAATAATTCCAAGCGAAATGAAAAAGCATGGCAGAGAAAAATGCTACCTCCTCCACTGATCTATTCTCATGTATATGCTCCACACAAGCCTTCCTCTCATTTCCCTTAATCCAACTTTATTTGTTCTTTTCTCCCTTCAGCTCTTTCTAAACCACTTTTGAAATTTAAGAACACTTTGTTCCCACCCCAATTATTAGCAAATTCAATTTCCTCAAAGAAATAAATTCTGTTGAACGTCTCATATATTGGCACTCCTTATATTTGTAATTTCAGTTTTGAAATCTTTTGGAAGTTTGAACATCATCTCCTTGTTAACATAAATACATCTGATGGGTCATAGATACAATGACAGAACATTGTGGAAATTCACAGCTAGTCAGGTAGCAGTGAAATAAGAGTTGATATTCAGGTTGAAAACCTTTCAACAGAATAGAGGTGGTGAGAAAATAAATCGATTTTAGGTTCTTCAACCTTTTAAAGTAAATGTAGATGACTGAGCTAAAAGTGTGATGTACAAAAGCTTTCAGCTTCTGTTTTTCAATCCAAATGATTATATGAATCCATACATTTTTACAGCTACACTTTAACCATATTATTAGACCAACAGTATTTCTGACACTAAAAGTATTGCACAAGAAACATTTACATTTTTAAAACATAATTGGTAAAGTATGATTTAGTTTAGTTTAGTTTAGAGAAACAACGCGGAAACAGACCCTTTGGCCCACCGAGTCTGCAAGGACCAGTGATCCCCACACATTAACACTATCCTACACACACTAGGGACAATTTACACATACACCATGCCAATTAACCTACATATCTGTACGTCTTTGGAGTGTGGGAGGAAACCGAAGATCTCCGAGGAAATCCACGCGGTCACGGGGAGAACGTACAAACTCCATACAGACAGCACCGGTAGTTGGGATCGAACCCAGGTGTCCGGTGCTGCAAACGCTGTAAGGCAGCAACTCTACCTCTGCGCCACCATGGCCAATTATTAAACATTTCCCTGAATAAATGTTATAAAAATCATAAAAAGGTAATTTTCAAATCTACATAATTAGCTATTAACGTCCAATTTCAGTAAATATTATATTTGCATGAAATCGTGATTTAAAAATTCCTAAAAGGTAAAATCTGAGAATGCAAGATAATGCCTTTCATGTCACTGCTGTGACTAAATAATCCAACTAATTATTCTGAATATAGGCCCTATAATTTTGCAAAACAAAACAGTATTGAATCTAAAGTAAGTAGAAAAAGATTAATTTCTAAATCCATGCTAAAGGCTGTTCAGGAATCTGTGCTAGAATATGACATTGTATTATTTGGGTATTTTCAGTTCATTGAGCATATTTTCTACTTCTTCATAGGATGTGAGTATTACTGACAAGTCTGGGAATTGTCTTTGAGCTGAGAATCTCACAGGGAAGTTGGGAGTTAACCACTTTATTGGATTTACACAAAATGCTGGAGCAATTCAGCGGGCCAGGCAGCATCCCTGGAGAACATGGATAGGTGACGTTTCGAGTGGGGATGCTTCTTCAGACTGTCTAAAGAAAGATGCAGATCCAAAACATCACTTATCTATGTTCTCTAGGGATGCTGCTTAACCCGCTGAGTTCCTCTACATTTTGTGTCATTCTTTACTAAACCAACACTGGATTTACACATGGGCCGGGCCGGACCAGAGAAGGATAGCAGTTATTTTCGCAAAGGAACTAAGTTGTTTAAAAAAAATTATAATTCATGACTTAGTCACTGTTTTGATCTTTTATTTCTATATTATTTAATTAACTAGATTCAAGTTCTCCATCAGTATTTATCATTGTATTGTATAAGCATAGAACATTTGCAGCACAGGGGAGGCCATGAAGTTTATGTTGGTTGAAAGGCGATCTAACTGTTCTGATGAAATGTCTTAGTCTGAAGCATGAACTGTGTCCCTTGTCTACACATGCTACCTGACCTCCTGTGTGTTTCCAGCATTTTCTGTTTTTATTTCAGATTTCCAATCATGTACAGTTTTCTTTGATGCCCAGCTTAAATCAACCTATCAGTACCAGGTCCTTGACCCTGTAACTCACAGCTTCTCAAGTCATAGGAATATAGAGTGATACAATGTGGAAACAGGCCCTTCAGCCCAACATGCCTATACTGGCCAACATGTCCCAGCTGCACTAGTCCCACCTGCCTGCATTTGGCCCATATCCATCCAAACCTGTCCTATCCATGTACCTGTCTAACTGTTTCTTAAACGTTTGGATAGTCCCAGTCTCAACTACCTCCTCTAACAGCTTGTTCCATACACCCACCACCCTTTGTGTGAAAAAAATCACCCTTCAGCTTCATATTAAAGAACATTAAAGTGCACAACAATGTGATGAGAGGTTAAATTATTGAATGTTCATTTATTTTGCAACGTGACTGGTGTGTTGAGCCCAACTGTGATGAGTCAACTTGGTATATTATTTATAATGCGTTTAAATATTAAGGTCTGTTCTGATAAGACAAATAGCACAAGATATTTGCACACTATGCCGGTGAGTTAAAGACGAGGTAAGAATAAATTTTAAAATGTCATGAAGAATGCAGACTTTTTGAGCTTTGGAGATCATGATGTTTTTCCCAGAGAGGGTAACAATTCTTTCCAGGAACAGCTGATATAAGTTATACGATACCTTTAAATAAATGTTTTAAATACTGAAAATGAAAAGACTTAAAACGAAACAGATAATGCAGGAATTGTTGAAACAAAAGGGGTGAAGTTCCCCAAGTTACTATATTTATAATTGGTGGAATGGTTTGATGAAGTTAATTGAAATTAAATATTAACTCTATCTTTCCACCACAGTTAATTCTTGGCTGTTTATTATTTCCATCATTTTCTAATATCCAATTTTCAGATTTCCAACATCTAGTGTATTTTACTCTTGGAGGATGGGATAACAAGTTACCAGAGACCTGATTGTACAAATACACAAATCTTTTGTGGGAGCAATACGGTTAATAAGCCCAAACAAGCAAAAATAGCATCAGGGTCAATTTTGAGAAGGACAAAATTGGCAAGTAACCACGCAGTCACAGGGAGAAGATACAAACTCCATATAGATAGCACCCATAGTCAGGATCGAACCTGGGTCTCTGGCGCTGTAAGGCAGCAACTCCACCGCTGCACCACTGTGCTGCCCACTTGTTGTTCCACACAGTTTTGTTTCTGCTTTAGAATGCAGATTGTCAAAAGAGAAGCCAAAAACACACCTGGTATTAAATACTTGTGAGACACAATAATGTCACATTTATCTGTTTCAGTGTAAGAGTTGGCAAGATAAATACTTCTGCAAGATATGATTTGTAGGAACCATGATTGTGTTACTGTGCACAAAGAGAACACAAATGTGAAATTATGACTTTGTTTTCCTTTGGGAACTAAAAATAATCTTTTGGAGATAGGATTGAATTCATACTGTACCATTTAAAAACCACAGCTATGGAAATGCTGTTTAGAGGCAATTTTTCAACAAGCATATTGGTCTAGATTTTCTCATTAAAACACCAAGAAATTTCATTTCAGATAAATGGGTTCTTGTTGGTACTAAGGTCAGAAAATCTATGCATTTTTGCAGAGCACCTTACATAGTCAAGAAAATAGAGGAGGGACATAAATCTAAACATGGTGTGCTGATCCGTGATATCGCCAAGCAATATATTGCAAATCATTTTAATGATGTGAAATCATAGAATTTGGAACTACTCATTCGGTCACAGCTGTGAATTGAACAAACATGTTGAATGATGCGCTGAGAGAGTAAAGAGGGACCTGGGAAAGGAGGGGCCACCGGGAGCACAAAGGTGAACCCAGCGTGGGGGGGGGGGGGGCACCGAGAAAACAGAGAGGAACCTGGCGAGGGGTGACCCCGAAAACAAAGAGGGACCATTGGGACTACATTGAACACTTTGTAACTTTGTTGGTGCCCTTTATGTGGCAACTCTTTGCATACTTTGTGTATGGTATGCAAAACAAAGAATTTTACTCTGGCATGTCACATGTGATAATAACATATCATTCATTCATTCATTCATTCATTCATTCATTCATTCATTCATTCATTTATTTATTCATTCATTCATTTATTCATGTTTTGGCCAACATCTGTATGGTAGGGTTGGAAGTGACTGGAGATAAAGCGTGTGGTGAGCAGGTACAAAGGCAAGGAATGAAGAGAAGAAGAGAAAAAGAGGGGGTTGTGGCAGGTTGAAGGGTTTAAATGACAAAAGGGAAGATATTGCCAGGCAAAAGAAAGTGATAATGAAACAAATGGTGGGGTTCTCAAAATATGTACATATGACTAGACTAGTGAAAACAGATCTAGAAAATGCAGGATTGTAATACAAAACTATATCTAGTAGGCACTAACTAAAAGAATAATCTTCTCCTCAAACGTATGATAAGTCTCAAGAGCATGATGAAGAGAAAAAAGTGGGAGTGGGAGGAGAGTGGTGAATTAAAAAGATAGGAAACCGAAAGGAAACAAATACATGTAACTGAACAGCAATGTACTCTAAAATAGTCACCTTGTCTACATTTGGTCTTTTCTATGTAGCAGAGATTATATTGTGGTCAGTGAAATTGGTATTGTCATTGAAAGCTGTACAAGTATTACTCCAGCTTTTTGTGTCTATCTTCGGTTTAAACCAGCATTAGCAGTTCCTTCCTACACGAGTAAATTAACATTTCCCTTCAACATTAGAAAATAACACATTCAAGGGCAGATGTTGCACATCATACACTTATGCAGGCAGTTTTCTAGAGAGGTGAAGGAAATCATGTTGATAACAGAACACAGTAAGCAAAATTGAGAAAATGGTCTCTTTGGCTTACTGGAAGAAGGGAAGATGAGTTGATGTCACATTATACAAAAGGTAGTTTCAAGGTAGTGCAAAATCGGTTTATAAAGGTAGTGCAAAAGTGATTCATTGAAAGTGAAGAATGGTGTGACAAAAGAGGGAAAAAAGGGCATCAAAGTGGGAATCTATTGTAGTTCTGAAACAGAGATGAAAACATATATTTTCTCCTCTTTTGAGAATTCTTGTTTCAACTAGACTCCAGCTCAATACATGTGTAGGGAGGAACTGCAGGTGCTAGTTTATACCGAAGATAGATACAAAGTGCGAGAGCAATTCAGCAGGTCAGGCAGCAACTGCCACAAAGTGCTGGAGCAACTAAGTATGAAGAAGGGTTCCAACCCAAAATGTCACCCGTTCCTTTTTAACAGAGATGCTAGTCAATGCACCTCCTGACATGGATGGCAGTATTCTAGAACAGCAAATGACCTGTACCTCACCAGCATTGAACCCTTACTTTCTGAACCCTTTCCTAACTCACAAGTTCACAAGTCATAGGAGCAAAATTAGGCCATTCGGCCCATCGTGTCTACTCTGCCGTTCGACCATGGCTGATCTATCTTTCCTTCTCTATTAGTATAAGAAAATAACTGCAGATGCTGGTACAAATCGATTTATTCACAAAATGCTGGAGTAACTCAGCAGGTCAGGCAGCATCTCGGGAGAGAAGGAATGGGTGACGTTTCGGGTCGAGACCCTTCTTCAGACTGATGTCGGGGGTGGGACAAAGGAAGGATATAGGTGGAGACAGGAAGATAGAGGGAGATCTGGGAAGGAGGAGGGGAAGGGAGGGACAGAGGAGCTATCTGAAGTTGGAGAAGTCGACGTTCATACCACCGGGCCGCAAACTGCCCAGGCGAAATATGAGGTGCTGCTCCTCCAATTTCCGGCGGGCCTCACTATGGCACTGGAGGAGGCCCATGACAGAGAGGTCAGACTGGGAATGGAAGGGGGAGTTAAAGTGCTGGGCCACCGGGAGATCAGTTGCGTTAATGCGGACCGAGCGCAGGTGTTCAGCGAAGCGATCTCCGAGCCTGCGCTTGGTTTCGCCGATATAAATAAGTTGACATCTAGAGCAGCGGATGCAATAGATGAGGTTGGAGGAGGTGCAGGTGAACCTCTGTCTATCTTTCCTTCTCAATCCCATTCTCCTGCCTTCTCCCCATAACCTTGACACACACACTAATCAAGAACATGTTAATCTCCGCTTTAAAAATACCCAATGACTTTCCCTCCACAGGTGCCTCATTGGGGTCATAACACCACACAAAGATTTGACACCTTCGATTTCCAGACCATTACTGTTCTTTGTGCCCTCAAGAGATCATCTCTCCATAAACTCCAATCTTGTGATCTTGGGATTCCAGATAGGCCACATGTAAAATACTGCCTCAATTCTGGACATCATTTTGCAGGAAAGGTATGATCGCGGCAGGGAGTATAGAGAGGAATTCACTGGGATGTTTGCAGGTTGGATATGTATTGTGCTCCTGATCATCTCTTCCCCTTTCAACTCTTATCTCTCCAGACCATTTCAAAGCCCACTGAGAAGCAGTGTCCAATTTTATTCTGATACAACTGTCTTACAGTTTAGGAATTGACCAGAGATATAAACATTATGATACGTGTTCTTAATCATAATCATAATAATCATATTCATACTTTATTAGCCAAGTATGTTTTGCAACATACGAGGAATTTGATTTGCCATACAGTCATACCAATAAAATGCAACAAAACACACAAAATATATTTTAACATAAACATCCACCACAGCGACTCTTCCACATTCCTCACTGTGATGGAAGGCAAAAAAAAAGTTCAATCTCTTCCCTTCTTTGTTCTCCCGCAGTTGGGTGCCTCGAGCCTTCCGTTGTCAGGGCAATCTTGGCTCCCATAGCTGGTAGTCGAGCCCTCCGCATCAGGGTGATCAAGCTCCTGCATCGGGGGGATTTCAACTTCCCCGCGTCGGGTGATCGGACCCCGGGTCGGGGCTGGTCGAATCTCCTGAGACTTTGGAGCTTCCCGTCATCAATCTCTACCCAAGACTGCGAGCTCCCCGATGGTGAAATCCACAGGCCACAGTTGGAGCGTCGATCCCAGGCAAGGGATCACAGGCTCCAATGGTGAGTCCACGGCCCTGCGGTGGGGCTCAAAGTCAGCCTCAAGCAAAGCCGCCAGCTCCATGATGTTAGGCCGCAGAGCGACCGGAGATGCGATCCGGAAAACCATCGCGCCTCCGGCACGGTAAGAGATTGAAAAAAAAGTTACCCCCGACCCCCTCTCCCATCCCCCACATAAAACAAACCAGAAAACATTAAAACATACTTTTAAAACACACAAAAAATGACAAAAATGACGAAAAGACAGACAGACTGTTGGCGAGGTTGCCATCGCTGACGGCACCACCCGGTTGAATAAATCCATTATCCCTAACATTGCAGAGTGAACAGGCAGATACATGTGAAGACTCTCGTAGCTCATCCCAATGTTTTTCAAAGACTGTTTCTGAAACTTTCCAAGAACATTGCTGCAGGCCAGAGAGACATTGACATAATCCTTAAAACCTTAAAGCACCAATTATTATTTGTAAGTGAATTTACATATACTTTAACGATAGCCTCAAATTACATATTTTACCATACCAAGGTGCCCCCTCATAGGTTACTCTCCTCAGATTCACAGCTTTTGTTTCATATATATTCAGTATGAAACTAGATATTTTTATTTCCCCAATAATAGACAGTGATTGCTGCAGGAGATTCAGTTGCAGCTGACAACATTAAACAGCTTTTTCTAAGTGAATGAAGTAAATGGAATCGAGAAATGTCAACTGCAATTGCATTTATTTATTTAGGGATATTCCCAAAGTAATCCCATTGCTGTAAAAAGAGCATTGAAACTGCCTTGCCAGTAAAGTCAATCTCTGGGGGAATGTAATACACAGAGACGTTTGGGGGTCACTTTTCTCTTCACTAAATAGATAGCACTAAATTATGTCCAGACAAATAATATTGTTTTCTTTTTAAATGTAAGCAAACAGAATTATAACAATTGTTTCTATAAAAATGCTTGGACGTGTACGTTTTATATTGAATCTTCACATTAACCATGCATTCGGTTAAATAATATTAGTTGAGAAATCATCATTAGTTATAGTCGTAGAAGATGGGCATTTCTTTTTGCTTAACAATGTGAAAGTTGAAACATGAGTCTGCTACTATTATTAATATTTATTTTATACTGCTTTTTGCTGCACTAATTCCCTTCAATATGTGCATTTTGCTATCAGTCAAAGGCCTGGAAAGATTTATCGTTAGGAGATTGAAGTTTTCTGTTCTTTCTTTCACCTAAAGATTTCCTAAGTTCTTTGGTCTATGAATATTAATATGCTGTGCCTTATATCAATATCCATGGACAGAACTATTTAATTCAATGTGTGTTAAAGGAAGTTACAAAACTGAACACACAAAAATAGCATGCTATTATCCAAAATTTTTCACTTGTCCTTTGAAGCTGTATGAATTTCATGTCATAATTCAGTCAAAATCCACATTCACATTCAACTCGGGAGAAATGTAAATAGTTACAGTCGGAGATTTTCTATTCCAATACAATAGTGTTTTAACGTGCAGACAACTTCAATGTTTCATTCAATTACATTCAGAGTGATGTGAATAGGAACTAACCAACGGTTGATAAATGGACATATGTGTTTTGTCCTGAGATCCTGATTTGCAAATGTCTGCAGAGTATAGACAATAGACAATAGATAATAGGTGCAGGAGTAGGCCATTCCGGGAATTAACCTAGTAAACCTACGCTGCACGCCCTCAATAGCAAGAATATCCTTCCTCAAATTTGGAGACCAAAACTGCACACAGTACTCCAGGTGCGGTCTCACTAGGGCAGTATGTTTGCATTATGATCATTGTCTTTCCAGACAAAACTATTTCTTTTTGGGTCCAATATTTTTCTCTCTGCTAACAACTCAACATTGCAGAACATTGGTCAGACTGTCAGACTGAAGAAGGGTTTAGACCCGAAATGTCACCCACTCCTTCTCTCCAGAGATGCTGCTTGTCCCGCTGAGTTACTCAAGCTTTTTATGTCTATCTTTTTGTGTTTAGTTTAGATCAACCACGATCGAATGGTGGAGCAGACTCGATGGGCTGAATGGACTAATTTTCCTATGTCTTATGGTCATTCTGACTAGTTCATGCCGGCGTTGATGCTCCAAATGATCCAGCCTTCTACACCCCATCAAAATCTGAAGATGTAACCACTTTTCCATCCTCCATCATATACTTTCCCACCCACCTCTTAAATGTATCTATAGTTTGCCTCAACTATTTCCTGCAGTAGCAAGTTCCAAATTTTCACCACTATTAGAGTAAAACTAGAAATCAGAATGCCACTGTTAGTTTTTCATGTATTCCTAAGAGCTTTTGCTCTTTGCTGCTAATAGTAACATTCTCCCTGCATCTACTCCATCAAAACCTTCCATCATTTTAAAGACCTATAGAAATGACCACCCATCAGCACTCTTTCCTCAAGAGAAAAGAGACCCATTATGTCAGAAACTTTAGCTTTATCCCAGGGATGGTGCAGGCCATGTAGCACCATTCTTTCTTTAAAATTGCTGTCCTGTTTGAAGAAGTAGCCGCACATTTAAACAAAAAATTACGCCAATTTTAGCATTTTCAATTTATTTATATTATTGTCATTTTATGTTCTTTTTCATTTATATTATTATTAATTTATCTTATTGTTATTTATTGATGTGTGGGCTGGTCCAAATGTGATTTGGCCTAATATATTTTGAACGGCTTGATTATTTTAAAAGCTCAAGCGTAAATAACTGATTAGTGGCATAATATTTGACATTTTATACCTGCATAAATTATATTGTACCTCAGAGTATCATTCTTGACCTGTTTTTAACCTTTTGGGACCCGATCATAGCTTTGACCTTCCTTCAGGTGAAATGTTGTGCAAAGGTTTCTCTTTCAAGCAAGAATGGTTCCAAATGGTTCCCCTTTCTGGGATCTGCATGCTGGATATGGCCTTCCATAATTACGCCACACGATGTCATCTTTTCTCCGAGATTTTCGGTTTCCTCCCACACTCCAAAGACGTACAGGAATGTAGGTTAATTGGCTTGGTGTAAATGTAAAAAATGTTCCTAGTGGGTATAGGATAGTGTTAATGATCGGGGACCCGGTGGGCTGAAAGGCCTGTTTCCGCGCTGTATCTCTAAACTAAACTAAACTAAACTAAAAAACTAAACTGATGCCTACTGCACAGGCTCCTGAGGGAAGTTGGAGTCAGAGGGCTGGCCCAAAGGAGGGCAATCAAAGAACTTGCAAATGCCGCCGAACGGAGCAGTCACTGGCTGTGGCTGAAAAGAAAAGATACTGTCTGGGCTGCCACGTGACCATCTAGAGGCTAACCATAAGACACACACCCAGGGCTGATCACCCTGTGGTGGGCCTGCCTCGACTGAGGGTGTCTTGTGATAAAAGGCCGAAACACCCAGTGACGTTGAGGTACACAACTGAAGATGTGTCGAAATGGTAGCAACATCACCTAGTGGTCACCCCCAAGAACAACACCAGTCAATTGTAGTGCAAACCTTAGGGATTGTAACATCTAGTTCTACTAATCAATCTGCACAAAAACTTTTCACTGTATCTTGGTACACATGACAATAAACTAAACTGAACTGCTTCCTCAGGCTTCTGCTTTTCATCCAATTGGTTCCCTGTTTAGAACATGGAAAAGCTTACAATTAAATCTCCCCAGATAATTGCACAATTTGTCTCTATGGTAAGATGAGGAAAGAATGAAGTGTGTATGTGAAAACAATCTGAAAATTGGACTCTGTCAAGTCAGGCCAGACATCAAGGTCCCATTGTCCTGGACCCCAATTGTCCCATTGTCTTGTACCCCTAGGACTTTCAAAAGAGATTTGGGAAAATCCCTTTTGACCTTTGGAAAAGAACTGGGTAAATATTTAACTTGGAGTGAGGCTGAGAATTATGAGACAAACCCGAGCCACGGATGAAGGATTCTGCAAAGAACATTCAGCATCCGCTGATATATTGAGAATGACAACAAAAACAACCAAATGTCATGTTTTTCCAGGGTTACATAGAATGGTTGGCAAAAACAATTCAGTGTGGTGCGCCGAGCATAAACAAATTTTATTTTTGCTGATTCATTTATTTTTCTTGGTCCGCTTAAATGACAGCTTCCATAGATTTGTACATGCCTTTTACGATCAGAAACTTGACTTAATTCACCCAAGCTGGAAATTCTTACTTTTACACTGGTTTTCATTGGCACTATCAGACAAACCAATGGAAAAGCTGAAGGGATTGCAGCTATAAATTATGTCCAGTGGAAATCAAGCCCTTATAATCTTGTAGATAAACACAAAAAGCTGGGATAACTCAACGGGACAGGCAGCATCTCTGGAGAGAAGGGATGGGTGACATTTCGGGTCACGACCCTTCTTCTCGGCCATTCCTTCTCTCCAGAGATGCTGCCTGTTCCACTGAGTTACTCTAGCTTTTTGTGTTTATCTTCGGTTTAAACTAGCATCTGCAGTTCTTTCCTACACATCTTGTATGTTGGTTAAAAATCATTGTGCTAGAGGATTTAGAAACATAGAAACATAGAATTTAGGTGCAGGAGTAGGCTATTCGGCCCTTTGAGCCAGCACCGCAATTGACAAACCCAGGTGGAATCCAACAGTGGAACCTGATCTTGTTGAGATTCCCAAGCATGAGACTGCAAATTCATCACTTAAAGTTGTACCAAGGCACCCTTAGTCCAAGAGCAGTTGCAACTACATTCACCTAGGAGTAGTGAATGGACGAATCACCTGGACTTTCTCCTCAGATACAGAAGCCAGTCTCCAGCTAATTTGATTGAATCCACGTGCAATCAAGAATGATTGAACGGATACGACATTCCTGCTGTAGTATTAAAAAGTTGCATTTTCCAATTTTCTGTGCCTCTTTTCAAGCTGTTTTGCTGCTGCAATGAATTTGGCATCCACCCAACAGTATGGAAAATTGCCTACCTGTTAACTGTTCACAAAATGCAGGGAAAATCCAATTTGGCTAATTACTGCTCATTAATCAGCCGACTCACAGTTTTCAGCAGTGATGGGAACTAATATTGATAGTGTTATCAAACTGTATTTGCTCACTCATTGATGCCAAGTTTGGGTTTTGCCAGAATCATTGCACTCCAATGGATAAAAAAAACATAATTATGGTTTGGAAAGGCAGTGAACGGACTATTAAAGTGGCCTCTGCGAAGACCGTCCAGGAAATCGGCAAGTCATGGGCAAAACCACTCCCAGTGATCCTGAGATTGAAGGTAAGCCTCAACTACATGACTGGGTTTACCCTTGGTGAACTGATGACAGGTCTGGCAATGAGGCACCAGAAGGGGGCAGTCTTGCAAATAGGGCCATTGAAGCATGGGGTCAGGAGGCACATGTTGCAGCCTTGCAATCAAATGAATGAAAATCGAGAGGTCCAGACAACAAGGATGGAGGTTCAGAGCCCCAATCAATTCTATCAGAGCTGGGAGCAAAAGTAATGAAGGCCCTTAGAGGTCGTGATTCCATCTCCCTCACTGAGGTGCAAGATGAATGGAATAAGGATGTTTCTGCTTGACTTGAGAATGGACTGTCTCAGAGATTTTCTTGCTCCTCACCATCTTGGAAATATTTAGTGTTTCTTTTACCATTGCTGGATCCATATCCTGGAACTTCCTTCACCTTCAGGGCTGTTGGATTGTTTTCACCACGGTGACTGAAGAAGGCAGTCGTTGGAAAATTTTACCAAAATTCCTTCACATGACTGCTCACCACCACCATTATCTCAAGGTGAATAAGGTTTGTGTAATACATGCTGGCCTTGTCAGACATCCAGATTTTGAAAAAGATCAAAGGAAAAAAGTTTATCATTGTAACCAACCCTATAAAAACTTAGCAAATGATTGACTTCAGGTTAATACACATTCTCTTATTTTATTTTTGAATTTTTAATTATATTTACATCGACATCACAGTTTGAAGTACAGGGAATTGACTTATACTAAAGTTCAGCTTTCTTCCCACCACCCACTCTTATGTTTACATTTCCAGTGTTAAGCTTCTTAGAATACAAATCATCATTACTGATAATTTTGCGGAAATAATTTGTCTTGGGGCACACTTTGCGTACAAAGTTTACATAAGCATGAAGTGCTGAACATCTAATCATCTATTCTGGAGTTCAACAAATCATTGATAACAGCTGGGTTACTTCAGCACTTTGTGTCCTTGTTTAAATATTATTTATTCTTTGTAAAAATCTCCAGCAAACACATCCTTCATGGTTGAACATTTCCTTTTAGAAACAGAAACATAGAAAATAGTTGCAGTAGTAGGCCATTCGGCCCTTCGAGCCAGCACCATCATTCAATATGATCATGGCTGATCATCCAGAATCAGTACCCTGTTCCTGCTTTCTCCCCATATCCCTTGATTCCATTAGCCCTAAGAGCTATATCTAACACTCTCTTGAAAACATCTTGGCCTCCATTGCCTTCTGTGAATTCCACAGATTCACAACTCTCTGGCTGAAAATGTTTTTCCTCATCTCAGTCCTAAATGGCCTGCCCCTTATTCTTAAACTGTGACCCCTGGTTCTGGACTCCCCCAACATCGGAAACATTTTTCCAGCATCTAGCCTGTCAAATTCTTTAAGAATTTTATATGTTTCTATAAGATCCCCTCTCATCCTTCTAAGCCCAGTCGATCCATTCTTTCATCATATGTCATTCCCACCATCCTGGGAATTAACATGGTGAACCTACACAGCACTCCCTCAATAGCAAATGTCCTTCCTCAAATTAGGAGACCAAAACTGCGCACAGTACTCCAGGTGCGGTCTCATCAGGGCCCTGTACTATGGCAATAGGACCTCCTTGCTCCTACACTCAAATCCTCTCGCTATGTAGGCTAACATGCCATTAACTCTCTTCACTGCCTGCTGTACAGTGCATTCAGAAAGTATTCAGACCCCTTCCCTTTTTCTACATTTTGTTGCATTACAGCCTTATTTTAAAATGGATTAAATTCAGTATTTTTATCATCAATCTACACATAATAAAAAAGTGAAAACAGTTTAGAAATTTTTGCGAAGTAATTAAAAAGAAATAACTGAAATAACACATTCACATAAGTATTCAGACCCTTTGCTGGGACACTCAAAATTGAGCTTATGTCAATCCTGTTTCCATTGATTATCCTTGAGATGTTTCTACAACTTGATTGGAGTCCACCAGTGGTAAATTAAATTGATTGGACATGATTTGGAAAGGCACACACCTGTCTATATAAGGTCCCACGTTGACAGTGCATGTCAGAGCAAAAGCCAAGCCATGAAGATGAAGGAATTGTCCGTAGACCTCCGAGACAGGATTGTGTCGAGACACAGATCAGGGGAAGGGTATAAAACAATTTCTGCAGCATTGCTGGTCCCGAACAGCACAGTGGCCTCCGTCATTCTTAAATGGAAGAACTTTGGAACCACCAGGACTCTTCGTCTATCAAGACTCAATCGTGTACTGTTTTGGCTGTAGTTCAGGAACAAACAAACAAACAAATGAGAGTTTTAGTATATAGATATGAAATGTAATAATTTTGGTTCATTTTCAGGCAGAGAGATGGATCGGTGGTCAGGAGCAAACCTTATGATGGGGCCAAAGACAATGGTTATAATCTTTAGGAATAAACGGGTCCTTTTCGGAATGGCAGGCAGTGACTAGTGGGGTACCGCAAGGCTCAGTGCTGGGACCCCAGTTATTTACAGTGTATATTAATGATTTGGACGAGGGAATTGAATGCAACATCTCTAAGTTTGCGGATGACACGAAGCTGGGTGGCAGTGTTAGCTGCGAGGAGGATGCTAGGAGGCTGCAGAGTGACTTGGATAGATTAGGCGAGTGGGCAAATGCATGGCAGATGCAATATAATGTGGATAAATGTGAGGTTATCCACTTTGGCGGCAAGAACAGGAAAGCAGAGTATTACCTGAATGGTGACCGATTGGGAGAAGGGGAGATGCAACGTGACCTGGGTGTCATGGTGCACCAGTCATTGAAAGCAAGCATGCAGGTGCAGCAGGCAGTGAAGAAAGCGAATGGTATGTTGGCATTCATAGCAAGAGGATTTGAGTTTAGGAGCAGGGAGGTTCTGCTGCAGTTGTACAGGGCCTTGGTGAGACCGCACCTGGAGTATTGTGTGCAGTTTTGGTCTCCTAACCTGAGGAAAGACGTTCTTGCCTTAGAGGGAGTACAGAGAAGGTTCACCAGATTGATCCCTGGGATGGCGGGACTTACATATGAGGAAAGACTGGATAGGCTGGGCTTGTACTCGCTGGAATTTAGAAGACTGAGGGGGGATCTTATAGAAACATATAAAATTCTTAAGGGGTTGGAGAGGCTAGATGCGGGAAGATTGTTCCCGATGTTGGGGGAGTCCAGAACCAGGGGTCACAGCTTAAGGATAAGGAGGAAGTCTTTTAGGACCGAGATGAGAAAACATTTCTTCACACACAGAGTGCTGAGTCTGTGGAATTCTCTGCCACAGAAGGTAGTTGAGGCCAGTTCATTGGCTATATTTAAGAGGGAGTTAGATGTGGCCCTTTTTGCTAAAGGGATCAGGGGGTATGGAGAGAAGGCAGGTACAGGCTACTGAGCTGGATGATCAGCCATGATCATATTGAATGGCGGTGCAGGCTCGAAGGGCCGAATGGCTTACTCCTGCACCTATTTTCTATGTTTCTATGTTTCTATGTTTCCAAAATTTCATTGGAGTGTAGCGACCATAGAGAATGGTCCAGGTCGTCGAACCCTCGGATTGGCCAGCGAGGTCACGTGGGAACGCGACCATGAGGATTGGTCCAGCAAACGACATCGCTGATTGGCCAGCGATGTCAGGTGCGCGTTTGGCGCCCGATTTAGCCAGTTCGGCGAAGTCTTCAAGGAAGACAGTAAGTTTATATTGGTTGTCCTGTAACTTGTTGTTTTGATTCTGTATTCGTGTATTGCGGCTGCAATAAACTTCGTCTACAACTAGCAAGTTTCGGACTCGCCATATTGGTGACCCCAAACGTGATCTGGACGATCACCAACTGAGCAGGAACCCGACGCCTCGTTGACGATGACCGAGCAGGGCACACCGGAGTCAGGCGCGGCAGGCGTTCATCTTCCGTTATTTTGCACGTACGCACCGCAAGCTTGGTTTATCCACGCCGAGGCTCAATTCCACATAAAGAAGGTGTCGGACGATTCCACGAAGTACTTCTACCTCGTCAGCGCCCTATCGCCGGACACAACCAAGCGCATGATGCGGTTTATCATAACTTCACCTGCGGAAGACAAATACGAAACCATGAAGAAGGCATTACTGCGAACCTTCGGGTTAAATAAGCATGGTGGTGCGGCAAAACTTCTGCACCTACCGGAGCTTGGAGACCAACTGCCTTCCGTCCGCATGGCTGAAATGATGGTGCTAGCCGGTGAGCATACGGATTGCCCGATGTTTGAACAGGCATTCCGCGAGAAACTTCCCGAGGATGTCCGACTGCTGCTTACGGATTGTTCTTTTAAGGACCCCGAAGCATATGCAGCGAAAGCGGACGCGCTCATAGCGGGAAAAAACAAGGCCAGTGATTCCATCAACAAAGTCTCGACATCGGTGACCACGCCACAGCGACGGAAAGATGGCGCCACGTCTCCCGCCAATTCCCCGAAAGCCCGCCAAAAAGATCTGCACAAGCGCGGCTGGTGCTATTATCACCTACGATGGGGTAACGAATCCCGCAACTGTCGTTTGCCTTGTACCTTCGCGGGAAATGCCTCGGCCGATTGTACATAGGGGCAGTTACGATTGGCCAGAACCGGCGCCTCTATGTCCATGATCGATTCACGGACACCGAATTTTTGGTAGACACCGGAGCCATCGTCAGCATAGTGCCGCCGACCGACCTCGAAACCAGATCGGGTAAGACAGGTCCCACCCTCATCGCGGTTAACGGCAGCCCAATTCGCACTTTCGGCACACGGAAGATGTCCCTTGCTTTAGGCCTCCGCACGTACGAATGGCCATTCATCATAGCCGACGTCAAACAAGCGATCCTGGGCGCAGATTTTCTCTGGGCTTTTTCACTGGTTCTTGATGTCCGCGGTAACGACCTCCGACCCGCTGCTGAAGACGAGCACGTCGCTCCGTCAATCGCCTCCTCGCCCAGCCCTACTGTCCAGGCCGTCGTCGCGGCCCCCGACTCGTATGCTGCGATTCTGGCAGAGTTCCCAGAGCTGCTCGTCCAACGTTTTGACGCACCTTCAGCTAAGCACGGTGTAGTCCATCACATCCGCACTGAAGGCCCTCCCGTTTTCGCTCGGGCCAGGAGACTACCGCCAGACAAACTGGTGGTGGCACGGGCGGAGTTCAGGAAGATGGAGGAAATGGGAATTGTTCGTCAGTCTGACAGCCCGTGGGCCTCGCCGTTACACATGGTCTCCAAGGCATCTGGGGGGTGGAGGCCATGTGGCGATTATCGGCGTCTCAATGCTGTCACCACGGCTGATCGCTACCCCATACCGCACCTACAGGACTTTTCATCTGGACTGGAAGGAGCGGTGGTGTTTTCCAAAATCGATTTGGTGCGAGGATACCATCAGATTCCGGTGCGACCGGAGGACATACAAAAAACTGCAACTATTACTCCGTTCGGGTTGTTTGAATGGTTGCGTATGCCTTTCGGTTTAAAGAACGCGGCACAGGCTTTCCAGCGACTGATGGACCGCGTGGGCAGGGGTTTACCCTTTGTGTTTATTTATTTAGACGACATCCTGGTAGCCAGCCCCTCAGTGCAAGAACACCAGGCCCATTTGCGGACCGTGTTCCAGCGGCTCCAAGACCACGGGCTCATTATTCAACCCTCCAAATGTCAATTCGGCCTGCCTGCTCTCGATTTTCTAGGTCACAGAATTACCTCTGCCGGCGCTGTCCCTTTGCCAGAGAAGGTGGAGGCTATCCGGGCTTTCCCCAGGCCTACCACAGTAAAAGGGCTGCAGGAGTTCGTAGGCATGGTTAATTTCTACCATAGATTCGTTCCGGCAGCGGCGCGAGTCCTGCGCCCACTTTTCCAATGCCTTGCAGGTAATCCGGTAGAGTTGTTGTGGTCCCCGGCCGCAGAGTCGGCTTTTACGGCAGCTAAGGCAGCCTTGGCAGACGCCACCATGCTGGTCCATCCGAGCCCCTCCGCCCCCTAGGCCCTGACGGTTGACGCCTCTGACGTGGCGGTGGGCGGGGTTCTGGAGCAGCAGGTTGGTGGCCGTTGGCAGCCTTTAGCGTTTTTCAGCCGGCAACTAAATTCGGCCGAGCTGAAATATAGCGCATTTGACCGAGAGCTTCTAGCTCTCCATTTAGCTGTCCGTCATTTCAGGTATTTCCTCGAGGGCCGCCCATTTGTGGCATTTACGGACCACAAGCCATTAACATTTGCTTTTTTGAAATTGTCTGACCCATGGTCGGCCCGCCAGCAGCGGCACCTGACTGCTATCTCAGAATTTACCACAGATGTCCGTCATATCGCGGGTAAGCTGAATGCTGTTGCTGACGCCCTGTCTAGACCTGCTTTTCCCCCTATTTCGGCGGTGGACTGCGAAGTGGATCCCCAGGAGCTCGCGGAGGCACAGCTGCTGGCGGATACCGTTTCGACGTACCAGTCCACCACTTCGGGATTGAAGTTGGCCCAGGTAGCTTGTGGGTCGGAGGGCACGAAAGTCTGGTGCGATGTTTCTCTTCCTCGCCCCAGGCCGGTAGTACCGCCCTCCCTTCAGCGCCGGGTTTTCGATGCCATTCATGGGCTGGCACACCCGTCCATCCGCTCCACCTCTGCCTTGGTGGCAGCAAGGTTTGTCTGGCATGGCCTGCGGAAACAGGTAGCGGGATGGGCACGTTCCTGCGTGCCCTGTCAGACCGCTAAGGTCCAGCGCCACGTCCAGCCCCCCGTACAGGATTTCGAAGTCCCGGCTTTTCGTTTTTTCCACATCCACGTGGATTTGGTCGGGCCTTTGCCTTCCTCCCGGGGCTACACCCACCTCCTCACGGTGGTGGATCGGTTCACCCGGTGGCCAGAGGCTTTCCCATTGTGTGATATCTCGTCAGCGTCTTGTGCTAGGACTTTGGCCCTTCACTGGGTAGCTCGTTTCGGGGTCCCGGCAGTTATTACAACTGACAGAGGACCACAGTTCACTTCGTCCCTCTGGGCCGCGCTGGCGGAACTGTACGGGTCCAAATTGCAACCCACAACTGCATATCACCCCCAGGCAAATGGACTCGTAGAAAGGTTCCACCGCCAACTTAAGGCGTCCCTCTGTGCAAGGCTTGAAGGCCCAGACTGGGTAGACCAACTCCCTTGGGTTCTGTTGGGCATCCGGACGGCTCCTAAGCCAGATCTCGGTGCGTCGTCCGCAGAGCTGGTATATGGCTCGACCCTTCGAGTACCTGGAGATCTGTTTCCGGACACTTCAGCCCTGCTCCCTACAGTCCCATCAGCGTTAGCAGCTCTCCGGGAACGGGTGGGCTCCCTGGCTCCAGTGCCGACTTCACGTCATGGGTGTCCCATGGTACATGAACCGTCTTCCCTGAAGGACTGTGAGTTTGTTTTTTTGCGTAAAGATGCCCATCGCGCCCCGTTGCAGAGGGTCTATCAAGGGCCGTTTCGGGTTTTACGTAAGGGAACGGCTACTTTCACCTTAGACATGGGCGGCAAGAGTGAACTCGTCTCGGTGTCCCGGCTCAAACCTGCCCATTTGGACCCAGATCAACCAGTCCTGGTCGGTCAAACCCCTAGAAGAGGCCGACCTCCGTTAGTTCCGCCCAGTCCACAAACCCCCATTCCGACAGTTCCTCCGGGACCTCCAGTTTCGGCAGTTCCCCTAGGACCCCCCGTTTCGGCAGTTCCTCCAGGACCCCCCGTTCCGGTAGTTCCTCCAGAACCTCCCGTTCCGGCTGTTCCACCAAGTCCGGAACCTCCGGCTCCTGTGGTTCAGGCTGTCCCTCTCCGTACTCGTTATGGTCGCGAAATCCGGCTCCCTGCTAGGTTCCGCACCTCGGGTTCTGGGGGGGGTCATGTAGCGACCATAGAGAATGGTCCAGGTCGTCGAACCCTCGGATTGGCCAGCGAGGTCACGTGGGAACGCGACCATGAGGATTGGTCCAGCAAACGACATCGCTGATTGGCCAGCGATGTCAGGTGCGCGTTTGGCGCCCGATTTAGCCAGTTCGGTGAAGTCTTCAAGGAAGACAGTAAGTTTATATTGGTTGTCCTGTAACTTGTGGTTTTGATTCTGTATTCGTGTATTGCGGCTGCAATAAACTTCGTCTACAACTAGCAAGTTTCGGACTCGCCATAGGAGGATATTTCTGCTCATTCGAATCTGGATGGTGGATAAGTGATGTAATTATTTATTGTAGGGGTTAGCACTGCCTGTGATTGATGTACATGCAGAAACATGCTGTTTTCTTAGCTAGTATAACTCAGGGACAGCATGCAGATGTGGGGCTGAGCTATAGGGAAAGATTGAGCAGGCTACAACTTTATTCCTAGGAGGGCAGGTAGAGGATGGGTGATCTCATAGAGGTGTACAAAATCATGAGAGGAGTAGATCGGGTAAAAGCACAGCCTTTTTTTTCCCAGAGGAGGGTAATCAAGAACCAGAGGAGGGAAGGAGTGAGGAGGAAACATTTAATAGGAACCCGAGGGGTTCCTTTTTTACACTAAGGGTGGCGGGATTATGGAATGAGCTACCGGAGTAGGTAATTGAGGCAGGTATTATCATAACACTTAAGAAACATTTAGACGGATACATAGATAGGATAGGTTTGGAGGGTTATGGGATAATAATAATAATAATAATAATACATTACATTTATATAGCGCTTTTCTAACACTCAAAGACGCTTTACAGGGTTTACTAAAACATAAAAGAAAATAAATAGATAAATGAGTAAACGAAGAGAAAAGGAAAAAGAAGGTGAGGTAATGGTCAGTGATTGAAGGCAGTGCTGAACAGATGACACTTCAGTGATGTTTTGAATGTGGTGAGCGAGGAGGAGTCTCTGACGGTTTGGGGTAGTGAGTTCCAGAGTGTGGGAGCAGCGATGGAGATAAGCAGGTGGGACCAGTGTAGATGAGGCATGTTGGTCGGTATGGGCAAGTTGAGCCCAAGGGGCAGCTTCCATGCTGTGTGACTCTATGACTCTCTATGATTCTCTATGCAGATGACAAGTAAAAGACCAATGAAAGATTCTTGGGAAACATCAGACGTGACCATGGAGGCACAAGGCGGCATATCTGGGGGTCTCTGGTTTTCAACTGACAGATGAGAAAGGAACCAAGTGAGCAGAGAGTTTTCCACTGGCCGGCAGCGGAGAGGTGTCATAGTGGATCATAGTGGTCAGTTCTAGTGTAGCACTGGAACCAAGAATCTGTGAGGTTTGACGGAAAACTGCATGAACTGCGAATCACCAACTGCCAGGCGCTCATAATGATTCAGATTTTTTTTTTGCAACATTTGGGAAGTAGGCAATAACAACTGTAACTGCGTACCATATATCAAAACAAGAAGTTGCCGACAGATTTATAGATGCTCCAGGAGAAAATTATATGGCATACACTTTGAAAACGTGTCCCAAGGGCCGTAATAAATACTTTATGCAAATATTACTCATAGTCAGACTAGCGTGTGTGACAGAGACAAAAAGCAAAATCTCAAGCATGATAACATAGCAATGAACCATTAAAATAAAAGGGAAATGTAAAAGAAAGTCAGATGTAGACTGCCAGCTTTGAGATCAATAGTCAATAGTCGTTTATTTGTTACATACACATAAATGTGTAGTAAAATGAAACATTACCCGCAGTTGAACAATAAGACCAATAAGATTAATCAATAAAAATGCAATAACACATACAATCACAACTAACACCAAACAAAAAGAAACATCCATCACAGTGAGTCTCCTCCAGTCCCTCCTCACTGTGATGGAAGGCCAAAATGTCTTTTTCTCTTCCCTGCCGTCTTGTCCCGCGGTCAGGCTGTTGGAGTTGCCACGTCGGGGCGGTCGGGGCTCCCGATATTGAAGCCCCCGCTGGGCGGTGAAAGGTCAACGGCCTATTTCAGGCCGCGCCGGACGGTGAAAGGTCCGCGACGGGCCGACCCAAGCCCCGCGATTCGGGGCGGGCGAACACGCTGCCTCTGCCGTTGCCGGAGCTCCCAATGTCGGCCCCCACCCAGGGGTCTGCGGGCTTCCGACGTCCATGCGGCCCGCGCCGGAGCCTCCGGAGACGAGTCGCAGCCGCGCCCGCAGCATCCGCAGGCAGCCAGCGCCGCAGGTGGTGAGTCCGGGCCGCAGGCTCTGCGAACCAGAGCCCCAGGTGTTCCCAGGTGAATGGCCGGTGGTAGGCCGTAACGGGAACGGAGACACGACACAGAAACAAAGGTCACGTCTCCGTTCTGGAGAGAGAATGTTACAGTTCCCGTTCCCTCCCACCCCCCCCCCCCAAAACATAACATACAACACTACATCATATTAAACTACAATTCAGACAAAAACAACAAAAAACACAAAAGACAGACGGACTGCAGGCAAGCCGCAGCTGCGACGGCAGCGCTGGCTCCTCCCTTGTATGTTAGAATAATTAAGGACCTGCATTAAATCTGTGACGGGCTTGGATTTAGACACACTTAAATTCATATAATCTAACTCACTTTCAGCATGAGGTAATCTCATCACAGGATTATATTTCTGGTTCCAGGCAAGAACATGTAAAATGCATAAGAGTTCACAGGGGCAGCATTCTAAGTAGTGACAACATACAAAAACATTCACTGGGTCTTTGGTTAATGGATCTTATAGGCAAGGGTGAAAGGAGGTTCCTGAGAAAGATTCCTCTCCTGAGCCAAAGAATCATTGAAGATAAGATATACCTTGTTCAAGGTGAAGCCTATCATTTTGCAATTGCCCTCCGTGTCCTGCCTGTTAGTATCAAGTGATGATTCACTGGATTAATTTACAACCTAACAGTATAAACATTGAATTTTCCAATTTTAAGTAACTAACACACAACAGCCTTCTTCCCCCTCTGCTTTCTCTCCCTGACCCTCCCCCCCCCCCACCACCCCCACTCTTTCTTTCCACCCCACCCCCTTGCTTCCCCCCTCCCCTGAAACATGGCTGACTTCACACTGGTTTCTCCCCTCCCACTCCACTTGTACCGTTTACACTGGACGCACAATTCGCAACTTTTCTATCCCTGACCTGAACAACTCACAGCTCTTTATCCTTTCAGCTCACACCTGTCTGGTTTTTGTCCAACAATCTGCCTATCAAATAACACGCTCGCATGTGTCTACCTATTACCTTCCATGCTCTGTCCTGCCTAGGGTTGCCAACTGTCCCGTATTGGCCGGGACATCCCGAAAATTGGGCTAAATTGGTTTGTCCCGTATGGGACCGTCCTTGTCCCGTAATAGGCTTGGGGGTCGCTGTAGGCCCAGACACTGTAGGCCCAGACACTGTAGGCCTGGGGGCCACTGTAGGCCCAGACAATGTAGACCCAGGGGCCCGGGCGCTGCCTAATGGAGGTTGCTTAGCATCCTGCTTCCCAGCCCGGGCGGCCACCATTGGTGGAGCAGGAGCATATGGCCGCTGGCTGGGTGAGGCCAAGTGGGGCGCGGGGCGGTGACTTCACCTTTTGTCCATTATTTGGGAGCGAGAAATTTGGCAACCCTAGTCCTGCCTCTCCTCTCTCCCTGTTGCTGTTAAATTATCTTTTTTTTGTTGCAAGTCCGCCCATGTTTTTCACCACTTATCTCTTATCAAGATTAATTAATCTGCACTTGAGATGAGAACTGCTTCCAGATGCAGTAAAAGAGACAAAAAGCCTATTAGTGTTTTCCGTGACCACTTTTTGCTAATCTAACTGGGAATCAAAAGTGAACAATGCATCCCACGTCATCTATCTGTACTGATGTAATGAGCTCAGAAGGTTACTAAGATAAATTATATACTATGATGAATGTATTTTGTACCAAACATCATTTTTTCATGCAACTATAATAGGCTGCAGTCAGGGAATTTGTATATATAAATATTTCAACGGAAGAAATGAAATGCTTTCAAGGGTTATATGTTTAAAAAACTTTCCTGAAAACTAGGGAATAAAATCTAGCTATCCCCTTACATTGTACTCAAATTTCGTTTTTTAAAAAAATATGGTCTTTTTGGCACTTTCACTCTTTGTAGGTTTAAAAGGCATTTCAGTGTCTTTTTTCAGTATTTTAGAGATGCAGCGTGGAAACAGGCCCTTCGGCCCACCAAGTCCGCACCGACCAGCGATTCCCGCACACTAACACTATCCTACTCACACTAGGGATAATTTTCATTTATACCAAGCCAATTAACCTAACATCTTTGGAGTGTGGCAGGAAACCAAAGATCTCGGAGAAAACCCATGAAGGTCACGGGGAGAACGTACAAATTCCATACAGACAAGCACCGTTAGTCAGGATCCAACTCAGGTCTCTGGCGCTGTAAAGCAGTAGCTCTACCACAGGCCACCATGCCGGCCCCTAATCAATTTCAGGAATGAATAAACAACTACTGCCATCATCCATTGATGGATGGTCACAGACAGTGCAATCCCTTGAATGTAAACATACTACTGTGAATTGAAGGAGCCTTGATTAAATGGATTGAAAGGATTACTTTAAGAGGGACTCCATTTTAAATTCTGTGTGATTTGGAAGAAAAAAAATTCTTGCAAGTATTCTCAGCTAACGTATGTTGAAAGGCTGGAGCGATTGGGCTTGTATACACTGGAATTTAGAAGGATGAGGGGGGATCTTATTGAAACATATAAGATAATTAGGGGATTGGACACATTAGAGGCAGGAAACATGTTCCCAATGTTGGGGGAGTCCAGAACAAGGGGCCACAGTTTAAGAATAAGGGGTAGGCCATTTAGAACGGAGATGAGGAAGAACTTTTTCAGTCAGAGAGTGGTGAAGGTGTGGAATTCTCTGCCTCAGAAGGCAGTGGAGGCCAGTTCGTTGGATGCTTTCAAGAGAGAGCTGGATAGAGCTCTTAAGGATAGCGGAGTGAGGGGGTATGGGGAGAAGGCAGGAACGGGGTACTGATTGAGAGTGATCAGCCATGATCGCATTAAATGGCGGTGCTGGCTCGAAGGGCTGAATGGCCTACTCCTGCACCTATTGTCTATTGTCTATATTGTCTAACCCTTGATACCTTGGCCCTGATTTGCTGTGGCCTTTTCCTACCTCCAGTTCTCCTCCCCTCTACTTTCAGTCTGAAGAAGGGTTCTGACCTGAAACATCAGGTGACCCTTTTCTCCAAAGATGCTACCTGACCTACTGAGTTGCTCCAACACTTGTGCCTGTCCTTGATACACAGTTCTGCATTTGGTGCACTTACCAAGAAATGGTCTAAGTCATTGTGGAGCTAAATTCAATTGCACTGAAAATAAGTTTGGCCTCACAAGCTGGAGAGGGTGCAGAAAAGATTTACGAGGATGGTGCCAGGACTAGAGGGCCTGAACTATGGGGGGAGGTTGAGCAGGCTAGGACTCTATTTCTTGGAGTGCAGGAGGATGAGGGGTGATCTTATAGAGATGTACAAATCATGAGAGGAATAGATTCTTGCCCAGAGTGGGGAAATCAAGAATCTGCAGACATAGGTTAAAGGTAGGGACAAGGTGACGTCATTGCCCCGTGCCCCACGTGACCTCACCCAGCCAGTGCTCCCGTTCCACCAATGGCGGCCGCCTGGGCCGGGAGGCGGGTTGCTACGCAACCTTTGTAGGTGGCGCCCGGGCCTCCGGACCTCCACTGTCCGGAGCTAAAATGTCGGAAACCTAGAGTGTCGGGACATAAACTGTCGGGACCTACAGTGTCAGGGCCGGCAGCGTCCGGCCTACAGCGCCCCCCGGGCCTAATACGGGACAAGGGCGGTCCTATATGGGACCAACCAATTTAGCCCAAAATACGGGATGTCCCGGCTAATATGGGACAGTTGGCAATCCTAGTTGAAGGTGAGGAGGGAAAGATTTAATCGGAACCTGAGGGATAACTTTTTCACACAAAGAGTGGTAGGTGCATGGAACGAGCTGCCGGAGGAGGTAGTTGAGGCAATGTTTAAGAAAGTTTAGACAGGTACATGGATAGGGCAGGTTTATATGGATATGGGCCAAAAGGAGGCAGGTGGAACTAATGCAGATGGGACATGTTGGTCAGTGTGGACAAATTGGGCCGAATGACCTGTCTCCATGCTGTAAGACTTCATGACTCTTATGCTCAATGGAGCCTTTTTTTGTTTAGAAAAATGCATCAGCTCAACAATTAAATGCTGCCTTCTCAATGGAATGGTTGCAGCACTCTTAGCGTTAGGTCCACTCATTCTTTCAGGACTGAAGCACAATGCAGCATCAGGTAGCTGATACCACAGCTTCCATTGCGAGACAAGTAATCATTAAAATCTAGGTACTGCCGAGAAAGCCCAGAGAACTGCCAGATCAGGTCAACCGATGTTAGTGGGGAAAGACAATTGGATGGTCTCAGAGCATATTATCACATATTTCATATTTCCCTAACATAGGAGGAGGTGAATAGATCCAAGGACACCCAGCCCACTCAGAGGTAATTTTCCTCGCAACCTATCATTCTTACATTCTTATCAACTTCCCCTTGGTCCGTTGCTGCAGTCTTCAGGCTATATTGGAGTGGCTGGTTTGGCTACCATCCTGTATATTTTGCAATGCAAGAGGAAACCAGAGCACCTGAAGGAAATCCACATGGACCCAGGGATAACGTATTGAAACTCCTCATAAATAGCACCAGAGATCACGAGCGAACAGGAATTGCAGGCACTGAGAGACAGCAGTTCTATAAATTGCATCACTACGATACTCAGATCAGCAGATAGTCCTTAAACTGTTTGTATTACTGCAGAAGTGTCCTTTGTGGCAGAGGTGCAGTGGCTGTTTGAGTTCAGCCTAACTGCCTCTCTCAGGAAGGCTGAAGCATTCTCCCAGTGGCCAACTTAAATTGTAACCTTGTCCATGGTGATAGATGGTAAGGATTTGGGAAAGACTGTCGGAGTATTGTCAGCAGTGCAAGGTCGATAGGCCACAGCCATTTCAAGCCATTTAAGTGCGGCACGGTGGCGCAGCAGTAGAGTTGCTGCCTTACAGCGAATGCAGCGCCGGAGACTCAGGTTCGATCCTGACTACGGGCGCCGCCTGTACGGAGTTTGTACGTTCTCCCCGTGACCTGCATGGGTTTTCTCCGAGATCTTCGGTTTCCTCCCACACTCCAAAGACGTACAGGTATGTAGGTTAATTGACTGGGTAAATTAGTGTCCCTAGTGTATGTAGGATAGTGTTAATGTGTGGGGATCGCTGGGCGGCGCGGACTCCATGGGCCGAAGGGCCTGTTTCCGCGCTGTATCTCTAAATCAAAAAAATCTAAAAATCTAAAATCATATCCCAAGTCCATTCACTGACAAATCAGTATCTTTCCTCTGTTCAATTGCAGCAATGTGGATTGCACAACATCAGAACATTTATGCAAGAAAAGTAACGTAATTTACGCATGGGTTTCCTCCCACATTCCAAAGACATGTAGGTTTTTAGGTTAATTGGCTTTGGCAAACATTGTTTATAGTGTGTAGGATAGAACTAGCGTTGGTCAGCGCGGACTCGGTGGGCCGAAGGGCCTGTTTCCACACTGTATCTCCAAAGTCTAAAGTAAAGTCTGAACACTGTGGAAGCACCTTCACCCAAAGAACTGTAGTGGCTAAAGAAGGCAGCTCTCCACCACCTTCTGAATGGCAATTAAGAATAGACCAAACGTGCTACACCTTGGCAGCAGTATTTAGATCTAGAAAAAAATTATAAACAAAAAGAAATTCAAATCACTCTCATAGCACATACTAAACAACAAACGCTGAGTTCAACTTTGCCCTCAATAGCTCTTTGGACAACAATTAATTTATGCATTTGCTGCTCAAGTTTAATAAATCTCACACAACTTTAAAATAAATCTTGCTAATGGAAATTGATTGTTCTCTTTTTTTTGTTGAAATCAATAGTTAATTGGATCAATACTCATTTCCTTCAGCCTGATTGTTGAACAAATTGTTAAAACACACTGCTTCTATGCATTCTACCATTGCTTGTGCACAGTGCATACTTAACGCACTTCTAATTAAATTGAAAATAATTCAACTTAGCTCTTTTGTAGATGTGACTTAATGGGTCATGTCCACACTTTTTAAATCTAAGAGGAAATCCAGAAAAACGAGCTGCCAACTTCAATAGGTTTTGAGAACAATCCTTTGTGAGCCTGGAGTGTGGTCTACAGACCTTGAATCTTGGCTTTCTTTTTATGCTCACACCCCTTCCTCTTCAAGACATTGAGTCATAGAGTCACAGAGTAATACAGTGTGGAAACTGTCCCTTCAGCCCAACTTGCCCACACTGACCAACATGTCCCATCAACACTAGTCCCACCTGCCTGCGTTTGGCCTATACCTCTCTAAATCTGTCCTATCCATGTACCTGTCTAATTGGACAGCACGCAAAATAAAGTTTTTCATTTTACCTCCACACAAGGGAGAATAATAAATCAAAATCTAAACATATACACTATGTTGATCTCATTTAATTACTGTGAGCTGTGAAATTAAAGGTTTCAAAGATTTCAAAGGTTTCAAAGGTCTTTTCTTGTCACGTGTACCAATTAAGGTACAGTGATATGCGAATTACCATACAGCCATCCGGAAAAAAAAGCAACAAGACACACAAATGCATAAAAGTTAACACAAACATCCACCACAGCGGATTCCCCACATTCCTCCCTGTGATGCAAGGCAAAAAAAGTTCAATCTCCTTCCTCTTTATTTCTCCCGCGGTCGGGGCAGTCGAATCATCCGTCGGGCCGATCAAAACTCCCGCAGCCGGCGGTCGAAGCTCTCGCATCGGGAGGGTCGAAACTCCCGTGGCTTGGAGTTCCCGTTGTTGGTCTCTGACCAGAGACTGCGAGCTCTGTGATCTTAAGTCCGCAAGCACTCATGGTCGAAGCTCCGAGATCGATGTTAAAGTCCCGTAGGCCCTCAAAGTCGGTCTCCAGCAAAGGCCACCAACTCCTCGATGTTAGGTCGCAGTGCGGACGGAGATACGATACAGAAAAAAATCGCATCTCCGTCGAGTTAAGAGATTATAAATAGTCTCCCCCAACCCCCCCTCCCCCCCCCCCCCCACGCCTCACATAAAGCAAGCTAAAAACAACTAAAAACATACATTTAACACATACTATTTAAACACAAAGTCGGAAAGGGCAGACAGACTGTTGGTGAGGCAGCCATTGCTGGTGCCACCAGGTGGAGATTAACTGCTTCAATCCCTGATATCTCGCCAAATCAGCCCAACCGTGTACTGTAGAATGGTGAGGTGATATGATGGCTTGGCTTTACCAAAGGAGAATAACTGTTGAGTTTATTGTTCTGAAATAATAAACTCAATGCATTACCCTAGCAATTGCATTGCAACCCAAGAAATATGTTATTAAGTGGACTTCTCTTAGCTTCACTGGCTACAGTATTGACTCACCTGCATTGACATTGAGCAGCAGTCTAAATGTTTCAAAAGCTGTGTTTGGACTGTGAGATGGAACTAATCTGAGGTAAGTATTTCTTGTGCAGATGCCATAAATATTGAAGCAACTTTCTATTTACTCATCAAACACACTGATGTTGTAGCAAGCCATTGATGTCATTGAAGCAAGGTTATAATCAGTGTGGATCCACAGCAGAATGGCTGGTGGCGCCACCAGCAGTGGCTGCCTTCCCAACAGTCTGTCTGTCCTTTCTTCTTTTTGTTATTTTTAGTATCTACTAAAAAAGTATGTTTTAGTGTTCCTTGGTTTGTTTTATGTGGGGGGTGGGGAGGGGGCTGGGGGAAACATTTTTTTTCAATCTCCTGCAATTTGCGGAGATGCAATTTCTAATTCAGTATCGTATCCCCGTCCCCACTGCGGCCTAACATCGTGGAGTTGGCGGCCTTTCCTGGAGGTCGACGGACGCTCCAAGCCACGGGAGTCTGCGGGACTTTAACATCGCGGAGCTGGCGATCCCTTTGCCGTGGATCGAAGCTCCAACCGCGGGGCCTGTGGACTTTAACATCGTGAAGCCCACTGTCTCTGGTGAGAAGATGCCGACTCGGGAGCTCCATGCCATGGAGAGAGTTTCAACCGCCCCGACGCGGGAGTTTCAATCACCTCGACGGGGGCTTCGATCGTCGGCTGCGGGGGCTTTGATCACCCACGATGGGTGACTACGGATGGTCTGACTGCCCCGACTGCGGGAGAACAAAGAGGAAGAGGATTGAACTTTATTGCCTTCCATCACCGTGAGGAATGTGGAAACCACTGTGGTGGATGTTTATGTAAACTTTTATGTGGTTGTGTGTCTTGTTGCTTTTCACCTAGTATGGCTGTATGGTAACTCAAATTTCGCTGTACCTTAATTGGTACATGTGACAATAAGATGACCTTGAAACCTTGATCTTGAAACCTTGAATGGAAGGGCATGTTTTGCATCAGTTGGCAGAGCCGCAATGATGTAAAATGTTCCCTTGTGCTGTGCACAAATCTGCAGAAAAAATATTTACCTCAGATTAGTTCCATCTCACAGTCTGCATGATTGGCATTAACGATCAAAACATGTGTCATGATTGATGACCAGATGCACATTGAGAGAGCGAATACCTTTTCTATGATGAAAAGTTCTTTGTTATTAATGGCGACTCTGATGGACACAAGAGTGTACAGTCAATGGTAGCCTATCGACTTTCGAGATACAGAGTGGAAACAGGCCTTTCGGCCCACCGAGTCCATGCCGACCAGCGATCACCCCGTACAATAGCACTAAGGACAACTTACAATTTCACCAAAGCCAATTACCCTGCAAAGCTGTATGTGTTTGGAGTGTAAGAGGAAACCAGAGCACCCTGATAAAAACCCATGTGGTCACAGAAAGAATATCCAATCTCTGTCCAGACAAACACCCATAGTCAGGATCGAATCAGTGTCTCTGGCGCTGTAAGGCATCAACTGTATTGCTGCACAGCTGTGCTGCCCCAATACTCTGGTATTTGCCATTATTGCTATTTTCTCCTGTAACCAAGATGGTACGCTCTACTCACTGAAATCAAAGTAGATAAATTCATTCCTCCAGCACAAAGAATCGAGGTGATATCTTTGATCCGCAGTGAAAAAACATGGCACAATTCTGTCGCTTTCAGATGGAACTGGCAGACAGAGAGCTGAGAACCACTGTCACTTCAACCTCCTCGGAGACAGCAAACCAGGCGCAAAAGTACGGCCATAGGTCTCCCATATCAGCTCATGTGTCTCAATGCTGACAGTCTTGGTAAATCTGAATCTACCGATATTGACATGTCCAGGACTTTTCAGAAATAGCTATGTCTCAGCTTCTTGAGATCAGTTAGTTTGGTTTAGTTTATTATTGTCACCTGTACCAAGGTAGAGTGAAAAGCTTTTTGGTTCTGTGCTACCCGGTCAGCAGAAAGACTTTACATGTTTACAATCAAGCCGTCCACTGTGCACAGATACAGGATAAAGGAAATAACGTTGAGTGCAAGATAAAGAACAGTGAAGTCAGATTAAAGATAGTCCGAGGGTCTCCGGGCAACATCCTGGTGAAACTCTTTTGCACCTTCTCCACAGCCACTGAGTAACTTGACAACCACAACTGTACACAATCTTTCGCATGTGCCCCAACCAAAGTTTTATACAGCTGCAACATACTCAACACCACAACAAATGAAGGCAAAAGAAGCCATACGCCTTCTTTACAAACTTAACTACTTGTGTTGCCACTTTTAGGGAGTTATGGATTTGCACCCCAAGATCCCTCTGTACATCATCTATGCTCTTTAGAGTCCTGCCATCCTTCTGTTTGCTTCGTGTACTTTTTTCCCCATTGTCAAGATTGGTGGTCAGGCTTAAGTTTAAGTGGTTCTGTGCACCAGTCAGCACTAATATATCTTTGCAAGATAGAAAAGGCAATAGTTATTCCCACCATGCTTATCATTATTACAGGTTTGTAGGCACTGCCTTTGCTTTTTAGAAAATCTTGTAAATGTATTATAAGTAATGTACCTCATAATGATTAAGTCAATATTATATGCTTTTTTATTGAAGTTAATCTACTAGGGGTAATTTGGCATCAATATTTTAGAAAACTGTAAAAATTTACCTTGTGTAATGCGTTTTAGGAAGTATTTTTAATTAATTAATGTAACATTAATCATGCTCTTATTCCACAATCAATAACTTCAATTCTAATAGCTGATTATTACCTTGATTTATTATACTTAGAATCTTTTTTCAGATTTAATTAATAATTTTTATGAAAACAAAAGACCAGCTTGAAGAATTTCCTTTTATTTTTCTTCACCAGTAAAACTGTGCCGGCAATTAGCATTAGCCCTGTGAATTTATAGCTTCATTCAGACACAAGAAACTGCAGGTCCTGGAATCTTGCGTAGAACAGAACATACAGGAGCAACTCAGCAGGTCAGGCAGCATCTCCGGAGGGCATGGATAAGTGACATTTCGGTTCTTCATCCATTCATTTTGCTTTCATAATATTCTCCGTGGCTTTCAAAATACTCATTTTGATCACTAACTCTTGCAATGGTGATGGTGGGTAACAAAAGGCAGAAGAATAAAAGGGTTGACAGAAATGGAGCAAAATATGCTTCTGATTACATGAAGGAAAATGACGAATTTTAGTTTAGTTTAGTTTAGAGATACAGCGCAGAAACAGGCCCTTCGGCCCATCAGGTCCGTGCCGACCAGCGATCCCCTGCACACTAACACTATCCTCACATGGGGAACAATTTATAATCTTCACCGAAGCCAATTAATCTACAAACCTGTATGTCTTCGGAGTGCGTGAGGAAACCGGAGCACCCAGGTCTGCGGAACCCACGCAGTTCTCGGGGAGAACGTACAAACTTGTTAAGGAGATAAATAAGGTAATGCCTGAATTAAACTATTATTGTTATTAGCCCTATTTTTAATTTAGCTGTGCGTTATAAAACAACAACATTTGATGCATTTTAGGTGACCTTTTTCATAAATTGAAAATACTCAATTTGATGAAGTGTTATTAAAAATCTAAAAAGCACAATTTCAAGCCATAACTGTGCTATTTCTATGAATAACATGCAGTGTCCTAAGGGCTGTTTCAACATAGAGTCAAAACTGGATCTCAATGCCCAGAATTCGTTTTCCTGCCTTCTTATTATGTGTCCCCTTGGCCCCTTGACTTTCCCTGCACTTTTACATTCAGTGTCCTACTTCACCAGATTGATCAACTCCAGAGGTTTGTGCTTTTAAACGCAAGATTAAAATAAAGACCTGTCTTTCCAAATGTGTTATATATATATATATAACACATTTGGAAAGATGGGATTGATTAGGAATATATACTGGGCAGTTAGTTCTGGAGGATAACCCACATCTATAATGACATGTGTTCATATAGCCTCAGTGGTATCCAAAGTATTCAATTGCTTTTTGATCTCGCCTGGAGTTAATTGAATTTGTGTTAGGAAATTAGGAATTAGGAATCTTCGTAGAGTGCCACTGCATGTTTAAGTAATTTCTCTTTCTTGCATACAATGAAGCACTCTTAATTCCTATCAACATATTTTAGTTCATTTCACATTTTGCTGGAAGTCTTTATTTTAATCTTGCGTTTAAAAGCACAAACCTCTGGAGTTGATCAATCTGGTGAAGTAGGACACTGAATGTAAAAGTGCAGGGAATGTCATATATTATATATATATATAAAATTACTCAGAATTCTCTCAGTAGCTTTCCTATCCGATGTTAGGCTTACTGGTCTATCTCTATACTAAAACTCTCGTTTGTTTGTTTGTTTGTTTGTTCCTGAACTACAACCAAAATGGTACACGATAGCACGACAATTTTAGGCCCACCTTACTCACCATCGTCCCTTTGGTGCTAATGGAAGGAGTTTCATTGAAATCGGTGTTATATTTTTAAAGTCATTCACATTTTAAAGTTTAAATCTATCTTCTAGAGAAGGAAGGGGAAGGAGGGAGGGGGTGAGGAAGGAGGATAAAGGGGGTTGAGGGGGATGGAGTGGGGGGGATGGGAAGGGGAGGGGAGGGGGAGGGGGAGGGTGGGTGGAGGGAGGGAGGGGGATGAGGGGAGAAGGAGGGAGGGAGAGGGGAGGAGGGAGGGGGGAGGGAGGAGGGAGGGGGAGGGGGGGAGAGGGTGCTGCACCAATGCAGGAGAGGTTTGGGCCCAACGGGTCCACTTGGTCTAGCAGTTCCTAGATTTTGCATTGCATCCCTTTTTAAATAGAGGAACAACATTAGACACCCTCAAGACTTACGGCACCTCATCTTGTCTAATAATGTTTCTTACATCTCAGCCAGGGATCCTGCAATTACTTCCATAACTTCCCACATTGTTCTTGGATGTACCCAGTCAGGATCTGGAAGTTTTATCTATCTTCATACATCTTAGGATGTCCAGCACCTCATCGACTGTCATAAGGATGTCGTCACGACATCTACATTAAATCTCCCAAGTTCCCTCGTCTTTATGTCTTTCTCCTTGGTAAAAGAGAGGAGAAATATTCATTAATGACGTTTCCCATCTCCTGCAGCTTCACACATAGATGACCACTTTGAAGATCAGTCTGAAGAAGGGTCTCGGCCCGAAACGTCGCTCATTCCTTCTCTCCTGAGATGCTGCCTGACCTGCTGAGTTACGCCAGCATTTTGTGAATAAATACCTTCGATTTGTACCAGCATTTGCAGTTATTTTCTTACACTTTGATTTCAAAGTAGTCCTATTTTATCTCTAGTTACCTTTTTCCCTTATTAAATTATCTTTGGATTCCCCTAATCTTCTCAGCCAGAGCTATCTCATGCCCCATTTTTGCTGTGCAGATTTCTTTCTTAAGTATGCACCTCAATCCCTTATACTCCTCCAGGATTGCATTTGATACCAGTTCTCTGCACTTGGCCAACTTATGATTAGAGTATAAGTCATCTGCAACGTGATGGAAGAAAACATCAACAGTATTATCAGTCATCACCTGTACATTAATAGACACATAAAGCTGTGTAACTCAACAGATCAGGCAGCATCTCTGGAGAAAAGGAATAGGTGACGTTTCGGGTTGAGACCCTTCTTCAGACTGTAGAAGGATCTTGACCTGAAATGTCACCTATTCCTTTTCTCCAGACATGCTGGCTGACCCGCTGAGCTACTCCAGCTTTTTATGTCTGTCTTCGGTTTAAACCAGCATCTACAGTTCCTCCCGACACCTGTACACTAATAACCTGCTGACCGCACTGAAATACAGATCTCATCATAACCTTAAACCAAAACATGGACCAAAGAGCTGTATTCCCAAGATGGCTGCCCTTGAGATTAAGACAACATTTAATTAAGTGCATACAGAGCTTAATTCTGTAACTGCACCCTAAATCACTTTTACATACACAGGGAGCCAAATATTTGCTGGATTCTTTACAATGTATTCCGGAGATGGTGCCCATCAAAATAGTTATTTTCATTAAAGATTTATAGAAAATTATCTTTAAAGTAATTTTACATAGAATTTAACAAAACATTTAGACCAATGAAAAATCCATCTGAATATACCATTATTACTAGGTTTTGAGTCTTGTGATGGAGAAATATGGCAGAACAGTGGCGTAGCGGTGGAGTTGCTGCCTTACTTTCTTAAACTCAACGATGACAAGACTGAAATTTTATTACTTGGATCAAAACCCAAGAGAGAGATGTTACTCGGTAAACTGGGAAATTTGACTGTCTATGTCAAACAAGAAGTCACAAGCCTGGGGGTAAAAATTGACAATGATTTTAATTTTAAATCTCACATAAATAAGGTCACAAAGTGTGCTTTCTATCACCTCAGAAATATTGCTAAAGTACAGCCTTTCTTAACTCAACATGACTGTAAAAAACTCATACATGCTTTCACATCAAACAGACTTGACACCAACAAGTTACAACTCATTCAAAATGCCGCAGCCCGGCTTTTAACAAATACTAAGAAAAAGGAACATATTGCCCCAGTATTATACTCCCTTCATTGGCTCCCTGTGAGATCCAGGATAGACTATAAAGTCCTCCTTCTTGTCTATAAAGCCCTAAACGGCTTAGGAGCAGCATATTTTACAGCCTCTCCTTCCTTATGCCCCTACTCGCGCGCTCAGGTCTTCTAATGCCGGCCTGTTAGCCTCTCAATGCCGCAGCAATAAGAACATTGGCGAAGCAGCCTTTTTCAATTACGCCCCCAAGCTGTGGAATACCCTACCCAGGGCTATGAGAGACACCCACTCAGTTGACATTTTTTAAACTGGTAGCTAAAAACTTATCTTTTCAATCAAGCTTTTAACTGACTTCACTTCTTCTGATGACATTGTAAAAATTACCTTTATTCTCTTGTATTTATCTCAGCATACTCTTCCGCAGCTTGTGTGCTCATATAGTATAAGGGACTCTGTATCTAACCTCAGTGTTTTTGTCTTTTATCTTTTTACTCACTCAATTTTTTATTTTTTATTTTATATTTTTATATAAATCTGTGCTTTTCATGTTATTAACTGTCTACGTCCTTACTGTTTTAAATCGAATTTTTGTTTAGACCTGCGTTTTTGTGAAAAATACTTTGGGTTGCATTCAATTGTATGAAAAGTGCTATGCAAATAAAGTTATTATTATTATTATTATTATTATTTCTGCACCAGAGACCTGGGTTCGATTCTGACTACGGGTGCTGTCTGAATGGAGTTTGTACGTTCCCCCCTTTTTTCCCCCGAGATCTTTGGTTTCCTCCCACACCCGAAAGACATGTGGTTTTGGCTTCCTCCCACACCCGAAAGCCCAGGTTTGTAGGATAATTGGCTAGGTATAATGTAAAATTGTCCCTAGTGTGCGTGGGGCAGTGTTAGTGTGCGGGGATCGCTGGTCGGTGTGGACTCGGTAGTCCGAAGGGCCTGTTTCCACTCTGTGTTTCTAAACTAAACTAAATACGATAAATAAATTGTGTATTTTTTACGGAAGACTAAAAGTACTTTGGAAGGGCACTATTTGATTTGCACTTTTAATAGCTTTTGACAGCAGAAGTGACATTGACATCAAATGAAACTGCAATTTATAAATAATCTTTCAGTCCGTGGCTTCAGGCGCCTGTACCTGGCCTAATAACACTGTCGTGTAGGGGCAGCTGCTGCAAAGTAAACCTAAGGGGTGTATAAAAATACAATAACTTATATCTTTTATATTTGTACAGATCGTATCAGACCGTCATGAATTACTTCATTACCTGATTGGATCTGATTACATCTGCACTCTAAGGAACTCAGCTGAAAACTCTTCAAATAAATAATGACATTTTCGAGAATTAATTTTGCACTTTATTTGCATGGAAATGCATATATGTGCCATCAATGCCAAGTAGATGAGAATAGGTGGCTTTCCACAATTAATTCCATAAAGGTCATGTTTTACATTATTTATGCCCGCAGAATTGTTTTGCATTGTGATTTGCACAAAGAGACCTTGCCGTTCACTGCCCAGTGTCAAAGGAATTCTACACTCTGACATTTTGAGCTTAAATGACAGAAAATATTAAACCATTCAAATTACCTTTTGGAATTTAGCTGTTGTTGTAACCTGCCTGGTTGCAGCTTCATTGGAACTGGTCACTGGGCTCCAAGTTGAGGAACTCTTGTGTGCTTCAAAATGTGCAGTTAGTTATTTCTGTGCATAGGAGCCAAAGCAGATGCGTTCATGAATGTGGGTGAGTGATATGCTTCTGTACAGAATGAGTGGTATGCTTACAAATCAATTCACTGTTGATTGACACAGAAACCACGTGTTAACTCCAAATCCATGAACCTGCTGAGGTGGAAACTCTTAAGAAGGCAGATTCCAAGTAGTTGGGCTGATATTGGAGCTTCACCCTTGTCTAGCAGATGGTTGAGAAAGGACACCACATTCAGGAACATAGTGCATCTGTGGGCATGTTTAGTTTAGAGATACAGCGTGGAACTAGTTCTACGCTACATACTAGGGACAATTTACCTACAAACCTGTACGCCTTTGGAATGTGGGAGGAACCAGAGCACCCGGAGAAAACCCATGCAGTCATCTGTAGTACGTACAAACTCCATACAGACAACAGCTGTAGTCAGGATCGTACCCGGGTCTCTGTTACTGTAAGGCAGCAACTCTACCGCTGCTCCACTGTGCTGCCCACCGCTCTGCCACAGTGTCGCCGCATGTTGTGTGGCAATTCAAGAGAGAGTTAGATATAGCTATTAGGGCTGATGGTAGCAAGGGATATGGGAAAAAAGCAGGAACAGGGTACTGATTCAGGATGATCAGCCATGATCATATTGAATTGATCATATTGATCATATTGAATGGCAGTGCTGGCTCAAAGAGCCGAATGGCCTACCCCTGCACCTACTTTCTATGTTTCTATGTTTCTAATTGTGTTATTGTGTGGCAATAATTGTGGTGATCCAGTCTTGTACTGCCACAACACCCTCTCCATTAACTTTTAAGGCCATATCTAAGATCATTCTATAAAAAATGTGATCAGAAAATTTGAAAACATCAAACCTTTGGATCTGAAGTGATGTGAGGTGATCACTGCTGTGAAGTTTAAGTTATGTGAGATTAGTTCCTGAAGGTATTTTCACACCCCATGGCTTTGAAATAGTGGAGAAATGGATCACACACCTGAGCTACTTACCCCTTTTACATGTCTATCTGTTTCAAAGTTTATTGTGGTAAAGGGAACTTCACCGCACCATCTTACAACTACACTGCATCATATAAAAAGCAATATATATCATGCACAATATACATAGAACATAGAACAGTACAGCACAAAAACGGGCCCTTTAGCCCACAATGTTTGTGCTGAACATGTTGCCAAATTAATCTGATCTCATCCTCTTGTACATGATCCATACCATCCTTCCTTGCACTCTCATGTGCCTACCTAAAAGCCTCTTAAATGTCACTATAGTATCTTCCTCTACCACCTCCACTGGCAGTGCGTTCCAGGTCCCCACCATTCTGTGTATAGAACTTGTCCTGCATATTTCCATTGAACTATTCCCCTCTCACCTTGCAGTTATGTCCTCTAGTGTTGGACATTTCCACCCTGGGAAAAAAAAAGGTTCTGACTGTCTATCCTATCTATGCTTCTCATAATTTTACATACTTCTATCAAGTCTCCCCACAATCTCTGACGTTCCAGAGACATTAATAAGAAAATGTTGGAGTAATTTGCCACGTAAAAACAAAATCCAAGTACACAGCAATAAAACGGGAATCATTTTACTTGTTCAGTTTTTTTTCTGCTTCTGGATATTAAATGACTGAAATGGTGCTGGTCAGTGACACAAGAGACTGCAGCTGCTGGAATCCTGATCAAAAAATAAATTGCAGGAAGGACTCAGTGGGTCAGACAGCAAGATGTTGTGCAGAATTTTTGCCAGTTTATTTTCATAAATGAATGGAAAACAAAATTTCCCTTTATTACTATAAACGTTGTTTCTATGCGAGCACTAGCCATTTCATTTAGAGCAATTTAAACAGATCTTTGTATTTGTTAGCTGCATTAAGATTGCTCTTTAGCTTCAACAATTGATTAGATCTTGGTATATTTGGGTTCTTAGTTTTTTTTTAGTTTAGTTTAGAGATACAGCATGGAAACAGGCCCTTCGGAAAACCGGGTCTGCACTATCCAGCGATCCCTGCACATTAACACTACCCTGCACACACTGGGGATTATACCAAGCCAATTAACCTATAAACCTGTACGTCTTTGGAGTGTGGAAGGAAACTGAAGATCTCGGAGAAAACCCACGCAGGTCACGGGGAGAACGTACAAACTCCGTACAGACAGCAACCGTGATCGGGATAGAACCCGGATCTCTGGCGCTGGAAGGGCTGTAAGGCAGCAACTCTACCGCTGCGCCACCGTGCCGCTCTGTGTAACGTCTGTGTAATGTATGTATTTTGTGTTATTTATGCAAATTCAATAAATACACAATTTTGTTGGAGTTAATACCAATTATATTTCATCCTAAAAAGGAATTATCACTGGTTTTTAAAAAATAAATCTGGATCTGTCATCCTGTTGTTCCAATATTAAAGAGTAATCTGAGTTATTGGCTGCCCACTGAGATTTCAGCTACTGCATTTATTTTAAATGTGGTTTCTCATCTGGGTTAAACCAAAGAGCAGTCCTGTTGAGGGACATATCTATTTCTGTGTCTGTCTAGCTCAGTTGGTTTCCCTGGGATATATGCTATGTTTATTGGAATAGAAATTCTCTCCTCTCAAATGTAGGATGCATGCGAAGGTTGCAGACATAAGAAAGACTCTTCTCAGCACCAAACAATTTGACATAAAGTCAGGCATTGGAATATTACAAAACCCATTTAAATGTTGGAAACTGGCAACATTTGCCAGTCACACATTCCCTGCCTGAAAGCAAAATTGATTAAAACATGTTAACTTGTCTAATGTGAAATGACTACTACGACCTATGGTGTCAGATGTTGGCACGGAATAGATAAAAGCTGCAGGCTTTTGTTATTCCATAGTCCGTTTACTTGCTTGAATTGTTTTCATTTCCTCTTTTCAGTGGCGTGATTAGATTAGCAAGGAAAAGCACCGACATTTCAGTTGAAATAAATATCCTGAAATAGATTCTCTGAGGTAAAGAATTTAGACCTGTCAAAAATTAATTCATCACTTCCATTCGATATGCATAAAACATTCTGAATATCTATTTTGATCAAGTAAACTCAAGTCCACCACGAGGCCACACCAAAAGTTGGACAGCTTTGACGTAGCAATTACTTTTGATGATTATCAATTATAAATCTCATCCATAAAATCATCTCCTAGTTGAAGTTATGAGACTGACAACATGGTATGTCGGGCCCTCTTGCACGGTATTTATGGTTTCTGCTGAAAAATGATGCAAAATACAGTGTTAAAGGAGCTTTATCTTGTGCCATGGTCTTCTCAGTCGGCTTTTGTGCAGGAACATAACACTAAAAATGCGTGGGACTGCAGTGAAAGTTGTGCTTTGTTGTGAATTGAAATAAGTAAGTTAGGGAGAGATTGTGAAGTAACGAACAAGGCCACATGTTAAGCAATGTAATCTAGACGATGGATTATATTGACTGCCGGGATGGCTCCTCAAAGCACAGTCAATTTGTACATATCGATTCAACTGCAAACACAGAATGTTGCCTGACAAATTCTGCTAACAAACCATTTCAGTGCAAAAACAAATGTAATCATTCCAGATTACGTTACTCCCTCACCTCTTTCTCTATAACAGACATGACCTTACAGAGAAGGCCAAGTTTATAACTTTTCTTAAAATACTGATTTTGTACAGAAAATTTGCTGACGTTTGAAGGAGATTCTAATCACCACTCGTGGGTGTAGGAAAATAACTGCAGATGCTGGTTCAAATCGAAGGTATCACAAATGCTGGAGTAACTCAGCGGGTCAGGCAGCATCTCAGGAGAGAAGGAATGGGTGACGTTTCGGGCCGAGATCCTTCTGAAGAAGGGTCTCGACCCGAAACGTCACCTATTCCTTCTCTCCTGAGATGCTGCCTGACCCGCTGAGTTACTCCAGCATTTTGTGATACCACTCATGGGTGAATTAATGTAGTTGTCAGAGTATTATTCTATAATCAATTTAGCATGGAATATTTTCTAATTGAGTAATTCTTAATTATCAAACCAATGAAATGATAAAATTCAATAAGTTTTTGCAGGAAACAGTTACAATTAAATCATCATTAGGTTTTTTTCTGAGTGCAACCTCTAGTAAACCACACTTTGAAACAAAATATAAGTCGAATTGAATCAGTCTTACTCAGTAGATAGTCTCAGTCATAATCAGTCTTAATCTGTAGAAAGCATTTTATCAGGATGCATAGTTTGGGAACATTGCGGAGAATTGTGGACACAACCCAGATCATCACACAAACAAACCTCCCTTCCATTAGAGTCATAGAGTCATTGAGGGATACACCGTGGAACCAGGCCCTTCGGCCCAACTTGCCCATACCGGCCAGCTACACTAGTTCCACCTGCCTGTCTTTGGTCCATATTCCTCCAAACCTGTCCTATCTCTATTTACGCCTCATGCTGCCTGGGCAAGGCCAGCAACATAATCAAGGATGAGTCGCACCCTCTCCTCCCCTCTCCCATCAGGTAAGAGGTATAGAAGTTGAAAACGTACACCTCCAGAATCAGGGACAGTTTCTTCCCATTTGTTATCAGGCAACTGAACCATCCTACCACCAACTAGAGAGCAGTCCTGAGCTACTATCTACCTCATTGGAGACCTTTGGACCCGATCTTTAATCAGACTTTACTGGACTAACTTGCATTTAACGTTATTCATGTTGTTCCCTCTATCATGTATCTGTACAGTGTGGATGGCTCGATTGTAATCATGTATTGTCTTTCCACTGACTGGTTAGCACACAACAAAAGCTTTTCGCTGTGCTTTGGTGCACATGACAACATACAAAACTAAACTAAACTAAACTAAACTAAACTAAACTAAACTAAACTAAACTAAACTAAACTAAACTAAACTAAACTAAACTAAACTAAACTAAACTAAACTAAACTAAACTAAACTAAATATTACTTTTAACAGGATCCAGTGTCCATGGAGCAAACCTTTGTCTATGGCCCCATTTCTTTAATTGATTGTGAGTATTCTAGTGTATAGCAAAGATACTAGAGAAACAAGATGGACCACTCCGTTGAAATCGCCTATACTGAAGTGTAGTACGCAAAGGAGCCATTTTAGTACGCAAAACGAGCCGTTCGTTATGCCTCTCGCAGTGTAATCAGTGTTTTGGGGGAACAGTATGTGTGATGATACCATTAAAATGCAGAATATATCTCATTTATAAATTCACAGATTTTTGTTATTTTTCTTTTAAAATGTTTCTGCAAGTTTCTGCCTAATAAAATGGCATCATGACATATTATGGTTTTTAGGGTCGAGTGGTCTATCTTGTTCCTCTAGTATCTTTGGTGTATAGTGTCAGACTGGAAACTGTTTTTTTCTGCCGCCAAATGATTTGATATTAAGGTTGCCAAACTTTCATTCAGCAAAAGACTGCCAACCTCAAAGGCATACTTTGAGGTAGGAAGTGTATCTGATTTTGGTATCAGCCATGGTTGAATGGCCAAATGGCCTGATTATGCTCCTATAACTTATGAACTTAGCTGTTAATGGAAAATGTATTTTCTCCCAAATATACCAGGGATAGGTTGCAATGCAGATTTTGAGAATATAGAATGGAACAAATATGGCACAGAACCATTTTTCAGTCCACTGTGGCGAAAATCAAACTGTTTGCACACACTGCACGAATAATACTATTTCAGAAAGTTCAGGCCATATTCGAGTAGGCTGTGGGACTGGATCAGTAAGATTGATGATAAAGCTTTCCCCGAGGAATTTAAGTCAGAGGACTTTGCGGTCATAGCAATGTTACAGAGGGAATATTGCTCCAATTATTTGTGTGAACAGCACCTCTGGGCAATCAATACTGGTACAAATAGGTACACTGTTTCTTATTATTTCACTCAGTGTTACAGCAATATACACTTAAAGAGCAGCTGGCTCTGCTTCCAAAATAACATGACTGTTCAGCTTAAACTTAGACCGCATTTTCAAACAATTATTACCCAGTATTATGAATTATACGGTTGTCGAATACATTGCTTTGTTGTATTCATACATCCAGTGCCATAAGTAGCAGATTTCCACCACCTGTTTTAATTTTTTGATTTTGATTTTGATTTTTCATGATTTTATTTTATAGAAAACAGTTATCTTCACTGGAAAAAGATAAGCCAATTAATTTGTTTCAGGGTTCATGAGTCACAGAATTCAATTAACCTTTCATCCATTTCAATATCTGCCATTTAAATCTATTTGTCAATTTAATATATCTTTTCAGTTAGAGTGGCAATGTTTTATTCACTAATTGAAGTTCAGCTACAATTTTAAGTTTGTGATTACTTTAATGAACAATTCTACATTTAATATTTAAAATACTTGTTAACCTTATCAATCCTTTCACATTTCCACTTTTCAATTGCTTACAATTCAGTTTTTAGTCTTTAGAGATACAGCATGAAAACAGGCCCTTCAGCCCACTGAGTCCGCACCGACCAGCAGTCCCCGCATATTAACACTACCCTACACCCACTAGGGAAAATTTTACATTTTATCGAGCCAATTAACCTACAAACCTGTACGTCTTTGGAGTGTGGGAGGAAACCGAAGATCTCGGAGAAAACCTAGGGGTTACGGGGAGAACGTACAAACTCCTGACAGACAACACCCATGGCCTGGATCGAACCCAGTTCTCTGGCGCTGGAAGGGCTGAAAGGCAGCAACTCTACTGCTGCGCCATCATTAAATTGAACCAATTTTAGGCATGTATGCGAGGAACTTGATTAAAACATTTGAAGATAATAAAAAAGCTGGATGAATGGCTGGTAATGAGGAGGAACACTGTCAGCTCTGGAAGACATCAATAGGTTGGTTAGGTGGGAAGGACATTGCAAATGTAATTCAACTCAGACAACTTTGAGATCTGGATTAGGCAAGAGCAAACAATATAATGGAAGATATATGGCAGGAAGCTGTAACATGTAAAGGATGACTTTTCATAGATACCTGAAGCAGCTGGGCTGGAAGATAAGATGAGCAAGACTGTTTATGAGATACTTTATTGGTAGAGGCAAGGATTACAGGAAGGATATGCCTAGATTCTGAGAGGTTCAGAGGAAATTTACAGGGATGTAACCTGAGATTTAGTAGAAGGACTGACAGTCTTTGAAGGCTTTAGGGCAGATTTAATCAAGATATATAAAATTATGAGTAGAAGAAATGGGAATAGCAGAGGTCCATTCAATTCACAAATGTGTCAATGGCTAGGAGATGTAACCTCAAGGTAATAGGTGAAAGGATTAGAAAAGTGTGAAAGAAATTAAAAAAAATCTCCCCAAATCTCAATGGGAGACATTGGTAGAAATCTTTATAACTATCAAATGGTATCGAGACGAGCATTTGAAATGTTGTGACCAACTAGACAGAGAGCTGGAAAGTGGAGTTAGACTCTAAATTATTTTCGGATCGGCACAGAAAAGCCGGAAATCTCCAGGACTGGACAATGTTTCCCTCTCTACCCTCAAGCTCTGTGGCGAACAACTAGCACTGATCTACACAGACAATTTTCAAACAGTCCCTGCAAACCTGCACTGTCCCTGCCTGCTTCAAGATCTCCACTATTGTCCCTGTACCCAATAAGACAAGGATCACTGGTCTTAATGACCACAGGCCTGTCGCACTGACCACTGTAATCATGAAGACCTTTGAAAGACTTGTGCTGGCCCAGCTGAAAAACATCACAAACCCCCTGCTGGACCCCCTGCAGTTTGCATACTGGGCCAATAGATCGGTGGATGATGCAGTCAATCTAGGCCTGCACTTCATCCTGCAGCACCTAGACCACAAGGGGACCTATGCCAGGATTATGTTGTGGACTTTAGCTCTGCTTTTAACACCATTGTGCCAGAGCTACTACACTACAAACTCTCCCAGCTGACTGTGCCTGAACCCTTCTGTCAGTGGATCATCAACTTCCTGACGGACAGGAAGCAGCATGTGAGGCTGGGAAAGCACATCTTGGACTCCCAGACCATCAGCATAGGAGCACCGCAAGGCTGCGTACTCTCCCCTCTCCTTTACTCTCTCTACAGCAACGACTGCACCTCCACAGACTCCTCTGTCAAGCTCCTCAAGTTTGCAGATGACACTACCCTGATTGGACTGATCCAGGATGGGGAGGAATCTGCCTACAGATGGGAAGTGACACAGCTGGCGTCCTGGTGCCATCGCAACAACCTGGAGCTCAATGCTCTCATGACAGTGGAACTAATTGTAGACTTTTGAAGAGATCCCCCTCGCCTCCCCCCACTCACCATCAACAACACCATAGTCACATCTGTGGAGTCATTTAAGTTCCTTGAAACCATCATCTCCAGGGACCTTAAATGGGGGGCCACCATTGAGTCCACAGTCAAAAAGGTCCAACAGAGGATGTACTTCCTGCGGTAACTAAGGAAACACAATCTGCCACAGGCAATGATGGTCCAATTCTATACTGCTATAATTGAGTCCGTCCTCACCTTCTCCATCACGGTCTGGTTTGGCTCAGCCACCAAGCACGACATCCGGAGACTGCAACGGATCGTTCGCACAGCTGAGAAGGTTGTTGGCTGCAACCTTCCCCCCATTGACGAACTGTACGCAGAAAGGGCCAGGAAGCAAGCGGGCAAGATCATCTCTCACCCCTCTCACGCTGGCCACAAACTCTTCGAAGCACTTCCCGCTGGAAGGTGACTCCGGACTGTCAAAGCAGCCACAGCCAGACATAAAAACAGCTTTTTCCCACGAGTGATAGTTCTACTCAATAACCAAAGTCCGAACTCTCTTTTTTGCTCTGGTTTATTTTCACCCACATTTTTAGACTGTAATGGTGTATCCTTATTGTTTTGATGTGTTTATGCTTTATTCTTACTTGTTAACTGTATGTTTGTGTTGTCATTTGTGAGCGGAGCACCAAGGCACATTCCTTGTATATGCATACTTGGCTAATAAACTTCATTCATTCATTTATTCATTCATTCATTCATTCATTCATTCATTCATTCATTCATTCATTCATTCATTCATTCATTCATTTATGCACGGAATGGTCTCCTTCTGTGTCCCAAATCAAGTCGATTGGTTTGAAATTGAATAAAATTCCTTTACATTTCAGGACCATAAAATCATACTCACTATTGATAGTAAGTGTGTGACTGTTTCTAAGGAAATGTAATTGGGTCATGGGGATATGAAAACAATCGATGTGTTTTCAACCTATATTTACAATATAGAGAGAGCATTGCACCAATTGGCAAGGTACAATGAGAAATCTATGAGCAGATTGTATAATAGTACAACCTTGTTCAAGAGGTACGTCCCCCGTGGTCTCCTGTATGCCAAACTTCCTTCCCTTCCTCATCGTCGTCCACCTTCTCTCTTCCGGTATCTTCGGTGTAATGATTTCGCTGTAGGTCCTGTCCAGGAAACTCTCATTTTCCCGGATGATCCTGGGGTCATCCAGTTGCAATAGACAATAGACAATAGACAATAGACAATAGGTGCAGGAGGAGGCCATTCGGCCCTTCGAGCCAGCACCGCCATTCAATGTGATCATGGCTGATCATTCTCAATCAGTACCCCGTTCCTGCCTTCTCCCCATACCCCCTGACTCTGCTATCCTTAAGAGCTATATCCAGCTCTCTCTTGAATGCATTCAGAGAATTGGCCTCCACTGCCTTCTGAGGCAGAGAATTCCACAGATTCACAACTCTCTGACTGAAAAAGTTTTTCCTCATCTCAGTTCTAAATGGCCTACCCCTTATTCTTAAACTGTGGCCCCTTGTTCTGGACTCCCCCAACATTGGGAACATGTTTCTTGCCTCTAACGTGTCCAACCCCTTAATAATCTTATACGTTTCGATAAGATCTCCTCTCATCCTTCTAAATTCCAGTGTATGCAAGCCTAGTCGCTCCAGTCTTTCAACATATGATAGTCCCGCCATTCCGGGAATTAAACTAGTAAACCTACGCTGCACGCCCTCAATAGCAAGAATATCCTTCCTCAAATTTGGAGACCAAAACTGCACACAGTACTCCAGGTACGGTCTCACTAGGGCCCTGTACAACTGCAGAAGGACCTCTTTGCTCCTATACTCAACTCCTCTTGTTATGAAGGCCAAAATTCCATTGGCTTTCTTCACTGCCTGCTGTACCTGCATGCTTCCTTTCAGTGACTGATGCACTAGGACACCCAGATCTCGTTGTACGTCCCGTGTTCCTCTCCAGTTGTCTCTCCAGTGCCCCTACACGGTCCTTCAGGAGATGAACCTGGACACACTTTCCGCAGTTGTAGCAGCCAGAGGCACCATCAGTGTCCCTGACCTCCCACATCCTGCAAGCATCACACTGGATCAGCTGACCTGTCATTTCTTCACTGCGACTCACCCTCTCCAACTTCTCCCTCAGCCTCCTTGCCAAAGACTCTCAAGCCAAAGACACACACTTTTCTCACATGGCACTCGAGCCGAAGACTCGCACTTTTCTCACAAGGCACTTCTCTCGACAAGGCCGCTCCCCGACAGGCCGCTCCCCCAGAGCAAACCTTGCTTATATTAGCTGATAAATGGACTACTTCGCTAACATGCCGATTCGCTAATTAAATTCCTCAGCCAATCCCCGCACTCAATTCTTCACCTGCCGCTCCTCTGCCGACCTTGAAGGTATGTGTTGCAGGCTGGTCCCAGCTGGTTTTTAAATCACCCAATCCTGAAAAAGCACTGAAAACCTCCCCAAGATAGGCACAAAATGCAGGAGTAACTGAGAAACAAGCAGCATCTCTGGAGAGAAGGAAAAGGTGATGTTTCGGGTTGAGACTCTTCTTTATTGTTATCTTCTCAACGGTATGAGAATGAGACATCTAAGCAGGTGGAGATCAAGGAAAATGGAGAGTAGATCATTGCTAGTTCGGAGAAGGTAACAACAAAGAAAGGACTCGACTTGTTCCTTCTCTCCAGAGATGCTGCCTGTCCCACTGAGTTACTCCAGCTTATTGTGTCTATCTTCGTTTTAAACCAGCATCTGCAGTTCCTTCCTCCACATTTCATCTATGTTCAAGTTATTAGTAATGCCAGTAAGCCATATATCAAATGTGTACCACTGAAGTAAGCTGGAATCTCTCCATGATCCACATGTGCTTGTGTTAATGGTGCTTCCATTATTGCATTCAATGGGAAATTTCACAATTTTAACTCTGCATTGATGAAGCCACAACTGTTACGTTCAAGTCAGGATGATGAGAGACGAGGATAGAAATATTTAAGGAATGGCACTCCCCAGTCAGCTCTCCCTGTTCTTCATGCTAGTCAAGCACAAGGGATTGGCAAGTACAGTTAAAGTGAGCCTGACATGTCCTTGCAATGTATTTTATATCTAATGAATGCTACAGTGAGGAGACGAGTGTTGGACTAATTGATGTTGAACCTTATTGCGGAGATGTCAACTAGGCCAACTGCTCTTTGCTAATTGATGCTGATTTTTGGGTGTTTGTGTGACATTGTAGAACTGCTGATCCAGAAAATGAATAAATAAATAAGTACAATAGATAAATGATCACATCCAGTTCCCTTTTGGAGTTGAGAGAGGGCTACTAAAGGCGGAGGATTCATTTTATCATGAATCTGTTTGAATCATAAGTTTTCACTCTTGTTGAAGATATATATTTTAAAACATTCACTGTTTAATGAAAGTTGTCTCCCTGGAGGTATGGTTCCATAAATATTCCAGCTAAGGATCTCAGTAATAACCTCCGGAGAATGAAGCTGAAATGCATCACTGGTTTATTTTTTGAGCTGGTAAATGCTGGGAAAGTTTGGAGGAGCAGGGAAATGTACGATTAATTATTGAAGATGCAATCTCTGAGCTACTTATAGGCAGACAGACACTTGATTAGGAACCTAATGTGAGGAAAATCAATGATAGTGGTTCCATAGGGGAATGGAATGAGATTGTTGGGCAATTTTCTAGCTTTAGATTTTCATTGCTTATGACAGGTGACAATGTTACTGATGAGGCTTTGACTGCATGTTGTACATGACCTTTTCCAAATTGCTCAAGTTTGCTTCTTTTTCAAATAAGTTCTTAACACCGAAAATCTCTACAGGATTATTAACAAATATCGACCTAGTGACCATATCGGGGAAGGAAGCTCTTTAATTGAGAAAGTGGAGAAGCAAGTGGTCTGAAGGCATGACTGACAGGAACCCCCATGGTGATGTGCTGAAGTTTGATATAATTGGCCTCGGATAATGGTGACTGACCTCCATTCTGACAAGTGAAAGTCCAACATTGTCCCGAGGAGTGATGTTGGTTTCACGTTTGCTTCCAGGTATGTTGCCTTGATGGGTGCTGCTATCATCACCTCTCCCACAATATTTAGTGTCCGCACTCATGACTCAGCAAGGTCTGCAAAAATGTCTGGAACTAAATGATAAGGAAGAATTCAACGTAGACAGGATGGAAAAACAGACACAGATTTATTCAAGCCCACCGAGATATCTACCTAGAAATGTAGGTGTTACTTTTTGTCTTTAATCATGCATTTCATCATTTTGTCAGTACCAGGAGAAAAGGAATAATTGGAAGGGAAGTTTGATTGAAAGATATGGCATGGAATTGTGCCCTTCGGCCCCCTGAGCCCACACTGGTCATTGATCACCCGTTCGCAATAGTTCTATGTTATCCAATTTTCACATCCACTCTTCACACACTTGGGGCAATTTACAGAGCCAATTAACCCACAAATCCACATGTTGTTGGGATATGGGAGATAGCTGGAGACTGAAGAAGGTCCTGATCTGAAATATCACCTATCCATGTTCTTGAGGGTTGGTGCCTGTCCTGCTGAGTAACCTAATGTGAGGAAACCTTTCCTTAGTAAACCAGCGTCTGCAGTTCCTTGGTTTGCTCTCATGGTCCTGTTAAGAGCCTTTATACCTGGTATGATGTCAGTTAACCCTTCTTAATTACTTCAGAACATGTGTATTGATCACAGCAAATCATAAGAGTCGTAGAGTCATACAGCATGGACACAGACCCTTCGGCCCAACTTGTCCATGCCGATCAAGATGTCCCATTTAAGATTCAACTCAGGTTATTTGCAAAATCCTCTTAAATGTTGCTGTAATTTACATAGTGGAGTGGAATCCTACTAATGTGCAGTTTTAATATTTGTGATGGACCAGTCGGTGTTAGTAACATTAGTTTGTAGTGAGTCCAAATGAGCGGTATTATTCAAATACTTTATTGTCGGTAAAACCCGTGACAAACGCAACGCACTTACTTTTGGACTAACACTAACTTCGCTCACTAATCTAATCTCTAACTCCAGTTTGGCGCCAGGTATTTAAATACCTCGCGCTCCCTCAACCCGTGACCGTAAACCAATCCGAGAGTGATAGGAGGCGGGGTGGACGCCGCCGCTGGAGGCGATGGGGGGTCCACTGGAGCGGAGGGTGTAGGTGACGGGGGGCACTTGATCGACAACGGAGGCCCAGGCCCAACCATAGGCGGCGGAGGCCCGAGAGATGGTAACCCGGGCGCCGCTGGCGGGACCAGTCGAGCGGCCACAGGCCGGCCCCGGCGCGGCGGCTGAGCCACCGACATGGGGAGGTCCTGGTCCAAATGGGCCGGCTTGAGACGGGACACTGAAACAAGCTCCTGGCGATTTCCTACCTGCAAGGTGAAGGTTACAGTCCCTCTTTTGAGCACCTGGAACGGGCCCTGGTAAACCGGCCGAAGAGGGGGGCGGTGGGAATCTTTCCGAAGAAACACGAAATCACAGCCCCACAATTCCGACGGAACGTGAACTGCTGTGCTTCCGTGACTGGAGGTCGGGACTGGAGCCAGAGAACCCACCCGTGCCCGGAGGGAGCCCAAGACTGACGTGACGGATGGTGGCAAGGCGGGAGTGGAAGGGAGAATGTCACCCGGCACCCGCAGGGGCGAACTGTAGACGAGCTCGGCCGAAGATGTGCCCAGCTCAGCCCGCTTACGAATGCCGAGGAGGACCCAAGGCAGCTGGTCAGCCCAATCGTAGCCAGTCAGGTGAGCACAGAGGGACGCCTTCAGCTGCCGATGGAAGCGCTCAACCATCCCGTTGGCTTGGGGATGATAGGCAGTGGTCTGCTGTAGGTAAGAACCATACAGCTGTGCCAGCACGGCCCAGAGGGACGAGGTGAACTGAGCTCCCCGATCTGTAGTGATGATAGCCGGGACACCGAAACGGGCCACCCAATGCAACGCCAGGGCCCGTGCACAGGAGGCCGCCGAGGTGTCCGACAACGGGAGCGCCTCCGGCCAACGAGTGAACCGATCAACCACCGTCAGTAGATGAGTATAACCCCTAGAATAGGGCAATGGACCCACCAAATCCACATGGATGTGGAAAAAACGGACGGGGGGAACCTCGAATCTCTGGTATGGGGGCTGGACATGGCGATGAACTTTGGAGGTCTGGCACGGAATGCAGGCGCGTGCCCAGGCTGCCACCTGCTTTCGCAGGCCATGCCAGACAAACCGGTCAGCCACCATGGCTGAAGTCGCCCTGATGGACGGATGTGCCAGGCCATGAATGGCCTCAAAAACCTTACGCCGCAGAGCGGCAGGCACCACCGGGCGAGGGCGTGGGAGGGAAACGTCACACCACAACTTGGTACCTGTGGGGCCACACGCCACCTGCTCCAAACCCAGTCCCGAGGCTGTGGAGGCGTACACCGCGGCAGTCCCTTCCAGGCGCTGAGCCTCCGCTAGCTCCTGGAAATCCACCTGTTTACCAACCACGGCTACGGAGGGAATGGCCGGCCGGGACAGGGCATCAGCAACGGCATTCAGCGTACCCGCAATATGACGGACATCGGTCGTAAACTCCGAAATCAGGGTTAGGTGCCGCTGCTGGCGAGCCGACCACGGATCAGAAACCTTAGCAAAAGCGAATGTCAGAGGTTTGTGATCCGTGTAGGCCACGAAAGAACGGCCTTCCAAAAAATAACGGAAGTGGCGGACTGCTAAATAAAGGGCCAGGAGCTCCCTATCGAACGCACTGTACTTGAGCTCCGCTCGAGAGAGCTGCCTGCTGAAAAACGCCAGGGGCTGCCAATTACCGTCGACCTGCTGCTCCAAAACCCCACCCACCGCCACGTCTGAGGCATCCACCGTCAGAGCCATGGGGGCGGAGGAGCGCGGGTGCACCAGCATGGTGGCGTTGGCGAGGGCCTGTTTGACCGCAACAAAAGCCGTCTCTGCAGCTACGGACCATACCAACTCAGCGGGGTTACCTGCGAGACATTGAAAAAGGGGGCGCATGACCCGAGCTGCTGCAGGCACGAACCGATGATAGAAGTTCACCATGCCCACGAATTCCTGCAAGCCCTTGATGGCAGTAGGGCGAGGGAAAGAGCGGACCGCGTCCACTTTAGCTGGCAAAGGAGTGGCACCGGCTGGAGTAACCCGGTGACCCAAAAAATCCACCGCTGACAGGCCGAATTGGCATTTGTCCGGATGGAGAATCAGGCCATGGTCTTGCAGCCTCTGGAACACCGTGCGGAGGTGGACCAAGTGCTCCTGGACCGAACGGCTGGCAATCAAAATATCATCAAGGTAAATAAACACAAACGGCAACCCTCGACCCACCCGGTCCATCAGACGCTGGAATGCCTGAGCTGCATTTTTAAGGCCGAAAGGCATACGCAACCACTCAAACAACCCGAACGGAGTAATGGTCGCCGTTTTTGGAATGTCCGGCGGGTGGACCGGGATCTGATGGTATCCCCGCACCAAATCAATTTTTGAAAATATTGTAGCCCCCTCCAGGCTAGCTGAGAAGTCCTGAATGTGTGGAATCGGGTAGCGGTCCGGCCGTGTTGCCGCGTTGAGTCGACGGAAGTCACCACATGGTCTCCACCCCCCAGACGCTTTGGAAACCATGTGCAAGGGGGAGGCCCACGGACTACTCGAAGGCCGAATAATTCCTAGCCTCTCCAAGTTTAGGAACTCCTCTCGCGCCCTGGCCAGCTTGTCGTGTGGGAGGCGCCGTGCCCGGGCAAAAACCGGCGGCCCCTCGGTCGGGATGAAATGAACGACCCCGTGTTTCTCAGAAGGTGCATCGAAACGCTGCTCGAGGAGCTGCGGGAAGTCGGCTAGGACCGCATCGAACTGACCGGGAGCCGTGGTAATGGCCTGGATTACTGGGCTGGGTGGGGCGGCGCTTGTAGAAGCCTCTGGGCCAGTACCCCGGGGCCGTACATCAGCCGAGGGTTGCAGGCCCCTCCCGCGGACGTCTGCGACCAAAGAAAACGCCCATTGAAAATCTGCACCCAATATGGCCTGGCCCACATCCGCAACGATGAATTCCCAATGGTAAGTCCTGGACTCGAAGGACAGGGACATAGTCCTTTTACGGTAAGTACGGATGGTGCTACCATTCACTGCAATGAGGGGCGGGCCCTTCCCCCCCACTCGAACTTCACAGTCATAGGGGGGCACAATACTCACGACCGCTCCCGTATCCACTAGAAAGACGATCCCGGTACTCTGATCTGTAGCGTAGAGGCGGCAATTACGGCCAATCGAGACTGCCTCTACATTCGATCGGCCCAGGCATTTCCCGGAAACGAACACGGGGATCTACAGCTTCGTGCCTCACTGCCCCACCGCCGATGGAAAGAGCACCAGCCACGCCTATCCGGCTCTGTTGTTCGAGCCCGCTGCCAATGAACAGGCGCCGCCGCCCTCTCTTGGCGGGCCGACTGCGAAATAGCGGCCGATGTGTCGCTCTCCCGGCCGCACCCCCGACTGCCGCTGGGCCTCGAGACCCGGTTAATGGAGCCGTCTCGGGTGCACCGCTCCCTAACGAGCGTGTCGGCCTTCTCGGCGAACGCTACCGGATCTTCAAAAGGGACGTCCGCCAACATCAACCTGACGTCCCCAGGTAGCTTCTCCCGAAAGGCCCCTTCGAATACCATGCATGGCTGATGGTCGCCCACCAAGGTCAGCATCTCGGACATCAATTCCGACGGCAGCCGCTGCCCCAGGTCTGGCAAATGGAGGAGCCTCAGTGCCCGTTGGTTCTGGGCCCAGCCGAAGGTCCGCAGCAGGAGCCTCTTGAGCCCCACGTACTGCTCCGTTTGGGGTGGACTGGTCAGGTATCGACTGACCCGCGCAGCCACCTCCGCCTGCAGACAGCTCACCAGGTGGTGGTACTTCTCCTGGTCTTCCTCCACCCTTTTAAGATGGAACTGCGATTCCGCCTGCACAAACCACAGGTGCGGCTGATGGGCCCAGAACGGCGGTAGATGAATCTCACCCGCGCTCGCTCCCGCCTGCGACATGCTGCTGCTTGCTTCTTACGTTCGAGGTCACCAATGTAGTGAGTCCAAACGAGCGGTATTATTCAAATACTTTATTGTCGGTAAAACCCGTGACAAACGCAACGCACTTACTTTTGGACTAACACTAACTTCGCTCACTAATCTAATCTCTAACTCCAGTTTGGCGCCAGGCATTTAAATACCTCGCGCTCCCTCACCCCGTGACCGTAAACCAATCCGAGGGTTCTAGACTACCTGGCCAATCCATATGTCCCTACAAGTTTAACTTTGCATCATGTTTGGCTCAGGTGTTGTGGACCAAAGGGCCTGCTAATGTGCTGCACTGGTCTAAACAAAACCCAAGCCACTAACAAATAGCTCAATGAGTTTAAGTGAATATTACTTTTTCAGAACAAGCTTGATTTGGAATGCAGATATCTGTAAAAGCTAATCCACAAATGAATATTTAAATTTATTTTGTTTCAATGAAATTCTGCAGGATCTGGTCAGTGTTTCACTGTTGAAAAGTACATCATTTTTCGTTGACATGGTAAACGGAAAATGTCTACTTAATTTATTAGGGCACGTCTTCAGAATGGACGGTATCACAAAATGCTGGAGTAACTCAGCAGGTCAGGCAGCATCTAGGAGAGAGGGAATGGGTGACGTTTCGGGTCGAGACCCTTCTTCAGACCAGAATGGATAATATCAACGCAGCAGAACCTCAAAATAGAATATAAAATATTTATTTTAGAATAGGCAAGGAAGGGATAGAAATCGAAGGAAAAATAAGACACCACAAAAGAGATGAATGAACTCCCTCAAAAACTGCTGAAGATGGTAATCTCTCAACCTGTAACCATCGTATCATTTAACTTCTTACCAAAGAGACCAATGGCTCAGGTGGTATTGACAAACCTAATCTAACATCAACACAGAATGGTGGGACTTGCAAAGATCTACAATCAATAAGTTCACAGAAAGAGTGACACGAGCAAATGTCCATAATCCATTACAATAAAATCAAATCAGGACAATACAAAACCTGTAATAAAAATTCCTGCGTGGATAAGTCAATTTTCATGAAAGATCATCACATTCTTATCAGTTTCATCATTTTCAAATGCAATCTTCTGCTTCGCTATCCCATAAACAAGCTTTAGATGAAATATATTCAGTTAAAGTAATTCTGAGGATGACACAGATGACTGATGGATGAGCCCTGATGTTTTTTAAAGGCAGCAAAATACTGCACAGTCCCAAAGATTGTGAATTGATGGTGTGGTGTTTTAAGGTGGTGTTCTGCAGCTTGTCAAGCAGATGTTTATGTTGAAGCAATGTGTTGGTCTTTAAATTATCTCAAAAGTAAATTACTTACTGACATTTTGATCTCTGTTATTTTATTGCAATTGGTCTGTGAATTACATTGTATTGTCAAGTTGTATTATCTTTCCACATAAATTCTAATGTTATTGAATTAATCTTCAGCTCTGCCACACTGAAATCCTGACTGACATAAGAATTTGTGCATACACTCAATGATCTTTGAAGTAAAACAATGCGGGTTATATATAACTATTTTCTCATTCAAAGTTGCCTTGAAACTATATTTTTAATAGTAGAAAAAAATAACCTTGAACAGCTTGCTATGTAAAATATAACAGCTACCATAAAAAAAGATTGGATTATTGTTTGGAAGAATAATAGCTTAGTATTATGTTGTCATAAAATGCAATAGAGTAAACATAAAAACATTTTATTCGGCATGATGTGTTAGTTGCCTTTGCACATATCATCTTTTAACTGTGAAGTTTGCTTCTTATGTCTGCCATCAAGCAACATTAAGCAAACAATACTGATCGGATTATGTTTGCACTCATGTCTTGCACATTTGACAATGGACTGAAGTGAGGCCCTGTTCAGCAGTTGTCTCCTTCAGACTGTATGAGGAATCAATACAGTATGTTTTGTTGTTAGTCTCTGGAGTATGGATATCTTGAGACTATCAGTGGCAGTGACCAGCAGTGAGATGGATACGATACAATACAATACGATACATTTTTTTTTCATATTTCAGATACAGCGCGGAAACAGGCCTTTTCGGCCCACCAAGTCCGCACCGCCCAGCGATCCCCGCACATTAACACTATCCTACACACACTAGGGACAATTTTCACATTTACCCAGTCAATTAACTTACATACCTGTACGTCTTTGGAGTGTGGGAGGAAACCGAAGATCTCGGAGAAAACCCACGCAGGTCAAGGGGAGAACGTACAAACTCCTTATAGTACAGCACCCGCAGTCAGGATCGAACCTGAGTCTCCGGCGCTGTATTCGCTGTAAGGCAGTAACTCTACCGTTGCGCCACCGTGCCGCCGTACGATAGATCTTTATTCACTGCAGGAGGGAAATTAATCTGCCAACAGTCACAAACATGAAATTAAAGTGACGAATGGAAAGGATTGGGGATGTGCAAAGATTGGGGTGGGGGGCTGGGGAAAGGGGAGTCAGTCTACCCCGTGACAGAAGGGGGAAGAGTTATACAGTTTGATAGCTACAGGGAAGAAGGATCTCCTGCGGTGTTCTGAACTGCGTCCTAGTGGAAACAGTCTGTGGCTGAAGGTACACCTCAGGTTGACCAGTGTGTCATGGAGGGGGTGAGCTGTATTGTCCAAGGTGCTCCGCAGTTTGAGGAGCATCCTCCCCTCCAAGACTACCTCCCTTGAATCCAACTCCACCCTCAGGACGGAGCCAGCCCTCCTGATGAGCTGGTTAATCCTGTTGGCGTCCGCGGCCTTCGCCCTGCTGCCCCAGCACACGGCAGTGAAGAAGATGGCACTGGCTACCACCGATTGGTAGAACATCTGTAGCATCATAGAGGGGCTGGGCAGAGATTAGAGAGGGTCTGGGACAAAGGAAGTCTAAGGAGCTCAGCGGAATTTCTCTGGATTTACAAAATCTCGATTATCTTTCTCTTCCAGGTCTTGCCCTGGTTTGACTTACCACAATGTGACACTTAAACCGCATCTGAACGCGCTATAGACCCCGATCTGAATGCACTATATTCTGACCAATAGATCAGCTGGTATTGGCAAGCACAATTGCTGGAAGTAATCATTCCTTTTTTTATTTTGAAGCCTTACTGGATGATTCTTAAGTAATGTCATTCTTGGACAATAGCTCTGACATGCTCCTTAATCAATAGACCAATTCCCCCTCATTTACCCCCACCTCTATCTCACCTGTAGCACTTGTATCCTGGAAAAGGGCAAGGCAAAGCGATAATAATTTATTACTCAAAACAGAATTTCTAAAATAAAAAAATTAAGCTGTTTTATATTTATTTAACACAATGCATATATGTTGGAGGGAATTTTATGTTTAACCCGTACCCTGAATCTGGCTTCACATAGGGCCCAGTTGCCCTTGTAATTACAGCTCCGATAGGAAAAGGCACAAAGAACATCTCAGAGAGCAGTGGGGAGTTTCTCAAACAAGTTGGATAATTCAAGGCCTAAGAAACACTCTGAGAGAACCCAAAGAGTTTCAGAGATTCACAGCACCCACAGTAATTTTTATATTCCCTCGACACAATGGTGACATGTGAAATTATAACTTAGTAACAATTCACCATCAATCAACGTTTACACTCCTGTTTCATGTGGAATTTACACCTGATAAATCTATTTTTCGCCTCTCCGAACATCCTTAGGTTCCCTTCACTATGTTGGCCTCATTTCACCCTTCCCCAGTATACAAACTCTTGGGTTAAACATACTTAAACTACTGAGTAGTTTATATGATAATTTCATATATCAATATGTAATAATTTCAATTTGAAAATGAACTTTGAATTTGTTACATGTATAATTGAAGTATTAAAATAAATGAGAAATTGTGAGCAAATGTTTGATAATGGAAAATTGCTGTGCATTGCAAAATGCAATAAGATGTCAGCACATTAGTTTGAAGAGATGGACTTCACTAACTTATAAATTGTGGTAATTTTTAACAGGAATTGACCTGAATTTGTTGATGACATTTTAAGCATGATTTAGAGCACGCATAAGTAAGATTTGCGTAAATGTTTGCACTTATTACACCACGTTGTCCTGTTAGCAGTGCCATCCCTGAAAGCTGCTATTGCCCCCAGAATGAATTAATCACCGTTGGTATTTACAGCAAATGTGCTCGCCAATACGGGCTGATCTCTTGGTCTCTTTGGCTGATGATAAGGGCATAAAGGTGTACAGCAATTTTTTTAGCCCTTTGACTTCTTTCAGCGTACAGTACATAAAGGTGTACTGCAATTTTTTTAGCCCTTTTACTTCCTTCAGCGTGTTACAAAAGCATTTACATTTGACGTTTTAAATTGGTGAGATTGTGATTATTATCTACTACTAGACCAAGTGGACCCGTTGGGCCCAAACCTCTCCTGCATTGGTGCAGCACCCTCTCCTCCCCTCCTCCCCTTCCACCCCCCCCTCGCCCCCTCCCCTCCCCCCTCGCCCCCTCCCTCCCCTCTCCCTCCCCTCCCCTCCCCTCTCCCTCCCGCTCCCCTCCCCTAACCTCCCCCTCCCCCTTCCCCTCCCCCCTTCCCCTCCCCCCCTACCATCCCACTCAACCCCCCCTCATCCTCCTCCCCCCTCCCTCCCTTGGAGAGAGATTTAAACTTTAAAATATGAATATCTTTAAAAATATAACACCGATATCAATGAAACCTCTTCCATTAGCACCAAAGGGACGACAGTGATTAAGGTGGGCCTAAAATTGTTGCGCTATAGTGTACTGTTTTGGCTGTAGTTCAGGAACAAACAAACAAACAAACAAATGAGAGTTTTAGTATATGGATGATCTATAAATTATTCATTGCAGACATTGTTTTTGCCATTTTGAACAGGACAACAAGGTGGTGAACAAACTAGTCTCATCCCTTTATCCTGAATGAAGTGGTAAAACCAGTTTTGTGGGCATTAAATGGACCGCACTAGTTCAGTTTAGTTTCATTTTTGTTTCGTTTAGAGATACAGCATCGAAACAGGCCCTTCGGCCCACCGAGTCCGCGCCAACCAGCGATCCCCGCATATTAATGCACATTGATCAGTCTGAAGAAGGGTCTCAACCCGAAACGTCACCCATTCCTTCTCTCCAGAGATGCTGCCTGCCCCGCTGAGTTACTCCAGCATTTTGTGTCTACTTTAACGCCACCCTACATGCACTAGGGACAGTTAACATTTATACCAAGCCAATTAACCTACAAACCTGTATGTCTTTGGGGTGTGGGAGGAAACTGAAGATCTCGGAGAAAACCCACGCAGGTCACGGGGAGAACGTAAAACTCTGTACAGACAGCACCTGTAGATGGGATCGAACCCGGGTCTCCTGCACCGCAAGTGCTGTAAGATAGCAACTCTACCGCTGCACCACCTATATAGCCCTATAATTACTATTCTCCTATAAATAAATGGCTTGTTCGTAGGGCAATAAAAGTTATCGGAAAATGCTCTTGCTTGTGTTGGTTAGTGTTGGTTTTGGGTCCAGCTTTCACTGACTGGGACAAAAACACAAACTCCAGACTAAAACTTTCAAATATGGTTGCACTTGTAGCATGAAGAGTGAGAAAACACTTCCAGGAGAAATTTTGTGGGCAGCCTTATTTAATCTAACTCTGATATGATATTCCAGAATTGTGGTTTTCATTAGTGAGGTTATCCTATTAGTAATTGTGATTAAATGGATCAATTTGCCTCCTCAATTTCAAAGGTGTTTTATTTGTCACATGTATAACTGCACAGTGACGTTCTTTTTTCATATTTACACATGCAGGTATCATCATGTTTTGGTGCCATTTCCAAAGTATTTCTATACATTCTGTACGATATGATACAATAGTACTTTATGTATCCCAGGAGGGAAATTGATCTGCAAACAATCATAAAACACAAGATACATGACACATGAAATTAAAGTGATGAGTGGAAAGGATTGGGGATGTGTAAAGATTTGGGGGGGGAGTCAGTTTACCCCACGGCAGAAAGGGGAGACACAAAAGATAGACACAAAAAGCTGGAGTACATCAGCGGGCCAGGCAGCATCTCTGGAGGAGATCTCAGACTGAGGAAGGGCCTCGATCCGAAACGTCATCCATTCCTTCTCTTCAGTGATGCTACCTATTCCGCTGAGTTACTCCAGCTTTTTGTGTCTACCCTTCTAAATACATATGGTGGATAATAATACAGTGGTAATCTCTTTAAGTGTTTGTCTGCAATGCTATAGTGTGAATTTTAGGGTCACTCTTTTGTAATGAAATGTAATGAAAAATCTTTGTTTTCTATGCTAACTATGTAAATTATCTAAAAAAACCTCTTTTTTAGAGGTTCCATTGACATTTAATAATAATCATAACCTCTGTTGTTTTATTTGGCAATTTAGTTTAAATACATAAAGTGTGGAGATTTTCTGGAGAATATGTGATCATATTAACTCTAATTGTGTTTGATATCCTGTAGAGTGTATGTTGGAGTTTGGGGTCTATTATGTAAACTGGGATGTGGCAGCAAAAATATAATCAACACCTTTACTTCCTCAAAAAGTTAAAGAAATTCCGCATGTCTCCAATAACTCTTTTCAATTTCATCAGCTGCAATGCGGGAGCATCCTATTTGGATGCATTACACTTTAGTATACAACTGCTCTGCCCAAGACCAGAAGAAATTGCATAGCGTTGTGAACAAAGGCTCAATTCAACACAAAAAGCAGCAAATTCATTACTCAAGTCAAGTCAAGTCAATTTTATTTGTATAGCACATTTAAAAACAACCCACGTTGACCAAAGTGCTGCACATCTGATTAGGAAAAAAAAAAGAAACATACATACTGACTCTATCGACGCAATGCACTGCCTTGGGAAAGCAGCCGACTGAATGAAGGATGCTCACATCTCGATCATTCTCTTTTCTTGCCCCATCCATCAGACAGAATATACAAAAGCTCGAAAGCATGCACCCATCAGATTCAAAACGCGCTTCTTCTCTCCTGTTTAGTTTAATTTAGTTTATTTTAGATATACAGCGAGAAAACAAGCCCTTCGGCCCACCGGGTCCGCACTGACAAGCAATCCCCGCACATTAACACTATCCGACATGCACAAGGGCCAATTTTTACATTTACCAAGCTAATTTACCTACATACCTGTACATCTTTGGAGTGTGGAAGGAAACTGAAGATCTCGGCGAAAACCCATGCAGATCACAGGGAGAACGTACAAACTCCGTACAGACAGCGCTCCTAGTCGGGATCGAACCCGGGTCTTCAGCGCTGCAAGAGCTGTAAGGCAGCAACGCTACTGCTGTGCCACCATGCCGCCCTATTCTCAGACTCATGAACGGACCTCTCATGTGCTGGCGATGAATCCCTAATCTTCCAATCCACCTCATCGTGACCGCTGCACATTTTTAAAATCTGCAATTTCTCAAAATGCAGTAACACTGTATTTTTCACTGTTTATTTTTTCTTTTGCACTACCTGATGTACTAATGCATGGTATAATTTACATAGTTAGCATAGAAAACAAAGATTTTTCAATACTTTTCGGTATTTGTGACAACGATAAACCAATACAAATACCACTACACATTTGACATCTGAAAATCCTGATATGAGGTTAATTAGCAAATAGATAAAACTAATACATTTATACTTTAATGAACATGCTACGGTCCTGTTAGTGTTAAAGGTCTTTTCTTGCATTAGCTGTCTCTTTTAAAATGTCACCGAAAGAAAGGTAATAGCATTCTACCTCAAATAAATTATTCATACCCTATTACATTTCCTGAGCTACTGTTATATGTTGCACCTTAATCATCCATTTCTAATCTGAATGTGAGATGGCAATGTCAAGATTAATGTACGATTAAAAATAACTCACTTCAAATAGAAATTTAAATGGGAATCAATAAAATAAACAACAAATGAAGGTTGAAGCCGATGGGAACATTACGAATTTGCTGCTACTCAATTTAATCATTTTGACTAAAATATTGTTCTTCATAAAATTATTGAAGAGTTTACATCACCACAGACTATGTTAAATATCAAAGGCTGGTCCATTAATTTTCTGTCATAGCCAAACCTAAATATCAGTTGAATGTTTAAGCCTAACTCCAGTAAGAAAATATGAAATTTAGTCATTCTCATTATTCTTGACACCATTCATTGTTTTCAGAAATATGCATAATGGAATATTATCAAGTATCGGTAATACTTTGGACTTGACTATAACTTGATCTTGTTACAAGGGTTGCTAAAGTTATGAAATGAGCAAATAACAAAGTGCACAAAAGTACTTCATTTCATGACTTGAATGAAGTTATTAGAATATTAATACCGTCAATACGTAAAAATATACTTTACTCAAATACAAAACGTCAAATTAGAATTACTTCGCTTACCTCTTATTATATATTAATTTTGAACCAATGAATAATATAATTATTAGCTTTAATGGTTCTGCCCTCTGGTAACATTTGACTTGATTTCATTGCATTTAATTAGGTGCCAATTAAACCTTGGAATTCGAAAGCTTTTTGCATCTCAACTCCAAATCAAATTGATTTTATTTTTATTTTTAGGAATGAATGAACGAACAAATGAATTTGACAATGGTTGCTTTTCTGGTCTCCGTATTAAAAAAGTGCTCTGGGTTAAGACATTTCCCTTCAGCGCTGCCGTCGCAGCTGCGGCTTGCCTGCAGTCCGTCTGTCTTTTGTGTTTTTTGTTGTTTTGTCTGAATTGTAGTTTAATATGATGTAGTGTTTGTATGTTATGTTTTGGGGGGGGGGGGGGGGGGGGGAGGGAACGGGAACTGTAACATTCTCTCTCCAGAACGGAGACGTGACCTTTGTTCTGTGTCGTGTCTCCATTCCCGTTGCGGCCTACCACCGGCCATTCACCTGGGGCTCTGGTTCGCAGAGCCCGCGGCGCGGACTCACCACCTGCGGCGCTGGCTGCCTGCGGATGCTGCGGGCGCGGCTGCGACTCGTCTCCGGAGGCTCCAGCGCGGGCCGCGTGGACGTCGGAAGCCCGCAGGCCCCTGGATGGGGGCCGACATCGGGAGCTCCGGCAGCGGCAGAGGCAGCGTGTTCGCCCGCCCCGATTCGCGGGGCTTGGGTCGGCCCGCCACGGACCTTTCACTATCCGGCGCGGCCTGAAATAGGCCGTTGACCTTTCACCGCCCAGCGGGGGCTTCAATATCGGGAGCCCCGACCGCCCCGACGTGGCAAATCCAACAGCCTGACCGCGGGACAAGACGGCAGGGAAGAGAAAAAGACATTTTGGCCTTCCATCACAGTGAGGAGGGACTGGAGGAGACTCACTGTGATGGATGTTTCTTTTTGTTTGGTGTTAGTTGTGATTGTATGTGTTATTGCATTTTTATTGATTAATCTTATTGGTCTTATTGTTCAACTGCGGGTAATGTTTCATTTTACTACACATTTATGTGTATGTAACAAATAAACGACTATTGACTATTGACTATTGACTATTGATATGAATTTCAAGCTAATTGGAGACAGTCTTCTATGTTTGAAGTAGTGACAATGATTGTGCAGAACAGACAGAGAGTTTCAAATTACTTTCAATCAACAAAGGTTAACTAAGTATATTATCAAAGATGCACAGACTGACATTTGTACAGCACTTGTCAAAACCTTTCAGGATATTCCACAACACTTTATAGACAAGGAAGTGCTCTGAAGGGGAGCCACTGCTACAATATTGAAAACATAACAGTCGAGCTGACATTTCCTGCCAACAGCAATGTAATAATGACCAAATAATCTTTTTTATTTTACTAATGTCGATTGAAGGATACATTTTGGGCAGAACGCTGGGATTAGTCCCCTGCAGTGGAGTCCTTTGGGTTTATCTGAGAGAGCAGACAGCACCTCGATTTAAAGATTCATCTGCCAAAAGTGTTACAGTTTCCTGGAAGCGCCATTCTTTATTTTGGTGATTATATTTCTAGAGTGGGGCCTTGACTCCAGAGAATACATTCTTTTTTTTTAACCCTTTTTCGGAATCCAAGGTGTGGTTGAAAATTTCTTGTCACTATGCAGCTTTGTAATATTAATGAATGAATGAATGAATGAATGAATAAGTTTATTGGCCAAGTATGTACACGTACAAGGAATATGCCTTGGTGCTCTGCTTGCAAATAACAACACGAACATACAGTAAACAATTAAGAATAAAGCATAAAACATTAAAACATTAAGAATAAAACATTACGGTTTAAACATGTGAGTGAAATAAACCAGAGCAAAAAGAGACTACAGACTTTTGGTTATTGAGTAGAGCTACGACTCGCAGGAAAAAAGCTGTTTTTAAATCTGGCTGTGGCTGCTTTGACAGTCTGGAGTTGCCTTCCAGAGGGAAGTGCTTCAAAAGGTATGTGGCCAGGGTGAGAGGGGTCAGAGATGATCTTGCCCGCTCGCTTCCTGGTGCTTGCAGGAAGAGGACAAGATTAGCATTTTCAGAGTTGTGTAACTTTTAATATCCTTGCACTGCACACATTAGGGCTTGAAGACAGATGAGATTGCAGATACTGGAGCCTTGAGTATAAACAAACTGTTGGAGCAACTCAGCAGGTCAGGCAGCATCTGTGATACATTACGGCTAATAAACAAAACGGTGAAAAAATGTCAATAGAATATTCATGCAGAGATTTTACACCATTTGCTATTTATTGAAATACATCTTTTGAAGGAAAACCGAGGCAGTTAATTTTCTACCTATTATGTGCTTTCCATGGTTTCTTTTCAGCATTTATGTTACAATTATTTATTTAGATATTAGCTATGTTCAGACAAATAATACAATTTAATACAATTTGGCTGCCATGCGCCCTCATTCCATTTGTCAGGAAGTCCGAATTGGAAGTGGAACCTGGAGATGAGGTTCATTTGGAGTTTAGAAGAAAGGGAACTATATCTGATTGTCAGAGAGAGTCTCACAGTCAGAGAGAGGGTGGTGAATCTGTGGAATTATTTTCCACAGAAGGCTGTGAAGGCCTAATCAGTGGATATTCTTAAGGATAGATAGATTTTTGATGTCAGGGGTTATGGGGAGAAGGCAGGAGAATGGGGTTGAGAGGGAGAGATGGATCAGCCATGATTGAATGGTGGAGTAGACTTGATGGGCTGAATGGCCTAATTCTGCTCCTATAACGTATGATCTTATGATTCTGAAAAATAGCTTTCGATATAGAAAAAGTAAATTCTAATTTCAAAGACCCAAGCCCTAGATGTGAGGATGTCATGATATTGTTAATTCTATCTGAGCAAACACCAACATTATAGATATCAGGAAGCGCTGTTGTAAATGTTGAAACAACCTCAGCCTTCCAAGAAGTTGATTTTTCATAAATGCAGACCACAGAATCGACAATCTGTTTGCTTTGAAAAGCTGATGCAATGTTCCAGGGAAAATTAATTAAGTGTTTGGAAGGAATAAAAGCGGATACATTTTAAATCTTTTGGTGGCATAAAAGTAGTGATTCAATTTAATTGTCCATCGTGGAAAATGTTTGACTTTTCCTTCGGTTTCTAAAATGGTCTAGTCCTGTTAACACAACAATAACAACGTTTATTTCCAGTTTGTATTTATATTTACAACTCTGTTTCAACAAAGAACAATATGTTTTAATAGTGAGCAATCTTTTATGATGCAGCACAATTGCACCTTTTGATTTCAAACCCAATCACCACGTTTTCCAGAACTAGGGATGACAGTCTAAGAATAAAGGGGAGGCCATTTAAAACTGAGGTGAGAAAAAATGTTTTCACCCAGAGAGTAGTGAATTTGTGGAATTCTCTGCCACAGAAGACAGTGGTGGCCAATTCACTGGATGACTTTAAAATAGAGTTAGATAGAGCTCTAGGGGCTAGCGGAATCAAGGGATATGGGAAGAAGGCAGGCACAGGTTACTGATTGTGGATGATCAGCCATGAATGGCGGTGCTGGCTCGAAGGGCAAAATGGCCTCCTTCTGCACCTATTTTCTATGTTTACTATGTGTAAGTATCGATGCATTTGTGATCATTTTCCAATGTTCTATAGATTCAGGATCAGTTCCTGTGGATTGGAGGGTAGCTAATGTTGTCCCACTTTTTAAGAAAGGAGAGAGAGAGAAAACGGGAAATTATAGACCAGTTAGTCTGACGTCAGTGGTGGGGAAGATGCTGGAGTCAATTATAAAAGACGAAATTGCGGAGCATTTGGATAGTAGTAACAGGATTGTTCCGAGTCAGCATGGATTTACGAAGGGGAAATCATGCTTGACTAATCTTCTGGAATTCTTTGAGGATGTAACTAAGAAAATTGACAGGGGAGAGCCGGTGGATGTGGTGTACCTTGACTCTCAGAAAGCCTTTGACAAGGTTCCACATCGGAGATTAGTGGGCAAAATTAGAGCACATGGTATTGGAGGTAGGGTACTGACATGGATAGAAAATTGGTTGACAGACAGAAAACAAAGAGTGGGGATAAATGGGTCCCTTTCAGAATGGCAGGCAGTAACTAGTGGGGTACCGCAAGGCTCGGTGCTGGGACCGCAGCTATTTACAATATACATTAATGACTTGGATGAAGGGATTAAAAGTACCATTAGCAAATTTGTAGATGATACAAAGCTGGGTGGTAGTGTGAACTGTGAAGATGCTATGAGGTTGCAGGGTGACCGACAGGTTGTGTGAGTGGGCGGATGCATGGCAGATGCATGGCAGATGCAGTTTAATGTGGATAAGTGTGAGGTTATCCACTTTGGTGGTAAGAATAGGAAGGCAGAGCATTATCTGAATGGTGTCAAGTTAGGAACAGGGGATGTACAACGAGAGCTGGGTGTCCTTGTGCATCAGTCACTGAAAGGAAGCATGCAGGTACAGCAGGCAGTGAAGAAAGCCAATGGAATGTTGGCCTTCATAACAAGAGGAGTTGAGTATAGGAGCAAAGAAGTCCTTCTGCAGTTGTACAGGGCCCTAGTGAGACCGCACCTGGAGTACTGTGTGCAGTTTTGGTCTCCAAATTTGAGGAAGGATATTCTTGCTATTGAGGGCGTGCAGCGTAGGTTTACTAGGTTAATTCCTGGAATGGCGGGACTGTCATATATTGAAAGACTGGAGCGACTAGGCTTGTATACACTGGAATTTAGAAGGATGAGAGGAGATCTTATCGAAACGTATAAGATTATTAAGGGGTTGGACACGTTAGAGGCAGGAAACATGTTCCGAATGTTGGGGGAGTCGAGAACAAGGGGCCACAGTTTAAGAATAAGGGGTAGGCCATTTAGAACTGAGATGAGGAAAAACTTTTTCAGTCAGAGAGTTGTGAATCTGTGGAATTCTCTGCCTCAGAAGGCAGTGGAGGCTAATTCTCTGAATGCATTCAAGAGAGAGCTAGATAGAGCTCTTAAGGATAGCGGAGTCAGGGGGTATGGGGAGAAGGCAGGAACGGGGTACTGATTGAGAATGATTAGCCATGATCACATTGAATGGCGGTGCTTGCTCGAAGGGCTGAATGGCCTCCTCCTGCACCTATTGTCTATTGTCTAAGTGAAGCAGTTTGAAGACTGCTTGTTCATATTAACGTTTTTATTCTTCTTAATGGTTCCTATACTATCTGTTTATCCTCCATCAAAGGCTCTCTACTCCCTAGTGTATAGAATTTGTTGTAGATTGTTTCCATAAATATGGATTAAAAGAGTTCAGACTTTGTTTAAGATTATTATCATTAAAACAATTTAAACAAATGCAAATGATTAATAAAAGGTATTTGATCTTATCAGAAGTTATCTTAAGTAAAAGAAAAGCATTTTATTTTGCCCCAGAAAAACATCTGAAAGGTTGCTCATGCTCAACTAAGTAATAGTATTTTACAATTGGTGCATTTTTCCCTGTAATTATATTATCAATCTATCCCCAAAGTGAAACTGTGTTGAAATATTTGGACTCTTAGGGCCATGTTACCTAATTATTGGCTCTGTGAGCATCATCAAAGGTGAAGGTTTGATTAATGTTTGTGGTAGAAATTTGGATAATGAGACATATATGAGGTTCTAACATAAAAGGGAAATATAAACCAGAGGCATTGACACAGACATAACATTGTACGTTAGGCTTTGTGAACAGGATCTGTAGATGTAAGGTGCTGGAGGAGATAGTTGAGGCAGGGACTATCACAACATTTAAGAGACAATTAGAAAAGTACATGGATAGGACAAGTTTAGAGGGATATGGGCCAAATGCAGGCGTGGTACTAGTGTATATAGGGCATATTGGTTGGTGTGGGCAAGTTGGGCTGAAGGGCCTATTTCCTTCTCTGCCACAGAAGGCAGTGGAAACCAATTTACTGGATGTTTTCAAGGGAGAGTTAGATATATAATGGAATTAAGGGATATGGGGAAAAAGCAGGGATGGGGTATTGATTTTGGGTGATCAGCCTTGATCATATTGAATGGCGGTGCTGCCTCGAAGAGCTGAATGGCCTACTCCTGCACCTATTTTTTTAGATTTAGATTTAGATTTAGAGATACAGTGCGGAAACAGGCCCTTTGGCCCACCGAATCCGCGCCGCCCAGCGATCCCCGCACATTAACACTATCCTACACACACTAGGGACAATTTTTACATTTACCCAGTCAATTAACCTACATACCCTCACGTCTTTGGAGTGTGGGAGGAAACCGAAGATCTCGGAGAAAACCCACGCAGGTCAGGGGGAGAACGTACAAACTCCGTACAGACAGCGCCCGTAGTCAGGATCGAACCTGAGTCTCCAGCGCTGCATTCGCTGTAAGACAGCAACTCTACCGCTGCGCCACCGTGCCGCCCCTTTATTTTTCTATGTTTATCTGTTTCCACACTGCATAACTCTACAACTCTAAGATTTTGAGCACATTAAAGATTTGCGTTTCTGGGAGGAGTCCTAGGCAGTCCAATTGCATTCTATATTATGACTCTGGAGAAGCCGGTAACTGATCTCTCTCTTTCAACTACTAGTGCCTGTCCTGATAGTTTATGAACAGTGTCAGTTCTATAAATCAGAATTGTAAGAATGGTGACATATATTCAAGTGAAACTGATGAGTGGCAAAATAAGATGTGGATTTGCCAGTAATCAAGAGCAGTTTGCTATTGTTGAAGACAGTTTAGGGAGTGACGGCAGTGGAAATAGGGTGGGATAAATATTGATCAAGGGAAGTTATGCTGATCAAGCTGACTGCTGTGATCTAGGTGATGAATACATCAAACATTGGTGAGGCACAATCAGAGAAGTGAATAAAGAGTGGACACAAGGAACTGCAGATGTTGCTTTACAAAAAAGACACAAAATGCTGAGCTACTCCAGCACCAAGTAAATAAAGAGTATTCTTAAAAGTAAAGTAAGGTCAATGGACCATTTAAATATTTAAAACCTGCATTTCTAGCTAATTAAACCATACGTTTGCTGATTCCAATCCTATTCAGTAGCTTTGATCTACTTCCCTTGGTACCTTTACCTTATAGAAATCTTTCAAGCTTTGTCCAGATCTCAAATTTGAGCCACTTCTTACAAGTTGACGCATGTTGGAGAGGGTACAGAGGAGATTTACTAGAATGTTGCCTGGGTTTCAGCACTTAAGCTACAGAGAGAGGTTGAACAGGTTGGGTCTTTATTCTTTGGAGCGTAGAAGGTTGAGGGGGGACTTGATAGAGGTTTTTAAAATTTTGAGAGGGACGGACAGAGTTGACGTGGGTAGGCTTTTCCCTTTGAGAGTGGGGAAGATTCCAACAAGGGGACATAGCTTCAGAATTGAGGGACAAAAGTTTAGGGGTAACATGAGGGGTAACTTCTTTACTCAGAGGGTGGTGGCTGTATGGAATGGGCTTCCGGTGGAAGTGGTGGAGGCTGGCTCGATTTTATTATTTAAGAGTAAATTGGATAGGTATATGGATAAGAGGGGATTAGAGGGTTATGGTCTGAGTGCAGGTAGATGAGACTAGGTCAGGGAGAGTGGTCGGCGTGGACTGGAAGGGCCGAACGGGCCTGTTGCCGTGCTGTAGTTGTTATATGGTTATATGGTTATATGATCAGCATCAACTGATAAGCTTAAATTATCTTCCAATGTATTACTTTACTCTCATATGTTGTAGTTTGGTAACAGAGTGCTGGTATGCCTGGTGCTGTTAAGTTTCTGGGCAATCTCAATCTTATAAACTGTTGATACCAGGAACTTTAACAAGGGTTGGTACCACCAAATAACAATCCTTTTGGGCATGGTCCTTGCATGCACGTATGTGGGATTAAAATGACCTGTTACAAATCAATCCAAGTCAGATTTAGCTGTGGGCTTTATTATTAGAAGAGTGATAATGGGAAAAGGAAATAGTCTAGGATCAATGTTCTCCATAACATGACCAGGGGAGATAATTGGAGAAGGGGCTGAAGATTGCTAACCTTGCAATGTTTTCCTGAAAGATTGTCATGGGTGATATTCTAATGATCGATTTCTAATAAACCATCAGCATCTTAACTTTTCTTTTCGATATGACTTCAATTGTTTTGAGATCTTTTTCTCTATTTACAGGTTGAAAGAAGCCTAGTCAAATGCTTTCTTCAGGCAACCACATTTGAATGAACATTGCAGCTCCATTTGTGCTTTCTCATGACTAAACATCACTGGGTTGCATTTATGTAAATAAATGCATTGTTGAGTTCTTCACTTTGGAGATGATCTGAAAAGATTCAAGAGGCATATTTGACCAAGCTGTACAGTTTCTTAGGCGGGATGTATGTTTGACATTAGCAATTTCATAGCTTCCTCTCATTGACGTACATTGCAATGGTTCAGTAAATACCTTAAATGTCACTGCCTATTTTGCTTAAGATATCAGAGGTAAGCTTCACTGTTATGTTCAGAATGCAGTTACATGTTTAGAATGCTCAAATTATTTCAAGTACAATTCCTACTATTGCTATTATTGATGATAGCTGATGTTCCCCTTTCAACTTATTGCAGAAAGGAGACATTAAATGTCATAACTTGCATCCAGAAAAATTAGTTTATGGGGAAAAAAAGGGAGCAAATTAGGAAGCAATTTGATGAAAGTCTTGAGAGCAGTTCCAAATATTACCGGAAATTGGTAATATTTATCAATTATCATGAAAGTGATTGGTTGTCCTTCAACTAAATGTTGGTAATTTAAAAAAATGATTTGCCAATAGAATTTTTCAAAGGTATCACAAAATGCTGGGGTAACTCAGCGGGTCGGGCAGCATCTCAGGAGAGAAGGAATGGGTGACGTTTCGGGTCGAGACCATTTTGCAGACTGAGGACTTGCCAATAGAATTTGGGAGGTCATGTTGCAGTTATATAAGATGTTGGTGAGGCCACATTTAGAGTATTGTGTTCAGTTCTAAGCACCATGTTATAGGAAAGAGGTTGTTAACTTGGAAAAGGTGCAGAGAAGATTTACAAGGATGTTGCCAGGACACGAGGGCCTGAGCTGTAGAGTGAGGTTAAGCAGGCTGGGACTCTATTCTCTGGAGCGCAGGAGGATGAGAGGTGATCTTATTGTGGTGTATGAAATCATGAGAGGAATAGATTGGGTAAAAGCACAGAGGGTCTTATCTAGAGTAGGGGAATTGAGAACCAGAGGGCATAGTTTTAAGGCGAAGGGGGTAAAGATTTTATAGGAATCTGAGGGGTAACTTTTTCACACAGTGGTGGATGTACGGAACGAGCTGCCAGAGGAGGTAGTTGAGGCAGGGACTATCTCAATGCTTAAGAAGCAATTAGACGGATACATGGATAGGTCAGGTTTAGAGGGATGTAGGCTAAACGCAGGCAAGTGGGGCTCGTGTCGATGGGACATGTTTGTCAGTGTGGGCAATGTGGGCCGAAGGGCCTGTTTCCACACTGTATGACTCTATGACTTCATGACTTTAAAACGTAAATGGCATTATTACAGAGGTTGGCACATATAACCAAATAACAGGGTTGATATAAACTGCCACTACTCACTGGACTTTCCAATTGAGGCTATCTTTTACTTTGCACTGCTGTACGATTCGATACTTTAAAAATGGCTCTGGTATATAAGCACAGCACTACTGTTTCGGTAACCACAAATTATTTAAAAGTCCATAGAACAAAAATAAATATCAGGATTGTGTGATTACATCTAAAACATTTATCTTGCTCACTATATGATAAATTGTAACCGTGCCAGTACAGCACAGGTTGTAAATAATGCATTGTTGTGTTGTAGAGATAATGTTTAATCTTCATAATTCTACTCAGCAGTTTTTTCCAGTTCAATTGAATGAGAGTCAAATTCCTACTTTATCGTTTTGTAAACTTTCCAGGGCTTCATCTGTAGCACCTGCAGAAAGCAGCAAGGTACAAATGAAGTGTTCTCCTTACAATGCCAAAGACACACATTTAACATGCATTATGCAGCTTTCCTTTACAAATCTGTTCTAATCTCTCTTATTTTATTCTCTTCATTTAATGGAGAAAATAACTACATTTCAGCAATAATCTACCAACTAACCACATTTCCCCAAGATAAATAGAAATGCTGAATACCCTCTTTAGATCATGTAATATGCCTGGAAATAGAAACAGAGTTAATATTTCAGATTGAAGACCCTTCTCACACTCTCTCACACTCACTTTTTTCTTTTTTCCTTTTCAAAGACTTTATTCAGCACAAACACATGATACATCACATCAAAAACACATTCAGAGGTTACAAAACATCAAGTAATCATTATAATACAATGTTGCCTTCATTATTTACAATGCTCTCAACCCCCCGCGGTGACCAGCGCCCACGGAAGGCCTCCAGAGTCCCCGTGGACACGGCGTGTTCCCTCTCTAGGGACACGCGCGCACGGACGTAGGCCCGGAAGAGGGGGAGGCAGCCGACTCTGGCAAGACCATCGACCGCCCGCTGCCTGGACCCGCGAATGACCATCTTGGCCAGGCCCAGGAGCAAACCGACAGGGAGGTCCCACCCCCCCGAACGACCCTCCCCACTCCCTGCCTTGTGTCCAAACACTAGAATCGTAGGACTAAAGTGTAACCAAAACTTGAGGAACAACCCCTTCAGATATTGGTACAGGGGCAGTAACCTCTCACACTCCATATATGCGTGGAACACGGTCTCTTCCTCACCGCAGAAAATACAGGCGGCCGACGAGCCCGTGAACCGACTCAAAAGTTTATTACATGCCACCGCTCTGTGCAACACTCTCCACCCCAGGTCCCCGATGTAAAGGGGAATGACTCCCTTGTAGAGAGACCCCCACTGAGGTCCGCCCCCGCCTTCAGGTGGTAATACAGACCACCAAGATGTGTCAGGATGGTAAACGAAGACAAGGAGGTGCAGAATGTGCAGGAGCATTCTGTACAGTGTGCGTCTCTTCGCATCACGAAACGGCACGCTGGGCATCTCGGAAAGGCGGCTCAAGTTGTGCGGAGCCGGCGCGAGAAAAATCCCGGAGCCTAGGCCCGATGAGCAAATCTGGCGGAGCGGGGGTAAGCTCAGTCAGAACCACTCTAGGCGCACGCCTCTCCTCGACACCCGCCATGACAGGGTGAGGACCGGCCACTCCCGCAGACACACCACCCCCCTCCCCTTGTGGAGCAACACGCTGGCTGAAAACATCCAAATTCCTCACTCTAAGCACGTCACGATAGAAACTAGGCAGACCCCGTAAGGCGGGTCGACTGATGCCCGCCACCGGGAGCCGCGAAACCCCCAGTAGGCAACAACCCTGACGGAAAAAAACCTCTCTCACACTCACTCTTACTATCACTCACACTCTCTCTCTCACAGTCACTCTCTCACACTCACTCTTTCACACATTCCCTCTCACACACTCTCACAAACACGCTCTGACACGCATGCTCTCTCGCACGTTCTCTCGCACTCTCTCTCGCACGCTCTCTCACACACTCTCTCTCACACGCTCTCACACACTCTCGCATTCTCTATCATACTTTCTCTCGCACTCTCCCAAATATCTGTGCAAAGGTCAGGAACAACTCAATATAACACCTATTATTGACAACGTAGTAAATTTATCTCACCTGTTTCAAATGTAAGTAATGACATAACACTGCAAGAACATAAAGAGAAGCAGGAGAACTCCACTCACCCCTGACATCAGCTCTGTTGTTCAGAAAGATTGTGGCTGATATTTTAGATTGCTACTTTCCTATGCGAACCCCACATCCCTTGATTTCTTCAACATTTAAAAATCTATCTTGAATCTCTTCATCAACAGCTTCCACTACACTTTGAAGTCGAGGGATGCACCATGTTCTGTGTGAGGAAAGTTCTTCTCACTTAAATCATTTACTTTGGGATTGTGACCTTTCTTCTAGATACCCCAGCCAGAGGAATTATCCACCCTTCCATTTAATAATGTGTCAAAGTATCCAATATGTATCTAAATCTATCTGAGAACTCCAAAAGGACCCATTTTGCCTTAATCTGTAACTTGTGAAAACATTGAATTCAAAGTTTGTTGAATTTTGAGAGAGCATTAATATTGCATTTACAATAATATCAACAGAAAATACAGGGGGAATTACCTTGGCAAGTTAAGTTGTTTTCTGAAGTAACATAAAAAAACTATGGAGTTGAGAATTGATGAACATCGAAACTATAATATTTGTAGGTCTTTTTAAGTCCTGATTAATTGACGGCCCGCGACTTTTGGTGAACAACAACTATCATATCATATCATATATATACAGCCGGAAACAGGCCGCCCAGCGATCCCCGTACATTAACACTATCCTACACCCACTAGGGACAATTTTTACATTTACCTTTACATTTACATTTACATTTACCCAGCCAATTAACCTACATACCTGTACCTGTACTGCCACATCACTGGAAATATTGATTTGAATCTCAATGTTGTTCAAATTCTTGGCTGGCAGCCATGGAATTGCACTTGTCTACATTCTCAGAAATCCTCTCACTGGAGGGGTTGATGGGGAAGAAGACAACAGAATGAGATTTAAGTCAACACTCCTGAACTTGGGCGCTCTCTGTGTGGAATTTGCATGTTCTTCTGTGACTATATGGTTTACATCCGATGCTTTGATTACTTTCTGCATCTCAAGGATTAATGTAGGGTCAATGTAAATGAGTGGATGATAGTTGGTGCGGACTTGGTGGGCCAAAGGACCTCTTGTCTGAGCGGTATTTCTCAACAATTGATAGACTCTCTAACTTAGTCAGAGGTTGGTAAATCTGTCTGTGGAATTCTTTGTCACAGAAGGCTGTGGAGGCCAAGTCAGTGAATTTTTTTAAGGCAGAGATAGTTTGATTCTTGATGTGTCAGAGGTCATGGGGAGAAAACAGGAGAAAGGGGTTAGGAGGAAGAGATAGATCAGCCATGATTGTATAGCCGAGTAGACTTGATCGGCTGAATGGCCTAATCCTACTCCTATTCCTTATGACCTTATGACCTTAGCGAGATTAGTGGTTTCAGCAGCAAATGAGCTGAACTGATCCAGTGATCCTACAGAGGATTTGAAAGGAACCAATTTCCCTTTGTTGAAACGATCTCCTTTTGTCCCGTGGATAGGCTGCATTTAGAAGAAAAGGTCAAATGTAAATCGCACAATTTATTTAAACGTCTTGCTTTCCTGAGGTGCCTTCTTTTCATATTATCGCTCGATGAAGTGTGTTGACCATGGATCAAGGAAATGCTTACTCAATTTGCAAGTGCTAAAATATCAGCATATGACACCCTTTGCCCACGAGATGCAAAGATGCCTTCTCTGCTTTGGAATGACTGATCAGTTGTGACATCCACCCATCCAACTTGCATTAATAAGATTTTCCAATGATCCCAAGTGCCACTCAGTGGTGCCTGGCATCTGATTGTGCTGGACATTTTCACACTCAGACTATGATCTTCAAGATAAATTGTCATATACTGTTAGACTTGCTGAAGGAATTCTGCCAAAAAGCATCCACGAGAAGACTACACAGATGCCTGCTAACAGGAAATGGCACATACGAACCCTCAAGTAAAGCACAAATGATATTTAAAAACTTTAGCCAAGTTCTTATCGTTTAACTTTTGTCTTACAGCTAAAAGAAGTTATAATATCTGACACCGACTAAAGCTTAAAATATCTCTGCAAGCAACATTGCACTTCTTCAGTCATGTTGTATTTATATATATGAATTATATCTAAGAAGAGATTCTATTTTACTTATTTACAATCAAGGTAGATAATTTAAGGTACACACTTGGTCAAATTTTGCTCAATTGTGCTCTGTCATGGCCTACCTTGTAGATTGTGTTTATCCTGCATCACCCAGTTTCCAAAGTGTGAGTGTACGTGATCTCCCGGTTGCCAAATATTTAAACTCCCAATTCCCATACTAACCTTTCTGTCCTGGGCCTCCTCCACTGTCAGAGTGAGGCCACACACAAAATGGAGGAACAGTACCTCGTATTTCATTTGGGAAGCTTACAACCCTGTAGTATGAAATAATTGATTTCTCTAATTTCTCGTAACCCTTGCATTCCCGTTCTCTCCATCCTTCCCTCACCCTAGTCGTCCTGCTAGCTCCACTGTTTGCATGCATATATCCCTTTGTTATAACCTCTTCTAAAGCCAACAATGGACTATTGTGGGCTCCACCTTTCCTTGGTCATCGGTGCCAGCTCTGATTTGTTCTGAACCTTTCCATACCCCTATCTTCCCTCTCCTCTGACTTGACTCTCAGTTTGAAGAAGTGTCTCGACCCGAAACGTCACCTATTCCTTCTCTCCAGAGATGCTGCCTGACCTGCTGAGTTGCTCCAGCATTTTGTGCCTATCTTCTTGTGAGTGCAACTCGCTGTGTTTATCAGTTGATTCAGTCAAACACAGCAGAACACGAGGCCTTAGCGGATGGCAAATGAATTTTAGTGAATTAGAAGCAAACCAGGCACAAAAAAGAGAAACAAAGAGGAGGAAAGAAAGTTTATTGAGAGAGAGAACAAAGGAGCAAATAATAAAGAAACACTAAAAGTTTTCCAGATTGTATGGGCACAGATTCTGGCCTCTCTCCACTGGCTCCCTGTACGGTACAGAATCAACTTCAAGCTCCTCCTATTCACATACAAAGCCCTAAATGGACATTCCCCCCCCCTACATCAAAAATCTTCCAACCCACCTCTCTAACTCCAGGTCCCTCAGGTCGGCCGACTTGGGGCTACTCACTATCCCGCGGTCTAGGCTTAAGCTCAGGGGTGACCGCGCTTTTGCGGTTGCAGCTCCTAGACTGTGAAACACCATCCCTCTCCCCATCAGAACTGCCCCCTCCATCGACTCCTTTAAGTCCAGGCTCAAAACCTATTTCTACTCCCTAGCGTTTGAGGCTCATTGAGGAGGCGCTGTGAACTGTTTTGTATGTGCTGTTATGTCTGCGTGCTACTGTATGTTTCATTTTTTTTTTTTTTTTCCTTAGTACCTAATCAGATGTACAGCACTTTGGTCAACGTGGGTTGTTTTAAAATGTGCTATACAAATAAAATTGACTTGACTTGACTTGGTGAAGGAATGGTTTTTGCTGCTCCTCAGAAACATTGAATAGGTTCTGTAGGTATCTGGTGCTACCCGGGCAGATATTTGATACCACCAACTAAACACAATCTCTCTGTAATTTTACATTGGTACAGCATGAAAGTGCTTCAAGACTAAATAATGGAAATGATTGACAAGAAACCATACTTTGCAATGAACAGACCCTCGTGTAAAGGGAATTATATATCAATTTGACAAGAACTCCCAAACTGGTCCATGTTCTAACTTTCATTGCGTGGACAAGGGTAATTTGACAAGAACTCCCAAACTGGTCCATGTTCTAACTTTCATTGCGTGGACAAGGGTATAAAATTTGAGGCAGAATATAATCAGGTCACCTTCTTGACATGGTATCATAAATACATTTGCATATGTAAATATGCTAACAATTTTAATTTCAAAGAGGGGTGACCTCATTGAAACGTACAGAATAGTGAAAAGCTTGGGTCGGGTGGATGTGAAAAGGATGTTTCCACTAGTGGGAGAGTCTAGGACTAGAGCCTATACCCTCAGAATTAAAGGATGTTCTTTTAGGAAGGAGATGAGGAGGAATTTCTTTAGTCAGAGGGTGGTGAATCTGTAGAATTCTTTGCCACAAAAGGCTGTGGAGGCCAAGTCAGTGGAGATATTTAAGGCAGAGGTAGATAGATTCTTGATTAGAACGAGTGTCAGACATTATGGGGAGAAGGCAGGAGAATGGGGTTAGGAGGGAGAGAAAGATCAGCCATGATTGAATGGCGGAGTATCCTTGATGGGCCAAATGGCCTAATTCTGCTCCTACCACTTATGATCTTATAGAAACATAGAAACATAGAAAATTGTTGCAGGAGGAGGTCATTCGGCCTTTTGAGCCAGTACCATCATTCATTGTGATCATGGCTGATCATCCACAATCAGTAACCCGTGCCTGCCTTCTCCCCATATCCCTTGATTCCACTAGCCCCTAGAGCGCTATCTAACTCTCTCTTAAATCCATCCAGTGATTTGGCCTCCACTGCCCTCTGTGGCAGAGAATTGCACAAATTAAACTTATGACCCATTTAAGTTTGAAACAAACTGGTGCTTTCTATGCGCTGTTTTTCTGAAGGATTTCTTGTCTTGTAAAGCAAAATGGAAAGGAAAGGAAATTTGTTATTCTTGTTCGTCAAAGCAAATCTTGTTTTTAAGTAAATAAACATGGTGGTGCAGTGGGTTAGAACTAATAGCACCGACATCTGGTCGGCTTAAATCCAGTCCAAAGACCATTGGGATCAGGCCTTTCTGCTGGCTTTAAGGCTAAAGAAAAACACGAGCTTGGCAGTTTCATTTCAGTTCCTTCTTAGTCAGATTGCATGGTCAAATCCCATAATAATTCAGCACTAATTGACACTTGAATGATACGATAGGGCTTCATAGATGGAACTCATTCATTACTTGGTGTTGAGTGCCAAAAGTGGAAAAAAACATTTGATTGCTTAAGCATGAACTAAATTTACACTCAGTGTACATCCTTTTGGGTAGCCCATCAGGTTCAGAATTGACTTTCTCTCATTTTGGTTTTGAGGGATCTAAGTCAAAGGTGGGAACTGAAGACAATTCTGCACACTGGTCAGGAGGGGGATGATAGTTTATGAGACGATGTGCTCTTTTGACTGATGACCCAGGGGCTGCTGTGTGCTCCAGATGCATGGACTCCAGCTGTCCATTCCCAACTTTGAGGATCACGGGCCAGGGACTTCAAGGATTTATAGAGAATGTTGCAAATTATTAAATAGATTTTGAGCAGATCCTTGAATATTTTCAGCTGTCTGCCTGGAAATCTCTTTGCGTGAATGGGCATAGAGGGGAAGACCCGACGGGCCTCTCTGGATGTGAGTTTGCAAAGGAATTCTTAACAATCAAATTAAGTTTAAATCTACATTCTAAGATGAGGAGGAGAAATCAGGACACCGAGAGATGCTGTAAGCTTGACCATTTACAACGAAGGAGTCAACTCCAAGTGTGGCAAATGCACAGAGGTCTCCACGCTGTTGTGGGCAGGAAGAGTTATCACCAAGGTCCTCCTTAACTGTTTCCTCTCAGAGGCCAACAAGCTTCATCATCAAATCACTGTGTGAGAGCCATCCGTCTAGAGGCCATGATCTTCACTGCTCAATAACTCCAAGGAAAACGCAGGGAGTGTTGAAGCATACAACGTATGACTAATATGACGCGAGATTGTAAAGTTAATTGATACATCAATGTCTCGTGATACAATGCTTGCCGGCATCTCTTTCTGTATTTGTAGCTACATACTGTGACAAAGATAGATGCAAAATGCTGGTGTAACTCAGCAGGTCGGGCAGCATCTCTGGAGAAAAGGAATGGGTGACATTTCGGGTTGAAACCCTTCAGACCCGAAATGTCACCTATTCTTTTTCTCCAGAGATGCTGCCTGACCTGCTGATTTATTCCAACATTTTGTGTCTATTTTCAGTGTAAATCAGCATCTGCATATCCTTCCTATTCATATTGTGACACATAGTCTCACATAGGGATTGGAAATGAAGGTTAGTGCGGCTGGTGAGCTGAAGTCTCAATTTTCTAGCCATTACTTTTCATGATGGGGAAATCAGACTGTCTTGGCATTTTGTTCTCCTTTTCTCTGGACTGTATTATTTTTTTCATGTTCAGCTTTGTACATGTAAGAGAAACTTTGCTTCATGTTGCTTCACACGGCAGGCATGTGGAAATGTCATTGTTGTACGACCTTGTAGATGTTTTGATTTGAGCCCACTACTGGAGTTAAAATGATGTGCACAACAGTCTGACATCTGACAGTTACAGTCCAAACAAATGCCCAACATACAGTGATAATGATCATTGCCATGACACATGGCTCAGCTGCTGTTGCATCTGCTCCAGCTTCTTACAACAGCCGATACCGAACAATATGTGATCATTTCTGCTTTTGTATCAGAAAATAACAGTCTTTTTAACCTGAACGTCTTTTGGGCTTCATTGTTCTGTATCTTGTGCCATTTGCTTTGAGAAGAGCGAAATGGTTGATTTAACGGCCTAAGGAACTAGAGTCATAGAGTGATACAGTGTGGAAACAGGCCCTTCGGCCCAACTTGCCCACACCGGCCAACATGTCCCAGCTGCACTAGTCCCACCTGCCAGCATTTAGTCCATAATCCCTCCAAACCTGTCCTATCCATGTACCTGTCTAACTGCTTCTTAAATGTTATAGGAACTGTGGCAGGAAAATATCAATAATAATAATAATAAGTACTTTATTCATCCCACAACGGGGAAATTTGCAGGGTTACAGCAGCAAAGTGGATAGCAAAAATAAATATTTTTTTTAATTAAAAAAATAAAATAACGATAATTATCTTTATTTACTGGTCTGCTGGGAGCAGTGCTGATTGTGCAGTCTGACGGCAGCTGGAAGGAAGGACTTTTGATATCTCTCCTTCACACACTTGGGGTGAAGAAGTCTGTCACTGAAGGAGCTGCTAAGTGCAGTGGCAGTGTCCTGCATGGGTCCATTTACCTGCAGTTCTTCTGTGCGAATTTACCTTAAAGCACCAGAGACCTGGGGTTTGATCTTAAGTATGGGTGCTGTCTGTATGGAGTTTGTACGTTCTCCCTGAGAGCTGCGTGGGTTTGTTCAGGATGCTCCGGTTTCCTCCCACACACCAAAGACCTACAGGTTTGTAGATTAATTGGCTTGGTATGATTGTAAATTGTCCCTATTCTGTGTAGGATAGTGTTAATGTGTGGGAAACACTGGTCAGCACTAACTCGGTGGGCTGAAGGGTCAGTTTCCGTGCTGTATCGCTAAAACTAAAGCTAAAAAAAATATTTAAACCTTGTCTGGACCTTGTTGTATTGCGTTCCCTTCCCACTCAAGGAAAGCTGTAAAATGAGAAATCTTCATTGATGGTCATAGATGTAATAATAATAGGTTCCCAGCTTCAATCCAAAACTAGTGGGTCTCATCAGTAATTCTTAGTCCAAGTGGACTTGCAACTCCAATACTTAGTCAAATGGACTTGCATAATAAAGTCTTGTTACAATCCACTCGCTCTTATTTAACTTGTTCCAATACATTGGCCTCATTTTAGTTGCTGTATCAAGAATTACCAGATGATTACACAAATATAAAGGAAAGGTGGTGGGGGGGGGGGGGGGGGGGGGCGGGGTTGAGGTTAGTATCTACCCCTTCCTCCCATGTTTTGTGTCCAATAACAGGATGTTGCGGGAAAGGCAAACCTTATTCTTCAATATGTAAACCTGTGGCAAATGTCCCATCGAGATGAATAATTAAGATTCAAGATAATTATGTGTAATAACAGTACAAAATTTGGTAGACTCTTGACACGTACTGTAATATTTTAGCCCTTTAATATTTACTTTAGGGATTAAAAGAGGTAATCAATGTATGGAGCCATGGAATGTGGGAGAGGTCCAAAGTGCTGGAGAAACTCAGTGGATCAGGCAGCATCTGGGGAAGGAATGGCCAGGCGACATTTCGGGTTGGGTCCCTTCTTCAGGCTGATGAGACTAGGGCGGAGAAAACTGGAAAAGAGAGGTTGGGGGCAGGACAAAGCCTGGTAACTGATGGGTGGACCATCTCCCACCCTCCCATTCCCAATCGCCTACTCCATTCCCCTCCCTCGTACTGTCACCCATCCCCGAGCCTCCCATTCCCTATTAAGCCCCCTCTTTCCCCTCCACCTGGTCTCCTTATAGGAGCTTTGTAGAATACATTTATTTTTGTGGATTACAGCTTGCACTCATAGGTCTCAGCAGAATGCTCCGATAGTGGTGGTCAACTTGAAGGAAACCAAATAATAGCAGGCAATTACAAACCTATGTATTCACCTTGCTTGACAGCAAATGTCATTATCTTTTGATGATCTTTTGATGATCTTGCCTTTTGAACACTCTCCATTTGGTCCAATGTAGCACGATATGTTACACAGAATCTAAATAATGAATGAGTGATGAAAGTTAAGTGCTTACAGCTGCTGAAATTTCATGGCTTTAAAGCAAATGTTTCGAAAATGAAATGCAAGTTGAAATATGAAATATCAAAGGGAAGAAATGTTTCTATTCAGTGAATTTTTGACCTGGACTGCACATTCTGAAATAGCGATGGAAGTAGAGTTAGAAACAACCTTCAAAAGAAAATTGGATATAGAAAATAAGTTTTGTTTATTATCATGTGTACCGAGGTACAGTGAAAAGCTTGTGTTGCCTGCTAACCAGTCAGTGGAAAGACAATACATGATTACAATTGATCCATTCACAGATACTTTGTAAAGGGAATAAGGGTCTTGACCCAAAATATTATCTATCCATTTCACTTTGCAGGTGCTGCCTGACCTATTGATTTCCTCTAGCATTTTTATATTGCTTAAGATTCCAGAATCTGCAGTCTCTTGTGTCTATCGTTAATTATCCTTGCAGGAGTTGAATATTTTTTTAGATCAGCTGGATTATGCAATACGTTCAGTTTGAGTGTGACCCACGATTTAACTGCCTCAGCACACAAATTAAAAATAATCTTTTGGTTGCCAGGGAGGAGGCCAGAGCAGTGGTTCAAAGGTGCTTTATTTGTCACATGGGCATCTGCACAGCAAAATTATTTCTTACATATTTACACATGCAGTTGCCGCCATTTTTTGGCACCATTTCCAAAGTCCAAAGTCTGGTCTGCCCACATGCTCGGCCTACAGGCAAGCTCCAGGCTCGCACAGGGCCTTCCTCCATTGCCTTCGACCAGATCGGCCCACGAACCAACGTCCCTCTCGTCGCCCGGCCATCTTTGTGCCCCGGGGATGCCTCCTGCAACCGACCTTGAAGGCGCTGGAGGCATTACCCAGGTTACCCTGCTACCATCCCTTGCTCCTCGCGTTCGATGTCTCCAGCGGATCCCTCCTGGTACCATGGTCCACCAAGCCTTCAGGTCTTTTGGGCAGGTCCCGCGGTCCGCCGAGTTTTCAGGCACCGTGGCCACTACACCTAGGGAAGGCCTCTCGGGAGCAGCGGGCAGTGAGAGGTGAAGGGCTGGCGTGGTGGAATTTGTCGGTGAATTAGTAAATCACAGAAATCAGATATTATCATAATGTTATTGAAACAATGTGTGTCATTTCACAATCTTGGGCCTTAAAACAAGAGAAGATATCACAGTATACATATAAAAACTCTATGTACTGCACAATTAAAAGTAATTTATTAATTGATGTTACGTTGTTAGGCCTGTTATAAAAGACATCGTACATGACTCGTTAGTATAAAAGACTCAAGGAAAACCTGAAAGGGGATTATAAATTAGATAGTAAGTTTTATTTATTACGTCCATGCTCCTCAGTGTTGAATATCACACAGGCTTTGTGTTCAAAAATAATAAAAAAACTCAGAGGGAGATTTTGTGATTACTTTTGAGAATAGTTAGCAGTCTGCTTTTCTCGTCATTGTTCTAGCTTCCCCAGAGTAAGATAATGCTGTTGGAAGGCAATCAAAATATCAGCAGATTTGTAAGAACTCATTTGGGAATGTAACCTCATTTAAAGTGTTATGATGCAAAAATGCTTTCCGCTTTATGCAAGGACAGCTAAGCACTCACAAAGGTATAAGTCTTGCCTTATGTCGGTTCATATGTGCAAACATCATCATTGCAGGGACATTGAAAATGAATCCTGTGTTGGCAGTAAATTGGTTGCACTGAATATTCATCGCTTTGTGACCTGATTAAGCGTGTTAAGTTAGCGAGTCCTTTTGCTAAACCAGGTAACTCAGTCCTCTTGTGACAGGAATCCGAGTCTCTCGTAGTAGACTGCCAATTAATAGATAGGAGTCTGTAAAAATTTTCAGAATTATGGAAACTCCAGTTGTTGGAAGTGGCTTAAAAATGCAGGCACACCTGTTTATGTGGTGTAAAGGAAGAGGACTTCTTCAAAGTAGACATACGTTGAGGAGATTTTGCAGTGGAGAAGCCAAAATGTGTAGGATGGAAGAAGGGTCTTGACCCGAAACGCCACCCATTCCTGGTCTCCAGAGATGCTGCCTGTCCCGCTGAGTTACTCCAGCTTTTTGTGTCAATCGCCCATTTATGTGGTGATAATGGATTGGGAATGGATTGGGGTTGGCAATGCTGACATTTTATTCCAGGAAGGGACAGGTTGTGGAGGCATCAATTGTGCCCTGTGGTGTTTCAGAAGATTCTGGGAGCTATTCAGGCTTGAATGAATGAAATTATAGCGTAACCATATGGGTTGCATGAAATAATATTAGATAAGTGAAAGACAATGTGAAAGTGTCAGTCTGAAGAAGGGTCTCGACCCAAAATGTCACCGATTCCTTTTCTTCAGAGATGCTGACTGACCCGCTGAGTTACTCCAGCTTTTTGTGTTTATCTTTGAAAAGAAACGATAATGCAGTTGTGCTAGACACCAATCTGAAAATCAGACTATGTTTGAAGCTCTACAGTTGTCAAAGTGCTTATTATATTCGGAGATAAATTGTACAGGCAAAACTCCAGACATTTTGAGGGAATACATAAAGTGCTGTTACAAAAAGCTAGTCATTAACACTTTCCTCTCAGAGGATAAAGATTTACCATTCTCCCAAACTACCTCCGCACTCAACAACCACTGTCTTTCACAGCACCAGCTTTATTTAGCAATTCTGTAAATTCACAAACATCCGCCTGTCTTCAACAAGAGGAAAATCTGGCAGCAAGTCTGGGCTGAATGATAACTCTTGAATTTTACAGCTAAGAACTCATTGAAAAAGAACATTGAACTTACAGATAGACACCAAATGCTGGAGTAATTCAGCAGGTCAGGCAGCATCTCTGGAGGAAAAGTATTGGTGATGCTTCTCGAAGTCTGAGCAGAAAGGGTTCTGACCCAAAGTGTCACCTCTTCCTTTACTGCAGAGATGCTGCCTGACCTGCTGAATTACTCCAGCATTATGTGTATATCTTCGGTATAAACCAGCATCTGCAGTTGCCTCCTACACATTGACCTTGCAGTTGGTGACAATGAGAGATCTGTGTTCACCAGTATTGTACATCAGTGTTACACTGAAACAGACCTGCAGCTGTCATTATCCTCGAGCACTTCTCCCCTTTTACAACCTACTGCAGGGATTCACTGTAACTGGTGGTGTCAGTAGTCGCTCATTTTAATACATAGTTGACAAGGGGATACCCAGCCTGACTGCATTGGTTTGTTTTGGTGTTTAATTAATGTCAGTTTAGTTTCAGGATATGGTGTGAAACAGCCCTTTGGCCCACTCTGTCTGTGAATGCTGTACTGGACTGGATCTACGCAAACAATTTCTCTGTGCGTTTGCACCATGGAACCATTGAACCATTCCACGCATCGAGGCGTCTCCCCCATAGTTGACCTTGGAACCCCTAGAGCTTTTCTGAGGGCATAGGGGGCGAGCTCACAGCCCACCCACCGGCTCCAAACTTTCCCTCTGTGTGTGGCCGCCATCTTTGCTGATTGAGGATAGTTGGTCAGGAAATCAAGGACCCAGTTGCAGAGTCCAGGAGTTTGGTTCTGAAGAAGGGTCTCGACCCAAAATGTCACTCATTCCTTCTCTCCAGAGATGCCTGTCCCGCTGAGTTACTCCAGCATTTTCTGTCTATCCCAGGAGTTTGGAGATGAGTTTGGTTGGAGTTATGGCATTGAAGGTGAAGCTATGGACAATAAATAGGATCAAAGATCATCAGGAAGTTGTAGCTTCATGAAGCGATGCTTGGGATACAGGAGCTGATGGTTGCAGGGAAGCAGAGAAACATTTTACCAGAATTAATGCCATGGAAGGGATGAGCCGGAAGGGAAGACGTCATTTTAATCATTGGAAACCAGGAAGACAATGGAACTAATCACATTAATCACTGTACCTGTCTCTCGGAGCGTTATTCCTAACAAGTGACGTTCCATCTGGCAAGCCCTGCCTCGCTGAATATAACTTTTAATGAATCTCAAAAGGTCTTGCAGTAAGAATAGCAGCAGGAGAATAAATGAGACAAATTATCACTAATTTTACAAATTGCTGCTCCTGGTGCAAATTTCACGCAACAGAGGCACCTCTTTGATGTTCAGGCCCAGAGATTAACGTTTCCTGCATGTTAAGTGCCTGGAAAACCGAGCTGAGTGTATATCCATCCAGATTCCCTAAATGTATACCCTTCATAAGATGCTCGAATGCAGAAAATATACCCCTATGTCAAATAATCGGCAAGGGGCTCTGTGCCCTACATCAAACAATTACAAAATTGAAAGAGAGAGACAGAGAGATATTTTCCCATTTTTGATGAAAGCTGCTGCCGAGAGGATTTAAGTACGGTTTCATTGTCAACAGCGTTGAGACACAATGGAGGAATGGCTCTGATGAAGATTAATTCTGTTATAATGCGGTTTGCCACAACCTGTACATGTAAACAAATTATATGTAAACAGAGGCTCACACAGTACATGGAGGAACGAAGATAAACGCATCCTATGGGTTCCATGTGTTGCACCCCCATTCCATAACTTGCATTTGGTGTTTTTCATTCTAACTGTGATAGATTACCAACAGATTCTCATCCATCTGGGGCAACAGCTGATATTCAATATTTTGCATTTAAAAAATGCTGGCTGCCATCCTCAGTATTACTGTCTCAGGGGTGCACTCATGTGCTTAGTAGCACAGAAGGAGGGAGTACTATTGCGCTTTGTGACGTGAATTAAAAAAAGAAATTTCCGGATACAATGCTGCAACAGGCCCTTCAGCCATCTGAGTC